>NW_025964361.1:39080562-39680562 GCF_023055435.1 Haliotis rufescens | reverse complement strand
CCGTCGTTGCCCATGCCTTCCGTCACTGGTTCCCTGGTCTAGACTCACTTGTTTACAGATCGGCGTGATATAGCTGATATATTGCAACCTGTGGCATAAAACAACATCACCTTACTCACAAGAATTGAGAACTGATAGGCTACAAAGCCTGTGAAAATGGCTATTTCGTACAACGGATAACTGGATATACATGTATATTATAGTCCACTGAACGTCGACGTAGACTGGAGGTGGATGAGAATAGTAACGTGTACCGTCTTTCCTGTATTAAACACCGGAGATCCAATAGACGTTGCCTCAAACTGACGCCTAGTCAACCGCTTTGTCCAAAAATGAACCCCGGGCCTCTATTAGATACCGGGTCTTTAATAGAGGTTGGGTCCATCATTTGATGAAAGTAATTATACCTTTCACATTAATTTATGACATTTAACGTAGTGATGTTCTGCTGTGCGGGTATTAAACAGAATATACGCCGGGTCTCTAATCGAGGCCGGGTAGATAGAGGAAATACAAATGGTTGATGGGAAGTTTTTCACATTGGTCGAAGATTAACATGAGATGATATTCATCTGATTTGTCATTCCTTTTGACCTTGTTTACACAAGGTGGACTCTGCCTGTCTTCAAGTCTAAATGAGTCTCTAGTCCGTACGCGCTGCCCAGTGCTATCGTATCGCATGTATTGCTAATGAGCAAAGGCCATTCCTTTGATGAGACGAGCCATATGACTGTGGCTTTCCCTTCTTAAGTACTAAGTTCACCTATCTACCGACCCAAAATTTAAAAAGTGAGACATTTGAACCTCCCGAATAATTAGAGTAAAGAAACAGATGAAGATGAGTCAAAAGGATGTGAAGCAACCGATTCACAAGCTTGTCATTCCATACAAAACTCTTTTTTGCCATTTTTGCCATTTTTTCACCCGATGACTAATTCTTTAATTAAATAACACATATTGACCATCTCGCCTGTGGATATTGTTTATTTAACGAAGCCTCGAGTCATGTATATCATAACATCATCTCTTTCTGTGGAACAGGGAGATATAAAATAAGGTATATGCAACAGTTATTTTATACACTTCGCGTAGTGCTGTTCCACTATATTCTCTTCGTAATTAAGTCGTTGAATTACTCTCTTGATTTGAAGTAATCGTATAATACAGCGAAGCCGAAATCACATGAATCATAGATAGGCTGAAGTCGAGGTTTCCGGACTAAGGGGGTCTCACTTTACGGAAATAATAGAACAAACAATTCAGGGAGTGTGTTGAGAGTTCACTGACTATGAAGAATTTACTCTAATCAAAAGACATAAGTGCTTCAGTTGTGATCGAATACTGGGTCACCACGTGTCCGTTGATACATGGAATTGTGTATGAGGTGGTCACGCCATCACATGTCCACGAACCGCTGTCTTGATCATGTGTCAAGATAGTGGGAAATGAGAGAAAATCAAAATAAAAAATTACAATTATACCTCTTGCTTGTTTCAGTTTTGTGAGTGAGTGTGTTCGGTTAAACGCCGCTTTGAAACATACTTCAGTAATACCACGGCGTGTTAAAGTCGAGGAAAGACTTTACCACTTTAAGGGATCCCACGTGCTAGAATATAGGCTGACAAATCAAGGGTCATAATCAGAATTAATATGGGACGCGAACCCACGATCATAAGATCCTGTCATGTCTAAGGGAGGCAACTCTGCACAATGAATTGCTGCTCCTTAGACGACTAGGACACATGCGGCCTAGAAACCCGTTTGGAAAGGTTGGAAACGCGAGAGCACATGTTGAAGGTGTTACACGCAGAAACAACCCACTTGGTTTGGGGCCAGCGATCACCCCTGACTGACTGAATACACAGAACCACCTGCAACTGGTCTGAAGCAGGCAAGATGTGTGATCCCGAACACCTGTTCTGGGTGGCATAAAGCTGAGTTACTTCCCAGTGGATAAGCAAGTTATGTACGTTTGATCTTGTACAGGCTTGGTTAACATGCTTTGGACCAATGACCAGGGTCATACCTTAGGTTATTAAGACACGACAAAGGTCATTATTGACCCACACACGCACATACATATACAGGGACTATATTAAGACAAGAAGCTATACAAATAAGACATATTAAATATAATTGTTTGGGACTGAATTCACAGAAGATTAAGATCAGTACAGTAAAGGTCACCAAGGGTTCAAAGTTCTGATTGTCGTTTATTTAATTACATTTGTGTGTATGTTGTATGGAAACGCTCGGTTTTGTAAATATGGTACTTATCTATGGAAACGCTCGGTTTTGTAGATATGGTACTTATCTATACAAACGCTCGGTTTTGTAAATATGGTACTTATGTATGGAAACCCTCGGTTTTGTAAATATGGTACTTACAAATGGTACTTTTCTTACGCGCGTGTAAATGAGTACTTCTTAATATAGCTCAAATTTGGTATTTACTATGCACGTGTTTACATGCGTACTTCCTATGAACACGTGCAAATGTTTACCTCCTATACTCACGTGCAAACGGGTACTTTCCAAAGACACTATATACATGTGTTCTAATGGGTATTCGATATACACGTGTACATCGGGTGCTTCCAAAACACATGGTCAAATTGTTACTTTTTTATGCACTCCCGAAAATCGGCACTTCTTTGGTCGAGGACCAGACGAACGCTATCCTCGAGTTTTTATAGTTTATTAATTAATCAAAGACACAAAATGGAGCTCACACCAGGGCATTCTCATCACAAGAGGACTCCGTTTGGACCAGACACTGCTATGCTTTAATCCGAATATAAACTGCCAGACAAAAGAAAGTTTGACTTAAAAACTTAGATTTGACCAAAACATTACAAATAGTATCAAAATAAAACTTTACAAGGCTGAATGTCTGGTGTCTGTGAACCAACTCCAACTAATCGTGACAATAGCTGCTTCATTCCGCTCGTCACATCGCCATCCAGTAACCATTTCCTGTTTGTTTAAGTTTTAGCTACCATCAAGCCCGAGTGTATACTTTCTTTTGGCCGGTAGTTTACTTCCGGGTATAGTGTCTCAACGTCCCGCGTTAAGGTATAGGTTGTGGTCTTGACTAGTGTCGATTCGTGATACTCAGATGCCATGTCCCTATTCTCGTCATTAAAGGGATAACTGTAGACTGAATACTCAACTGCCCGTATAACGTCTACATCTGTAGCTACGTTTAGAGACATTCAGTTTTAAATATCAAATTTATATCTATACCTTAATAATGACGAATTTATGTATCACTGTCTGCAAAATATTTGGACCGATTCTTTCCCTGAGGCGCAATTATCTCTGCGCCAATACTGGTTCATGGATGAGGCTGTAAAATATCAATCTAGAAGTATGTAAAGGACAAAACACGCTCCCGAGGGTTTGTTTAAACAAATAAATTCCCTCATATAAATAAGTTATATATGTATTACAATGTCTCCCCTAAGATATTTTGTCATTAATAAAAAAATGTATGTGTTCAACATACTTTTCGTGAATCTCTTACTGACGTACATATAATTGGAAAAGACATTCTTAAAAGCATTAACGAGGGACGCCTGTAGGATATCCCTGGGGGTATAGAATGAAAATGAAGCAAAAATGTTAAGATCGGTCGTCAGAAGACAAATCAGCTTTAAAAAAATGACTGCCAGAGATGGAACGGTTCAAGAATCAAAACCGGAAGTCCCAGCACACCCGAAACATTGCACGTGAACCATGCAATTCCGCCGTGCACATGGATATGAGGTCATTCTTGATTTGGCCATTTCAGTGAAAGGCTGTCAAATCGCTCTGAGCCATAAGTATAGGTGATTTTCATTATCCACAGTAACACGTGGCGCCCTAGGTCAACCACACAAAAGCCATACTTGATTGATTAATCAGAAACCAGGGTTTCCATGTATTTAATCTGCTTGCTCTGCGACACGTGTTGTGCCACCGGTAACAAATCGACACAAGCCAGCCAGACGCCAATGGTGTTTAGAGCTTAGAAACTGGGGGAATCGCCGATGGTCTCGTGTAATGTTTCCAGATAAGGCCAGATTAACTCGGGACGTTCTGGAACTGCGTGGGCGTGTCTGGGGGCGTTCTAACGAAAGCCATGCGGATGTCATGACAGATTTAGTAAGGGTCTGTAATGTATGGGGTGGGATCACTATGACTGCCAGAAGGCCACTGCATATTGTTCCCGGAAGGGACACGGAACAGTACTACCGAGACAACATACTATTGTGCCCTGTGCGCGCCATGATACCACAACTTTCACGTCTGGGACGTGATCGGGAAATGATCGAGAGTTGCGTCCCTTTGGTATTGCACATTTTTTCGGTGTCCGTCCAATACATGGACGGCGCCTTTAAATAGCACTGGAGGTAATACGTTTGATTAAACACCTAAACCTAGCTCAACATAATCCATGCCTATATCTATTTTGGTTCCATGATCGCCTGGATTACTGACGAAATTGCCAATTTGGTTGTACAACTTGAGTCCAAAAACAAAATGTGAAATGTGAAAAAAATGAAAACCATTTGGTTTTCTTTGTCCCGACCAGAAAAGTTAAATGTTTCAAAAACACGCCTACTGTCGCTATGAATATAATTGGAGATATTTCAACCTAACGACTAGGCGTAGTAGAAGGGCCTGGATCAGTTCTTGTCGGTTGGAGGATGTGGTCCCTGTCGAACAAGACTTTATGAGTTAAAGGGGTATTTAAACGTTGATGTATCAGGGGTATGCATTTTTGTATCGCTGTCACAAGGACAGACAGAATTGTGATTTGGTTTTTCTGGCTTTACGGTCCCCAAACTCCCAAATGGTTGATGTTATTGATGTTTAAACAAGACACGTGGTAGGCCGAGTGATGCGCAACTGAAATATCTCTCTCATCCACTATTGCATACATGCTCAGCTGCAGTACTAGTATCTGTATGATCTAGGTGGTGTGAAATGGGTTTAACGTCGCGTTCAAGATTATAGCACTTAATAGCGACGTGCATTCACGTGTGTGTGTGTGTGTGTGTGTGTGTGTGTCTTACTTGACCACTCTTTGTTTTATTCCCATAATGCCGAGCGCCAGGAAGGGCAGAAATCCCTGCCTTCCGCTCTCCAGGCAAACGTGCTATCCACTCGACCACGGAGGCTTAAATCAATGGAATATAATAATTAAATGAAAATATATTCAGTGAAATCTCATAACGAGTACCTTCGTTAAAAACTTGTCTATGACGTCATTCATATAATTATCCGTTATTTTCACGAATGGACAGTAATTGCCAATTATTCATGCCTATCTTGTCCTGGAGCCACATTTCAATTAATGTGCACTAATTTTTCAAGATTTCATATTTTGTCAGAAAACACATAAAACTTTAGGGGTTTGAACCCTCATTTTTATAATTTAAGGACATGAAATCGTCAACATGAGCTACAGAAGGTTGTTAAATTTACTATTAATTATTTTTAACTTTTAACCTTACAAGCTTCGAAAATAATATGTGTAACAGATTGTGTCACATTGTGTCATCTGTAACAATGTTTATATTGAAAAGGGCGGCAGGGTAGCCTTGTGGTTAAAGCGTTCACCAGTCATTCCTAAGCCCCGGGTTTGATCCCCCACATGGGTACAATGTGTGAAGCCAATTTCTGGTGTCCCCCGCCGTGAGATTGCTGAAATATTGCTAAACGCGGCGTAAAACCATACTCACTCATATTGGAGAGGGTTGGTGGGGTAGTCTAGTGGTTAAAGCGTTTGCTCGTCATGCCGAAGACCCACAGGGTACATTGTGTGAAGCCCATTTCTCTTGTCCCCGGTCGTGAATATTGCTAAACGCGGCGTAAAGCCATACTCACTCACTCACTCACTCACTCACTCACTCACTCACTCACTCATATTGAAGATAGATAATAGGATTAGATAATCCTTTGATAAACAACATGAAAACCACACGTGTTATGTGTCCTTGTTCAAGCAGAGACCATATACCGTATATGTGTCCTTGTTCAAGTAACATATTCTCTATTATCCCCCTCAGCATGTGATTAAAACCTCACAAACGATTAGTTAATTAAGCTCGTTTGGAAGCCTATAAAATAGTACAGAGCCTTGCGCCCCGCATCGTAAAGATGGTCCTCGTGATGGAGTTTGGTGGAAGCGAATTATGATCAACAACACATTCTTCATAAGCAAATAACTTTCCCCAACTTACCAACTTACCCCCCCCCCCCCCCCCCCCCCCCCCCACACACACACACACACACACACACACACACACACACCCACACCACACCCAACCCCCACACCCCCATGTACGCTCGGCTCTGTGAATGAGAGAGTGAATGTCACGCTGCTTTGAACAGTAAGTTCAGTATAATATTTTAGACCGTGTCAGCTTGGACCACTCAACAATATTTCAGCTGAATGACGGTGGTCTGTAAATAATCGAGTCTGGACCAGACAATCCATGGGTTGACATCATGAGCATCGATCCACGCAATTGGGATATGATGACATGCATCAACCAAGTCAGCGAGCCTGACCACCCGATCCCGTTAGCCGCCTCTTACGACAAGCATTTTCGCCTTGGGTTGCTGAAGACCTATTCTAACTCGGATTTTCACGGGTCGCCACGTTTGTGAAACACACAGGCATGTATATGGTGTTGATCCAGCCGAGTCAGGGTGAATCATTATACAGTGACACCTCATCTTTATCTATATCGAGTGTTACAGTTTTTTAATGGGCATGAGATAGATGTGATATTGTTATATTCATACGTACAATCCATAATCATTACCAGTTGTCCTCTTTCCATGACGATTGACAGACGTGGGTCGTTCTCAGCCCTCAAAGTTGAGTCCTGGGGATAAGTAAAAAGGCTGATACCGCAGTGTTACTCCTATTTTTTACAAGATGTTTGTGTTTTATGGTCTGACATTGATTTAATTGATAAGTTATAGCAACTGTACCTCTCACTTACGTGACTTAAATTTGTCATGTGTGGATTTTCAATTGAAAGTATCTCAAGTCAGCGATATAAAAAATAATAAAATGTACGGTCGTTTAGTCAGCACTCCTGAATACTTTAACATGGTTTTATTTTGAAAAATATATTATGATTTGAAACTATTAAAAATTAGAAATAAAAATTCGCACAATAAACCTCTGCTGAAGGTTATATTAGATATCTTACCTTTGATGCTTTTTTCGGCACAAATTTCAAACATAGGGTTCATGTGGTTGCAAATTTATTTCTTACCCCAGTTTTCATTAAACAATTTTTTTTTTTAATTTACCCAGCCAAAGATGACTTTTTACACACTGTTGCATAGTGTAATTAAACAACTGTTCATTTAATTTTCAATTACAAACTTCGTATGCATTCTTTTTCCCTTCAGTTTATCAAAGTGAGTGAGTGAGAGATTTTATTCCAGCAATATCACGGCGGGGGACACCAGAAATGGGCTTCACACAGTGTACCCATGTCGGGAATCGAACCCGGGTGTTCGGAGTAACTGGGCTACCTCACCGCCCTCCTTTATCAGAATCTAAAGTCAACAGTTCAATGGAAGTGCACACGTCAAAGATAATATGCACGTGCCATATTGATAACATTGAAATGGAATGATATCAGATCCTGGACTTCGTATCTAATTAACATCAAAACTGATAAAAGGTTACAATATTTTTTAGCATTTATCACTTCACATCTTTAAACGCGAATTAGAACACGTGTCTTCTTTTCTACATTAACAGCTGTTAAATATAGTAGATACATGAAATCAATTTTCACTCGTCTAGTTACTGATGGTAACTAATTTATTGATATCATAGCATTAAATATATATGTCAGCCCTGACTTTTACATATAGTGTAGGGGGACTCCGTAATACATACCACCAGTGAGTGAGTGAGTGAGTGAGTGAGTGAGTGAGTGAGTTAGATATATGCCTTAAAACTAAATGTCCTTGTCGTTATTGCAATATGCGAAAATAACAAATGTTATATTTGGGATAACACTTTCTTAGTAAAGTACAGATTCTAGTATTTATTGAGTCCTATCCGGGATTCGAATCAACATTGTCATAGCGAGGCACCTAATCGCCATCACACATTTATGTTGTCCTTCAACTATTTCTTCAAATCATTGCAAAACATACTCAATAAATTCTTACAGTTGTTTACCATGTTTATATTCTTCTCTTGCATATGGGGGCGGTCGGGTAGCCTAGTGTTTAAAGCGTTCGCTTGTCACGCCGAAGACCCGGGTTTCGATTCCCGACATGGGTGCAATGTGTGAAGCCCATTTCTGGTGTCCCCCGCCGTGATATTGCTGGAATATTGCTAAAAGCGGGGTAAAACCTTACTCACTCACTCTTTACCTTTCAATCATTTGAGAACATAATAAGGAGTTAATCAAAGTCAGTCATGTTTTGACTGATTTATGTTGTCCTTCAACTATTTCTTCAATTCATTGCAAAACATACTCAATAAATTCTTACAGTTGTTTACCATGTTTATATTCTTCTCATGCATATGGGGGCGGTCGGGTAGCCTGGTGGTTAAAGCATCCGCTCGTCACGCCGAAGACCCGGGTTCGATTCCCGACATGGGTAGAATACGTGTAGCCCATTTCTGGTGTCCCCCGCCTTGATATTCCTGGAATATTGCTAAAAGCGGCGTAAAACCATAGTCACTCACTCGCTCTCATGCATATGATTTTGATTTTATTTTTGCATCTACAGCATTTGAAGGTGAGAAGAAAATACTGAAAGCTTCATGCAATTTGTAAACAAACAGTGGAATTTACCAACTGAAACATTTAAACATTGACTGTAACATGGACACTCATTGCTATGATCCATTCCCCAAAGTACACTTTCACAAAGGCAGGGAGAATGTTTTTCATCAACTGAAATAAGGTAAAAAATTATAGATTGGCAGCTCACTATCGTTATGAAACGCATTTACTCTCACCTACATTGTACTACTTCACACGCTTGTGAAATTGACACAGATCAAAGTCTGATTAACCTACATTACTGTTACATGTGTGCTCGTCAATGCTATACATCATCTTCACAAAGGGCTGCATATACTGTCTAATAAGCCCCTAATCGGTATGTTATCAAAAGTTATCTCTTTGCTGATCACACTGCAATGTTGTATATATAGATGTACTATATCTGCCTACTACAACATGGACAAAAGTCACTGATAGCGTTGGTCAGCATCTGCAATAAAGTCACCTTTGAACAGCCCGTAGCTGTATATAATACCCCCCTGTGCCCGCTGGCTTCAGAAGCCAGGACGGAGTGACGCACGTCCCATCACACTACAGTGTCAAGCAAGCAGCCATCATACAGACACACGACTGCGGGAAGGGTCTCCCCGAGAACCCAACACTATGTATTCAACAACAGCCTTTACGCTGTTAGCTCTGCTAGCAAGTGCATTGGCAGGTAAGTTGGATATTTAACTTATGTCGTATCAAAAACGTCATTTCATGCCATGACTGACTGAGTATGGTTTTACGCCGCTTTTAGCAATATTCCAGCAATATCACGGCGGGGGACACCAGAAATGGGCTTCACACATTGTACCCATGTCGGGAATCGAACCCGGGTCTTCGTCGTGAAGTGCGAACGCTTTAACCACTAGGCTACCCGACCGCCCCTCATGCCATGAAAAAAAGGTTTCATATACGTTTTCTTTTTCTGTGTGACATAAACATAACATCAAAAATAATACTGCAGGTACTTTTCAAATCTGTTTGATATCAATGTTATAATTTAATAGAAAATCTATTTTTCTACACCATTTTTAACTCTGATAAAATATTGTTGTCTCATGTTAGGTCCCATCACCTACCAATCACGTGACGAAACTACATCCTGCGCCAGACGATGCCGAGGTGAGTACAACAGTTCATCAATTGCTCACTGTAGCTAGATGATTAATTTATCTTTTTATATAAAATATGTATCTATGGCATATTCAGTGGAATGTTCATGTCCCTGCTGTTTGGAGCATGGGTTAACTAGTAGTTTAAGACGCCACGAATCTCTTCAGAGTTACGTCCCTCTTTCTTGCCAGGATCCGCTCGTCGTGGGCTTCACGCTGATTGTGCTCTTTGGTTGTTAGCATCATACACGTTTTCTCTGTTTGCAATAACATTGTTGACGTTTCTCCAATATTAACCTGGCAGTCCGTGATATATCTGAAAATCTGTTTCTCCACTCATTTAAATTCTTGCTGATACCAGGTTCTTGCTATTTTAGACACGACCAAGTTCAACTACGTCCCCGGACAAACCTATGAATTCGAGTACAATGTTCAGACACATACATCCATGGAAGGAGCGTCCAGCGATCAAGCGACTCTTGGCATCCGGGCAACTGCTGACATTGAGGTGCTGTCTAAGTGCGACATGGTGCTTAGGGTAAGTGGAAACAGAGACAATTCAATCCATTACTGTCCACTTAACCATAGCTTGATCACGTCCCAGTGCATTTTTTCTACTATGGCATTTTTCAAACGTATATTGATATCAACAAAATTACAGCCTTGGTTACATAAAAGATAAAACCTAAACGCAGAGTCCTACGATTCCGACTATATCATAAGGATGTTTATGAATCACTATCAAATAGTGACGATAACAGGTGTTCGCGAAAGAATTATCGTACCCTGCCCCACTTTTAGCACCCGTCACAAACACATGCAAAGGCCAGTCAAGAGTCAAAGGCAAACTTCATATGACGATTCTACCCACAAGAGCATTACTGCTGTGACATTTTACAAACATATATTAATATCAACTTATAGAGCTATGGTTTAACCACGTGTGACGATTCTGTTGCTGCTATGTGCGTGTGCAGTGCATTACTGCTATGACATTTTACAAACATATATTACAGCTCCGCGATGTGAAAGTCTACCAGTCTGATCCATCATCCTCTACACCAATGAAGTACGCTGATGAGTCAGGGCAGTTCAGACGGAATCTGGAACGTTTCCCCCTCCGCTTTTCTTTCCAAGATGGCGTGGTGGAAGAACTGTGTCCCACTGAGGGTGAAACCACATGGGCCCTAAACATCAAGAGAGGTCTTCTCGCTGCTGTCCAGAACAGTATGGATAACCTGGACCAAAATCAGAGAGTAAAAGAGGTAAACAAATCATCATTTGGTCTTACACAATGGGGTACCTTGTATACTGTAATGTAATGTCATGTAATGTAATGTAATGTACTTTACTATACTTAACCCCGGAGAACAGAAGGTCGTTGGTTCGATCCCCGGTTGTGTCATACCATAAAGATGTTAAAAGATGGAAAGTGTGTATTTATTAAAGAGTCGCATGATATTTAAATTGGCTAGCTCTATAAAACCGATATAAGAATAGTACTAGCAGACAGACAAACACGCGCACACACGCACGCACGCCCACAGACACACAGATACACACAAACGTTGAACCCCATTTCACCTCACCTCACCTCACTCTCCTAATTGCTACAGAGTGACGTCACAGGCGAGTGCAACACCGACTACACTGTAGCATCACGGGGGTGGTACTCTACAACGATTAAGAAGAGCAAGGATCTCCTTGGTTGCACTGATCGTAATGGTTATCACAGCTCCATTCATGGCATGCAGTACAGAGTTCCTTCAGAGATCCAGTCTCTGCCCCTCATGAAGAGTACACACGAATGTGAACAGGAACTGGACAAGAATGGACTCCTCAAGAGTGCTCTCATCCGGGAAACCCACACATTCAGACCTTTCTCCAGGGCCACCAGCGGTGCCACCACCAAAGTACTTCAGAGACTCAACTACAAGACTCAGAGATCTGGTGTCACAACAAGACAAGGTGATCAGTCTATATTCTCAAAGCGCTATCTCTGTAAAAGAAAATTTTCCTGACATCAATATAAGGATTATATTTGATATTTTTTTCTAATTGTCCATTATATTTGATGTTTCTAGATTACATTCGGAATCGGGCAGGAGTTGTGTTTGACCATGCCTACGGCCCAGGAAACAAGGGTCAGCTAGCGAGAGATGCCGAGAGTAAACTGCGAGAGATCTGCCAGAATACACGCGAGGATATCCGCCCAGACACTCCACGTATGTTTTCTGAGCTTGTCAGTATCGTCAAAGAGCAGAATGTTGATGACCTCAGACGTATCTACCAGCAAGTAAAATCTGGCACAGTCTGCACCGACAACAACGAGAGAGTAAAGTAAGTATAAGCCATATGTATTTCTTTGACAAAAACATATAGCACATTATAATTTATTTATTTATGAATAAACAATTTTGTTTCATCTGAGTGAGTGAGTACGTTTTACGCCTCTCTTAACAATAATCCAGCAATATTTCAGCTGAAACGACTGATACGGGCTCTTACCCATGTACGGATTCGAACCCAGGGCTTCTGCATGGCTACAGAACAATTAACCACTGGGCTATTCCCACTCCCTTCATTTTGTACCAACAGGAATCGTTGCTGTATACATACTTTTAAATATTCTTCATTTGGTTGGTTTCAGGAAGTTCTTCCTGGACTCTATCCCAATGGCCAGCACAAGTGCATCTGTTACCTTCTTGAAAGAACTTCTACTGAATAGGGAAGTCCTCGGCGCACAGGCAACCATGTGGATCACATCCCTGTCTCTCATCAACTACCCAACACTGGATATGATGCAGGAAGTAAAGGTCAGCTCATAATCTCCTCACACAAAAACATAGTATTACTGATTCTCTTCAATTACATCACTACTGAAGAGTGTGCCACAATTATCTGATTGGTTGAAAAAAAGTTTTCAAATGTGATTTTCCAAGCCACGAAATCTTCTGCATTATTCAGTGTGTGAATACTTTTCTTAAAAAGCATTCTTTTTTTGTGTCTCGAATATGAAAAAC
This sequence comes from Haliotis rufescens, assembly GCF_023055435.1. Lineage (NCBI taxonomy): Eukaryota > Metazoa > Mollusca > Gastropoda > Lepetellida > Haliotidae > Haliotis > Haliotis rufescens. The sequence continues at coordinate 39,667,614 of NW_025964361.1, read as the reverse complement.
GCTGTAGTTATTAAGCAAATCTTCAGCTCACGCCATTTTTCTATTTTATAGGCACTTCTTGACTCGCCCGAATACAGCCGCTCTGCCATGCTCCCAGTCTCCACAATGGTCAACAACTACTGCAACCACCATGAATCCTGTTCTGACGAATCAGCCATCACACAGATCTTCTCTACCATGGAGAAGACCATTGGTTACGGCTGCTACATCAGAGATTCTAATCTGGAGACAAGCCTTGTGGCCCTTCGTGCCCTGGGAAATGCAGGCCACCTGGATAGACTGACCACGACACTCAGTAGCTGCTTCAACAGGCAAGCCAACCCCACGGAGGTCCGAGTAGCTGCCATCCAGGCCTACAGAAGACTACCCTGCACCGCCGATGTAAGTTAAAGAAATATATATCTTACTCGAGCATATGTGATTTTTATACATCTTCATGTCACGACATACAGTGGAGCCCCATTGTCTCAAAATTGGATGTGTGGAAAATACAGTGAGGTCCCGCAAACTATTTTAACCTGATATGTGGATGTGTTGATGTATCACGATCTTAATTTATAGTCCCTAGAGTATTTCTCTGATTGCCAGGTGTTGACTGACTTAGGAAATGATAATGTTCCATTCGTGTTTTCATTACAGAGAAGTGAAGTTATGACCATCTACCAAGATTCTGATGAGGACTCCGAGCTAAGAATTGCTGCCTACCTGGCTGTCATGCAGTGTCCATCTGAAGACGTCCTCAGGAGAATCCAGGGATCTCTCGAATCTGAGAAAGCTAATCAAGTTGGATCCTTTGTCTGGTCTCATCTTACCAACCTGATGGAAACATCCAGTCCACAGAAACAGACCATCAGACGAATCCTGGAGGACAAGACTCTTGGAAGGACTTTCGACCTCTCTACACTCAAATTTTCACGCAACTATGAAGGTTCCCTCTTCCTCGAGAAGTTCAACACAGGTGCCATGCTGGAGAGTAATGTCATCTTTTCAGATAAATCCTTCTTCCCTCGTTCAGCTATGCTCAACATGACAGTTGATCTCTTTGGGAACTCCCTCAATCTGTTTGAGCTGGGTGGACGCATGGAAGGAGTGGAGTATCTCATTGAGAACTACCTGGGCCCATACAGCTACTTTGGAGGGAAGGCAGCCAAGAAACCAAAGGTACTTTTCTTTTCATCATCAATATCTTTTACCCACAAGACACACAAATATTTTCAAACAATGTAGTAATGAACATCTTAATCAAAATATCAGTTTGCTCATCACACCAAAGACCTTGATTCCAATCCTTACGGGTGTTTATGGTGTGAAACTAGTGCTGTTCTCCATGATATTTCTGGAATATGAAGAAAAGCATTCTAAAACCCTACTATCACACCCACTCACACAAACTATACATTTACCATTGGTTTCAGAGCACTGTTAACCTGGATCGCCTCAGAGGAGACATGTACATGAGGATCTTTGGCAATGAAATGTACTACGATCACTTCAAAGGTGTTGACCCACTGGCATCTATCAAGGACTTCAATTTCCTTGACTTCCTTATCAAGATGACCAAGAAGCGTGATTATTCCTTCACACAGAGTGCAAATATCCTGGACAGTAGCATGATCATCCCCACCAGCTCTGGTCTCCCTCTCAACCTCACCGTCAGCGGCACAGCAACCATTGACCTTCTGGCCTCTGGTCAAGTGGACCTCCGTAAAATGACAACTTCACCAAGCAGTCTCCTCATCGATGGACACATCAAACCAAGGTTAGCCCAAATATTAAGTATTCAGTCATTACACGGTTGTTTGGCAGGTCTTCATGTGTGTCATGCGATTTATAGGTGGAACAATGACTATTTTAAGTCTAAACCCATTATCTTCCTTTACAGCGGAGCTATCAAGATTGTTGGCACGATGAGTATGGATGCCTTTGTCACCAAAACTGGCCTTAGAGTTGCCAACACATGGCATTCCAGTACTGCCCTAAAAGGCCGCATAGAACTCAAACATGGGAAAGTCATCAGTGCTGAGTTTGACTTTCCACAACAGAAGATGGAAATCCTGGATGTCAAGTAGGCATTTCTATACACTGATGCTCCACTATTTATCCCATCCCTCTTATCCCTGTTTTGTCACCAGCAAATATATATGTGATAGCTATTATTGCATTGCAAAAGAGAGACGACTTTACCATAACACACCAATTATATTATTGAATTAGATACCAATGCATCTATCAATCAGTCAAAATATAATCTGTATACATATATATCATAGTAATTTAAAAGGAATAATATTCCCTTCTGTGTGCTGCAGCACAAGGTTCTTCAGCATCCATGGTGATCAGGAGAAGACACAGGACTTGGTCACAGGCAACAGGAAGAAGCTGGAACTGTGCACAGGAACCAGGCTGGCAACGATCACTGGTCTGGAACTTTGTAATGAATTCCAGTGGCCTAATGCTTCCATGGTGGATGATGCCCCATACTTCCCCTTCACAGGGCCCTTCTCCCAAAGCCTCATTCTTTACAAGAGAGACACGCACACTGGGTACAAGCTCATGGCTAAACAATCAGTGGTGAGTTCATTGATAACTGTTTGAAATGCCCTATGCTTTGACCATTTGACGTGTATGTGAGTCAGTAATAGAGACGAAGTTACGGAGAATGTTTCATGCAATATGGCATTAACTGAGTCTGATCCTGAGGGATTCGTACTTGGTTTTCCTTCTAATATTGCCATTTGATAGTTAATCATAACCACATGCCTATGTTGGAGTGCTTTCAGCAGATATGTCTTATCGTTAAGATAGGTCATTGTCATTTGTCTTTGAAACTAATTTTCAAACTGATGTCAGAATATGTCTATATTTGCCTTTCAGAACCAGTATTCGACAGTTGCTGAGATAGCTGTCAACACACCTGGATCCAGAACAGACCGATCTTTGGCCTTTGACTTTCTACTGAATACCAAAGGAAAAGAGCTTGAAATCAGCCTGGCATCTCCATGGAAGAAGGCAGCATTCAAAGGTGCGTAATTGTCATGCGATGTTCTTTGCTGTAGCAGTTGATAAAAAATAGAGCTTACAATTCGTTATGTTTGGATTTATGGTTCTAATAACTATGTCTCTCTTCAGCATCCCTGGCATATGACAACAGCAATGTAGGCATGAGAGGTAATCTGATCGTCGATGAATCTGCAAAATATGGAGTAATCAGTGAAGTGGACATCAAGAAAGTAAAGACATTTGTGACCTACACCCCCCGACTGGAGATAAGACGTCCAGGAGCCAAAGTCATCCTACTCTCTGGCACTGTTGAGACTAATTCACTCAAGAGAGCCAATGTTCAGTTAACACTCACTGGTATAACGCCAAATGCTGTCAGCATTAGATGTAAGTAAAATTAGGGGGTACCTATCATTCAATACGATCATAGCATTTCCACACACAAAAGCGGCAGTGATGTGGAATAGTGGTTAAATATTTCGCTTGTCACACCTAAGGCCCGTGTTCAGTTCCCCTTATGGGGACAATGTAAAGCCCATTTCTGGTGTCCTCCACCATGATATTGCTGGAATATACCTAAAAGCCGGGTTAAATCCAACTCACTCACTCAATAATTAATCAATACAAGAAACCGACAATATTCTTGCATTCCTCTTGCAGCCGCCCTACTGAACTCTAAAATCGAGAAGAGTCTGGTCGGTACCTTCAGCCTGGCCCCAAAGCAGAATTACCTCCTAGAAGTTGGTTTGGTGTATCAGGACAGTGGCAGGAAGAGGTCCATCATAAAGGTCATTCCCACACTGATGGTGAAAACACCAGAGCTGGAGCTCATCTCCCTCTCCGGATCAGGGGACTACAAAGAGGGTAAATCCCTCAAGGGAAGTCTAACTCTGGATGTCCACAAGGTCTTGGCCAAACCAATCACTCTGAAATGTAAGTATTTTGGGATGGAACATATTCATGCTATATGAAAAAGCATGACCTTTGTGGACATTTGGACATGGAATTCTTATACATATAGCGCAATGAAGTCAACTATGACGTCTATATAAATAAATCAGGATATATCACTGCTAATGATGACACTCCACCAAAACACAACAACATTTAGTCCATCCTAACAGAGGAATAGAGTTAGTCATTTGAGTTTAGCATCCCTTTGAACAGGAAGTTGGTTATATCAGGGTGTGCCATTTAAATGTAAAAGGAAAGGCTAAAGTGATCCAAGTCCTCGATGTTTACGACTTAGTGGAATCCAAGGTATGGTATAGTGCTGACAAAACAAGGATTATGATGATTGTCAATCAGGGTTGCAGACCAATCAACGCCTTATGGATGCATATCTGAAGAGCAGTTTGTGGTATCTATGATGGCATGGCGACTTGTGCCAAGACACTGTTCATTACAATATTGTTAATGACATTAATGTATAGTTGTTTTTGCCACTGATGAATGTATTCAATAACCATGTATGTCCAAATCAGGTGATGTCAAGAAGACAGGTGTTACCAACAACAAGTACTCTGGAAGTGTCTCGGTATCCTCCCGTTTCCTGGTCGCCAAGGCGAGTGGCAATGTGCAGACCAAGAAGAACACTGTCAGCTCCTTAATAACTCTTGACTACAACCTGCCCAAGGTCCAAAGTATCAAGAAAGACAAGATCACATTCAGCTCTAAATACACTGATCGTAGCACCAGGTCACTCTGGAACTACCAGCTCAACACGTAAGTCACATGTGTAATCGTTGATAAATCATATGCATACACAATAGTATCAACACATTGGAAAATAGTAGTTGATTAGCGAAGATGCCTCATGTGTGTATACCATTTGCTTTCTTTCTAGAAACTTCGAAGACAAGAGATACCCTCACGTGAACTTCTTCACAGATCTTGACTTCTCTCACAACAAGAAACACACAGAAGCTGGTGCAAAATTTAGATATGGACCTAAATCCAAGGACACTACCCGTCAGATCACAGGTTATGTTCTGGTGAACCATGATATTGGCTCCAGAGCCAACGTTAACATCACGATCACAAGTGCTGTAGGACCACTGGTGAGTTTTTGTATCTAACATGCTTATAAATATTAAATGTGAAAGCCAGGGAATAACCAGTCTAAATATTTGAAGGCAAAACTATTAAAAGGCAAAAAAGTGGTGAAAATTATATGAATGGATCACAGAAAATTAGTGATGGCACCAGGTGTTCGTGAAAAGGGTAAGGATGTCCTGTCATACCAGTAGCACCTGCCACACACACAATTTGCATTAATAATACCAAACACCATGTTATTGCAACATTCAAAATATATAAATCATCCACATAAATCAGTTACTAAATTGGTTCTTTGACTAACATTTCAGGATGTAGAACTAAGCCTTAAAGGACGGCATGTTCACGACAGTCGCAATGTGAACTCCTCCATCACATTTGATTATGGCAAAGGAAAAAGCATTGATGCTGCTCTAAGACTTCAAAACAGTGGAAAGAAGACACTTAATCTCTTTGGTGAAGCTAGCCTTTCATATCCTGGCAAACAAGTGAGTCTGAAGACCGATCTGATCCAGTCAAGGAAAGACTACACACACTCCATGACCTTCTACAATGACAAAGAAATGTCTACTATGGTAACAACCTACAAAAGACGGAAGGCTACAGTCCACCAGGTAAAATCTAACATCAACCTACATCACACAGAGCCAATCCAACTGACTGCTTCAACTAACCTTGACAACAAAGACCTCAAGGTTTCTGCCCAGGCTGACTATGATGGAGATGTCTATGGAATCAACACAGGCTTCAAATACTCCAGGACACCTACAGCGAAGTGGACAATGGACATTACATATCCGACAAGACATGTCATTGTTCAGGTGGAGGGGGAAAGGCGAGGTGTAACCTATGAAGGCTCTGCAGATGCCAAATGGGATGCTGACAAGAACACTTCCAGAAGATTCCTCCTTGCAGGAAAGCTCAACCTAAAATCACCTGGCAATTTCGGTTCCACAGTTGCATTGAAATACCCAAGCAGAGACCTGGAGTTCAATATTAAACATGCCAGTGGCAAGCAGTACACAACACGTGCTGATTTCTCTTGGGAGGCTAACAAGAAGATCAAAGTAGATACATCTTTCAAAAGGGATCAGACACAAACTGGACAGTCACTTGATGGCTCTGTCAGAGTGAAAACTCCTTTTGAAGGATTTGAGAACCTAATTGTTCAAGCCAGCAGTGACAAAAATGAGAAAAAATATGGATCTTCCATGCAGCTTTCCTGGGGTGGGAAGAAGAACCAGATCACTACTGCTGTGAGCATGAAGAAACCCTTCTCTATGAGAAACTTAGACCTCACTATAACGGGAACGTCGCCTTTCAAAGGATACAGAAGCTTCAGCACCGAAATAGGTCATGTAATGACACCTTCACTGAATACCATAATGAAGGGAAGTTTAGAGGGAAAGAATGCCAAGCTCCTTTTGACAGGAGAGAACCGATGCACTGACCAGAAAAGGGACATTGAAGGAACTGTGACTTTCAAGTCCAACGTCAAGGGTATGCAAGCTGTTAATCTCCGTCTCTCTCACAATGATGATTTAAGAAAGTTTGTAACTGATGTTGCCCTGGATATCAACGGTGACCAATACATGTATGATTTGGACATGAACCACGAAAGATCGGGATGGCAGCTTCGAAACACTGGCAAGCTCACCCTCTCTTCTCCAAACTCGCGATTTACCAACAGCTGGCAACACGGAAATACTAACAATGACGTGAAGAGTACAATGACAGCCGAGTGGGGAAGAAACAACCGAGTTTTTGTTAACATATTTGGAAACCATGCTTCATCAGCCAGAACAAGAACCACAGGAGGAGTAACAATTGAAACTCCATGGGAATCAATTCGCAATATGGACATCAATCTTGAGCATGAACATGGAAGAGGTTTCATCAGACACTCATCTAACATCAAGAAGGGAGAGGTTATACTAGGATCAGCAGGCATCAACTACATTAGATCCAATGGGCAAGCAGAGTCGGATATCACTCTCGAATCACCCATAACAAACCTCAAAGGAAAGGTAAATGCTCGCTATGCAGCATATCCACTCACTGGACATGCTGACTTAGAATGGGCTCCAGATAACAGAGTATCAGTTGATGGATCCTTTGCTGCACCTTCTACAGAGAATATTGAAACAAGCCTACGGATGACAAGTCCATATGAAAACTTCCGGGATATTGTGTTGAAGGCATCCCACAAGAGGGAAGGATCTGATTTGGTATCCAGAGGAAGCTTCAGCTATGACATCAGAAAATCCTTTGAGTTTGAAGCACACATAGCTCCTGATACCCTGAACAATTACCGGGCAACACTGAGGACTCCTTTTGATGACTATAAATCCTTTGAAGCTGGACTTTCATACAACGGTGACCGTAGATTGTTCATGAGCAAAGCCAACTTCGGTATCACCCCAGTCCTGGGGAACTTTGCTGGAATCTTAAACTGGAACCTGGACGACATGAACGGAAAGATGAGGATTGATACTCCCTTCCATGAGTACCAATACATGCAGGTGTATGCCACCAGTGAACTGACAGGCAAAGGAAGACGTTCACACATTGAAACTGAATATTACCCAAGGAAGACTTTAAGCCTTGATGCAGTCTACGCCATGGGAACCCCCATTGTCATCGATGTCACCATCAAGACTCCATTTGAAAGAATGGAACACATGAGTGCATCCCTAAAACATGCTCTGAGAAGAATGTCGCTTCAAACACATGCTGATGTTACATTTGCTTCTGCCAAGAACCTGGCTGGTGATCTGAAACTGAACTGGGCAAAGGGGTATGAGGGCAGTCTTGTCATCAGCACACCTTTCTATGGTTATGAAATGAACAAGCTATCTGTTAGGCAAGAAGGCACCTGGGATAATTTTAAGGGTCATGGAGAAATGGAAATGGCAAAGAAAACTGGTGAAGTGGACCTAACTTTCAATCATGGCTTCAGATCCACTGGCACATTCATGCTCAAAACTCCTTTCAGTGGCATGACAGAAACTAAAGTTTCATTTAATAAACGTGGCTACCTGGGTAACATACGAGGAGGTATGGTTATCACCTATGGAAATGATCAAACTATTGACATTTCTGGTCAGAACAGATATTCAAATGGACGACTGGACACATCACTACTTGTCAAATCCCCCTTTTCTGACAACATCAAGTTTGTTATAGATCATGATGGTCAACTAAGAAGTTTCACAAATAAGGTATCCGGATCAATTGGCTCACAATATGCCTTCAACTCGGATTCAGCATTCACTTACAGGTATCCATTGATAGATCTATCTACCAACATTGGCTACACGAGAAATTGGAGAGGCAGAAGCATTGGGCTAAAGGTTCACAAAGAAGGCTACCTTAGTGACATGAATGCCAAAGCTACTGGTACCATAGACAATGATCAAGTTGACATTGCTCTCATGCTAAAAACGGATGGCGTCATTGAAGGATCTTTAACCATGCAGACACCTTTTGAAGATTATAAAGATGTTGGACTTTCTCTTCAACATTCTGGAAACAGGCAAAGGTTTTCAAGTGAAGGCACTATCAGATATATGGATGGTAAAGCTCTGCAGGGCTCCCTACTTTTTTGGCAGTCTGGCCTTTCTCATATTGATACCAAAGCAGAAATCAAGACTCCCTTCCTAGGATTTGAAACTTCCCTTCTCAAATACCGTCATTCTATTGAGGACTCTCAAATAACATCAAATGCGTTCATTGCCTATGGGCGTGGTCAAGAAATTACATCTGATCTCCGTTTCCAAACAACACCTAAGATCAGCTTTGATCTAACTGTTCAAACACCCTTCAGTAGATTCCAAAACAATAAACTTGTTTTCAGTCACAATGGACCAATTGACAGCTGCACGAGTCATGCAGAAATGGAACTTCTGGACAGATCAATCTCTGCTGATTCATCATTTGAACATGGAACTTCTACCAGAGCTAGCTTCTCCCTCACCTCTAACATTCAAGGTATGGAAATGGTCAAGGCATCTCTAAACAAGGAGGGAACCAGAGACAATTTCAGAAGTAGCGTCTCAGCTTCACTGAAGGATTCCACCATTGAAGCTGATGTCACAGGCAGAATTGCCCAAGACATCAAAGGAACCGTTTCTCTCAGAACACCCTTCCAGGACTTTAGGGATACAGCTATTGTCGTTGATCACACAGGAAACTGGAATGACTTCAGTAGTGAAGGACAGCTCCGTTACATGGATGGGAAGACAATTGAAGGGAAGGTAAAGTTCACCCATAATGGATACAGGCAGATGAAGGCAAGCAGTGAGTTGAAGACACCATTCGCCAACTATGAAGTGATGACAGTTGAATATGGACATGATTCCAGAAGCAATTACTTTAAATCTAACTCAGCTGTCACATATGGCTACGGGAAGAGAATTACATCAGACATAACTGCAGATGCTGCCAGAGATATCAATGTAAATGTAGTGCTCAAAACTCCCTTCAGGGACTATGAACTTAGTAGAGCCGTTTTTACTTCTACTGGACCTCTCAGCAATCTGAAAAGCAATGCAGAACTTGAGTTTGCCCGGACAAGGCTTACTGCACAGACCAACTTTGCAAAGTTAGAATCGACAAACGGGGACGTCATCATCACAACAAACATTCCTGGCTATGAAAGCATGAAGGGTTCCATCAGTGTGAAAGGTGATCTCAGTGATCTGAAAACCACAGCTCTTCTTAACCTTAAAGATTCTACACTCGAGGTTGAGCTGAGCGCCAGTCTCAAAAACAGCATCATGGCAGATCTGAAAATCAGGAGTCCTTTCCAGAACTTCAGAAATGTCGGAGGGTTTATCCAGCACTCAGGATCCCTATCCCGCTTCAATACTGAAGGAAATCTTCGCTACATGGACGGGGAGGTTGTTGAAGGCAAAGTCACCTTCTTAAAATCTGGACTGACACACATGCAAGCCAGTGCTGAACTGAAAACACCCTTCCAAGGATATGAGAGCCAATCTGGAGAGTTCCATCATTCTGTAAAGAATGGCCGTCTTACTTCAAACATTGATGTCACCTATGGCCAACGTCAAAAAGTACTGATGACTGTTAATGGAATGCTGTCACCAACAATTGACATAAGCGCTACACTGAAAACTCCTTTTAGAGACCTCGACAACAGCAGAATCATCTTTACTCATGAGGGACCCATTGCCAACTGCAAGAGTCATCTGGAAGTGCAAGCTATTGGAAAGTCAATCACAGCAGATTCTGAAGTCTATACTGGTAGTTCGATGAGAGGTAACCTGAATATTGTCAGCAACATTCAAGGCATGGAAAGCATGAGGGTGTCCTACAGTAAAGATGGTGATATCAATAATCTCAAAGCTAAAGGATCCATTGGAGTCAGAGAATCAACACTGGAAGCCTCTCTAAACAACGTCTTCAGTACAAGGCAGCTCTTGACTGAAGTATCCGTCAGAAACCCATACACGCAACCTTTTGTTGTACAGCTGGATGTCACTGGAACACCAACCAACTTCAAAAACAAGATGTCTGCTGACATGGGCACCAATGGAGGAATCACAACTGACACATCCTTCCGGGTCAGAAATGGGAATGTTGATATCAGGTCAGGATTTGCCTTTAATCTGGCAGGAGCTCATCAGACAGGAAACATCAAAGTCCGCAAGGAAGGTGAGCTGGGGAACATCAAGATGAGCATCAATGGTGATTACAACCAGAAGAAGGCAAGTATGAAGGCTGCCTTCAGGGCAATAGATGATGTCCATGGTGAGATCAAAATCACGACACCATTCATACCCTACAGAAATGTTGGCTTCTCATTTGATCACTCCGGAACATGGACCCGCTTTGCCTCCCAAAGTAAGATCCAATTCATGGACAAGAGAGAGATCACTGCTAAGATCAACCATTTCAGCCATGACCTTGACCGTCTAGAAAGCAGCCTAGAAATCAGTACACCTTTCCAAGGTTATGAATTCACCAAGGCTGAGATCGACCATACTGCCACAACTAATGGCATCAACTATAATGGGGCTGTACAGTATGCACAAGGACAGAAGATTACAGGAGAACTCCATGCAACAATCTCACCCAAATATGACGTGGATGTCAAATTGACCACACCTTTCAGACAATATGAGGCTCTCTCTGCATCAGCATCATTTGAGCATGGTATTGGAACATACCTCCTAGGAAGCAAACTGGATGCTGGAAACGGCAATCGCTTTGGTCTTGAGTCCACCATTGACATGTCTTCTCCTGAGTACACTGCTGTTGCACGCCTCTCAACGCCATTTGAAAAGTTTGATTCTGCCGAGATCTCTTTAACACATGCTGGTGAACTGAGGAAGTTCAGATCCACAGGAACAATACAAACCCCTCAGACTGGTACTCTCACGGGTGAAGCATCTCTTGGCTACACATCTCCATTAGAAATGGAGGGTTTGATATCTCTTTCCAATGGTATGAAATTGGCTCTACACAACACCCACAGACACAACGAATACCAATCTCACATTGAGGCCACATGGAGTCCAAGAGACCAAATAGCATTTGATGGATCCTATCAATTCTTAGATTCATTGTATGAGAAACAACTGACAACTGATTTCACCCTTGTTACTCCATTTGAAACTGCGAAACTGACTGCTCTGAGGTTTGAACATCATCAAGGATCAGACAAATATACAGAGAAACTGGGAGCTGATTACAATGGCAACACTGTTCTGGATGTGGACATGGAGATCTCCCGAGGCTCAAGGGAGCAGGGAACATTCACAATGAGGAAGCCAAGGCCAATGCAACTGACTCTTTCAGGAGAAATTGCTGATAAGAACATTGATGGAGACATGTTTGTTAACTGGGATAGAGATGAGCCAGAGAGCAACATCCGAATCAAAACCTCCTTGACAGACAGAAGCAGGCAGTCTCTTTTGAACAAAGACTTGACACTAAAGCTTATCCACCCATCACGCACTGTTGGCATCATTGGAAACGTCCTCAGATCACAGCTCCAGACAAAGAGTCATGGAGAATTCATCTGGAATGAAGATGCTGGGCAAAAGCTATTCTACGATGTGGATGTCAAGGACCGAAGCCGCCGCTACAGTAAGATGTTCGAGGGCACCTTCAAAGTGGGGTCACCTATGAGAAGTCTCAAAATGGATGGATCGTACAGTCAGACAGGTTCAAAGAAAACTCTTGATGGGGACTTTTCCTGGGATGCTGACAGAGACGACACAAAGAAGATTGGCATGAAAGCTGTCCTGACACCTGATGACAGATCCACGCAGGCAGATCTCTCTCTCAGACTTCCTTCTGTTGGCAAGGTAAGCACAGTGCACATTAACATAGAACATTTCATGACAAAATTGATACTTTGAAATTAATTTCACAAGATTTAACTGTCCAATGTTCAACAATTTACATTTTTACAATATGAGGTCAATACATTCTAATCTGATGTACTGTCAATAATCTTCAGAACATCCAGATCGACACAGAAATGCTGATGAATGATGGCAGGACTATCTTCAATGGAAAATCCCAGCTGTCCTACTCCAGTGACTCCCGAAAGACAATCACCTTCACATCCCATCTGGAGGACATTTCCTATGGCTATGGCAACAACAATTATAGCTTTGTGGTTGGCATTAGCCACCCATACACAGATGTGGACGTCAAACTTGCATCCCACATCGGCAGCTCCAGTGAGAAAGTATCTGCTGGAGCTAGTATGTCCTACCTGACAGCCAGGAGGGAAAGAAAGAACTTTGCTCTCAGAGGAGAGATTAACAAACTGAGGAAGCAGATACAACTACAGGTACGATTGGCTATCTATTATACCTAATACTCATACAGAAAGTCAAATTCATAATGAGTTATGCGTAAATATTGATGTGAACGTAAATAACACAACTCTCATCACTAGATAATAGGAAGGGAGAGATAGGAAGGGTGGCAAGGTGGCCTAATGGTTAAAGCGTTCGCTTGCCACGCCGAAGACCCTGGATCGATTCTCTATATGGGTACCATGTGTGAAGCCCATTTCTGGTGTCTCCCGCTTGATATTGCTGTAATATTGCTAAAAGGGGCATAAAACCACACTCACTCACTCATTCACTGTAACAGATGGAGACCCCAATCAAGAACATGGATCTCACTGGTGAGGTGGAGGAATCTCCTTACAAGCTGAAATTCAGGAATATTTATGAAGGCAAGATTGTCCAAGCACACCTTACAGTAGACCCTGACAGAAGAATGGTGGACTTCCAAACAAACTACGATCTGGGTAGGTTAAATAATATGCATATTCCCTTATAAGTTTATAAATTTATAACGGTGATGCTTTCATTATCATGGAAAGGGTTTTATCGTTTTTATTTATTTGAGGCCAATCATTCCGTGTGAAACTTTAAAAAAATTTAGTCTCAACATTCTGCTACAGACAACCCTGGCAAGACACTGCAAATGAACGCCAGATATGTAAACTCAAGTGCCATGCAGGCTGAGGTATATCACCAGGAGAACTCCCGTCGAGTATCAGACAGCCTAGTTGCCCTCAGACTTAACACATCCCGCCTTCTCCATACAAGGCTGTCCTGGAGGCCACAGACGATCGCCGATGTTCAGGTACAGAATGCTTAACAATGTATCTAAGTTGTGAGGGTGGTGGGGTAGCCAAGTGGTTAGCGCGTTGGCGACCGGGTTCATTCCCTGGGTTGGTACATTGGGTGTAACACATCCTTGAAGTCTTCTGTTCTGATATTCCTGGAATATTGCTTAAAACGTATTTCAAATAAATATATACGAAACCTTATAAACTTTATTTTATTAAGAAAATACAGATTGTGCGTCTTTTTCTGATTTAGTATCCATTTCTTTCTGAAGGCATACTTGACCAGTCTGGTGGAAAACTATGGCCAAAGTGCGAAGACGACTTTCCACTCTGTGTACGAGTCTGTGGGACAGGAGTTGTCAGGCAAGTACCGTCGGATTGCACAAGCCACCAAGGAAGAACTCTCACCCTACTTCACCCTGCTGGAGTCGGAGATGGCCATCATAGAAAAACAGCTGGACTCTGTCAGGAGGGAGATCAGGCGCATGTACAACCGTAATGACTTCCACCTGGCAGCCATGGGAGAGTACTTCGACCAGGCATTGTAAGTACATCAGTATACCAGTATAGAAGTATGCGTTACCTGGCTGTGAGCCTCTAGTTAAACATTGCCCTGTCGGAAATACATTTCAACAAAGCACCAACTACATTGCACATCTGATTAACTTTATAATCAGGATCCCTAAACATGATCCTTGGTTTGTCAGCACCAAACCCGTTCTTGTAATTTCATCACGCCGGTGTCGTATGACCTGCATCACTTCGAGCTCCCACTTCAAGCTTGCGTTCTGTGATATGGCTGAAACACTGCTCAACGCAGCTTTACAGGCAACAAACACGTGCTTTTCATGCAAATTGTATGAGTGGCGGTGCTACAAGCAGGGCAGGACATGCTTCCCATTTTGTCGAACACCTGGTGTCACCACTGATTTCCAGTGATCAACTCCTACATTTTCACCTCTATTTTAACTTTTATGCCCAATGGAATCTGTTTCGGCGGATAATCAAGACTGGATATTCTCTAGCGTTGATGTTTTATACATGCACCACACTCGCACATTATGACCAAGAGTAATTGTTTCAGTGAAGCATACAAGGACCTGGTCACCTCGACAAAGGAACTGTTTGCTTCCACGAATCAGAAACTGGCTGAATACATGGAGACGATGACAGACTTCCCCATCAGGCAGAAGTATCAGGCCATTGTGGCGGAGACGCTCATCAAGTTTAAGGTTTGTTCTCAATCTATTTTAATTATTTAAATGGGATATCTGAATCTGTTAATGATATATTATTTAACAATGAAAGTTAAGATTATTTATAAGTCTCCATTTTGTTCTCACTGTAGCGTGGTGTGGACGAGCTCGTGATCAACACTGTCGAGATGATCTCTGGTCTTGACGAGCAGCTGCAGAGTTTCAGGAACACCTACCATCAACATTACACCTATCTGCAGGGTTCAATAACAGGTAATTAATTTGAAACATTTTAACGACAACGAGTAGGTTTTCATAAGGAGATCAAATATACAATTGATATAACCATGGGAGTTCATCATAAAATAAGCTACTGTTCTTTCAAAAAATATGGAATTTGTATTCTTTATACATTTGTGCATACTAGACCGTAAATGCATAATATGGGAA
The DNA here is from genome assembly GCF_023055435.1 of Haliotis rufescens. Taxonomy (NCBI): domain Eukaryota; kingdom Metazoa; phylum Mollusca; class Gastropoda; order Lepetellida; family Haliotidae; genus Haliotis; species Haliotis rufescens. Next base: position 39,652,287 of record NW_025964361.1, on the reverse strand, counting down.
TCCAAAAAGGCGGAAAAGTTTCGCGAGTGACAAACTCCGGATATGACGAACAAATTTCAGTTACTTTAAGTTTGGCAAAACCATGTAATGCTGTACATCTTTTAAAGATTCCATGGACAACCTGAGGAACCGGTCTCGACTGGCTGCTGCCAGGCTTCAGTTTGCTGACTACCAGCAATACCTCAACACCATCACCAACCATGTCCAGGACCTGAACATTCCCAGCAGATACAACGAGATTGTAGAGCACACGCAGAAGATGCTGACCTCCCGTCTGGGAGACGTCATGAAGCAGGAGGACCTCCAGCATCTCCTTTCACTCACCAATGATGCCTACCAGGAGGTCAGTCCTAAACCACAGTTACTGAGACTTCGTTCAAACGTAGATGAGTTTAATGCCGCTTGGCACAGTATGTCTGTTATTTTTTTGTGTCGGCTTCGTGTGAAATGAAAGCCTGAAATGAGTAATGTCTTGGACGTGAACCACTTTGGTGAAACCCACCAGCATGTGTATAGTGGTGATAAACCTACAAACATAATAAGGTCGAACTGGTATTCAAACCAACGATCAGGGTCTCTAGCAAGTATAAGGGACGCAACTCTGTAAGCAACTTGCGGAGCCGTAGATGTCTGAGCCTTACATACATCTGATATATTATAGGTTAGGTGAAGTTTTAAGTAACTACCAAGTAAAAAACACTGAACATGATAATCAAGCAAGAATTTAAGTGATGCTGACTTATTGCTGGTGTTCAGGGTGTGTGGGCCTACAACTACTGGCAGGTGGAAGACAACCTCAAGGATCACCTGCAGAGCATCTATGAGACCATCAAGGAGATGGTTGAGGAGGAGCTCCAGAAGTACAGGGATGCGTTGCTTCTAATCAAGCCCGATGTCACAGTTTGGGATCCTGAACACGGAGAGATCCAAGTAGAATTGCACCTGCCCATCCCAGCTCAATCTTTGGACACACTTCCAGAAATCCAGACATATGTCCAAAGGGCCAAGACTGCCGTCAGCATGTACATCCCAGACAATGCCACATACCAGAAAGTAAGTAATGGTAACTTGATGTACAAGAGGCGAGGTGAAATGGGATTTAACGTGTGTGTGTGTGTGTACGTGTGTGTGTGTGTTTCTGTGTGTGTGTTCGTGTGTGCGTGTGCGTGTGCGTGTGTGTGTGTCTGTTTGCACTAGTTGGACTAATGCTGGTTTTATAGTCCAGAGACACATTGCCGCGCTTAAACTTTGATACCTACTCAGACACAGTAAACTGACTCCGAGCCGGTCAGTCCTTGTAAAATCCTATGAATGTCGAGCGCCAGCAGGGTAACAATAAGTACGATCGTTAAACATCTTTTAGTATGACGCGACCGGAGACGCCACCAACCTTCCGCTCTCTGAGGGGGCGTTCTATCTACTGGAGCACAGTGGCGGTCTGGTGTAAAAGCCTGCCTGTGTGTACATGAAGAACGCCTGGTGATATCATAGTAACTTTACCATTTTTCCTAATTTACTAATTTCTTCTTGTACTTTGTTGTTTAACGCCGTACACAGAAATATCCCAGCTAAATGACGACTGTCTGTAAATAATCAGGTCTGGACAAGACAATCTATATTGTGAGCACTGATCTCCGCCGTCGGGGCACGATGACACACAATCAGTCAAGTCACAGAGTCTGACCACCAGATGCCTTTCACGGCCAGCATAAGTTGCTGGGGAGATAGTCTATCCCATGATCTCCAGGTATTATGTTAAGTCATGTGACAGAGACATGACTAAGGGTACCCCCAGGCATTGATGTATTTTAACCAACACTATTTATCCTATGTCATGTTTCAACACGAGTGCCTTTTGTTTCACAGTATATCCCCACGTCCATCTGGCGGTCACCCAATGCTACAACCAGACTGAGTGGCGAACTGAAGGTAAGCAAGACAACACATTTTCCGGGAATACTCTTAACTCTTGGCATCCCTTTTAAACTTATACCTTTGGATAAACAGACAAAATGTCCTTGTCGACAATCATCAATTTGTTGATGTCAAGTGAGCCTGATGTAATAACATGAAGAAGTCACATTGAAAATGTTTAAGAGGAAGAAAGGTGCTTGTAAATAATATAACAACGCGAAAACATCCTACGTAGTTTAATACCTTTTTACTCTTTTGCAGGTTTTGCCAAATATCCCTCAGCGACGTCCCTTGAGAAGATACAACGCTATCAGTCTCTAAGTCTACGACTTACCGATACCCCTTACGGAAAAATGATCTATGCCTATTTATTTACTATTCATAACATCAATGCTTAGAGTATAAGATGTATAGAACTAAAGTTGCAAACAATATTTAAATTTAGTTTGTAATACCTTTTCAAAAGAAGTTTGAAGTAATACTACATTCCTGAAGGACAATATCAAAAGAGCTTATTGTTTTACCAGCACATATGATAGCTGCTATCATATGTGCTGGTAAAACATTACTTCTATTACATGATGATGAAGGTGATAAACAATCTGTTGATCGGGATATGTTACAATATGTGTGACAGCTCCCTTCCATTACAAGAATAAACATGTGCATTAATAGTTCGTCTCGTGTTTACTATGGTGTTAAATCTGATTTTTCAAGGGGCGGTCGGGTAGCCTAGTGGTTAAAGCGTTCGCTCGTCACGCCGGGGACCCGGGTTCGAATCCCCACATGGGTACAATGTGTGAAGCCCATTTCTGGTGTCCCCCGCCGTGATATTGCTGGAATATTGCTAAAAGCGGCGTAAAACTGTACTCACTCACTCTGATTATTCAAGCCAAACTGAACCACTGCTTTGAATGAGTGAGCAAGTGTGTTGGGTTTAACAGAATTTCAGTTTCATTAAGATGTGTCCGATGTGGGAGGGGAGGGAGTGAATTTGGTTTAAACCCGCTTTGAACAGTCTGTTGTCTTTGCTTGTTTAATGTGGCACTCAGCAATATTCCAGCTATATGACAGCGGTCTGTAAATAATCAAGTCTGGACCAGACACTCCAGTGATTGATATCATGAGCATTGATCCACACATTTGGGATACCATGACATGGATGAACAAGGTCAGCGAGCCTGACCCCCTGATCCCGTTAGTCACAAGTGAGTGAGTGAGTGAGTGAGTGAGTGTGTGGTTTTATGCCGCTTTTAGCAATATTCCAATAATATCAAGGCGGGGTACACCAGAAATGGGCTTCACACAATGTACCCATAAGGAGAATCGAACCGGGTCTTCAGCATGACAGGCAAATGCTTTAACCACTAGGCTGCCCCCGTTAGTCACAAGTATAGTGTGTCTGTTTGTTTGTTTGTTTGTTGTTTTACGCAGCACTCAACAATATTCCATCTATATGACAGCGGTCTGTAAATAATCGAGTCTGGACCAGACAATCCAGTGATTGATATCATGAGCATCAATCCACGCAATTGGGATTCGATGACATGCATGAACAAGGTCAGTGAGCCTGACCCTGATCCTGTTAGTCGCCTCTTACGACAAGCATAGTCGCTTTTTATGGCAAGCATGGGTTGCTGGAGATCCATTCTGTACCGGATCTTCAGGAAACCCAGTGATGCAGATCATGGAGGTTTACCACTTTGGGGAAACCTACAAACACTGATACCATGCTGACAAAGCAAAGATCATAATAATGGCAAATATGCCATTCAAAGCTTTGATCATCAGATCCTGGCAAAACTAAGGGAAGCAATTTGGTCAGCATAATGCAACCAACTCCTTGTGGCATAAGTATTGTACAACTTTCTTCATCCTACTCTCCATAAAAAACATCTCAGGTGGAGGTTTGGCTTGTGCCTAGGGTCTGAAGATAGTGACATGAATGGCTAAAATATTGCAGTGGCCTTAAAGCAATATTCACTCTCACTCAAGATTTTGAATTTGTGTGTATACTACAGTATAAGTTATTTCTTGTTGAGTGTATAGGTTAGGAGATGATATTGTCATTAGCTTCTGAGAGTCAAACACATTATCTATCACCGCTGCAAGCAGTGTGACTGAAGTCAAAGATTTTGACAGTATTCCAGTTATATCATGGTATGTCAGCTTGATGTGTGAGGAAAATCATATGTGATGCAGATGTTTGCCACTTTAGTGAGATCAATGCACAAGGGAATGGTGCCAACAAACCAAGAAACATATTTGGGGCGAACTGAGATTCGAACCCACAATCATGTTTCTGGCGTTCCAAACAGACACCTTAGAGGACTGGGCCACCCGTGCCCCCAAAGAGAGAATGAATGTTGTAAGATGCTTCAGTCAGCAATATTCCAGCTCCACTGCACGAGTCTGTACATAATACACACAGACAGGAAAACTGAATGCATGATTTGCTCCAACAATCCATGGCATCAGGGTACTATGTCACACAATCAGTGTCAGTCTCAGAGCTGAAACATCCACTCCCCATGTTAGTTGTCTACAGAGCACCTAGCCTGAGGTGGATTCCCCACAAGTGTTGATGTTCATACTAATGATTGAACAACACATAAGAAGTTGAGTGAGTTGGGTTTAACTCTGCTTTTAACAGTATTCAAGTTATATCGCGGCGTGTCAACTTAATGTTGGAGGAAAGCCCGAAGTGATGCAGGTCTCAGAAGTTTACCACTTTGGTGAAACCCACGAGCACGGGTATGGTGCTGAAAAACCTAGAAACATAATTGGGGCGAAAACCGGGATTCGAACCCACAATCATAGGTTTCTGCATGCCCAAGGGACGCAACTCTGCACAGCGAATCCAGCACCTTCGACGACTGGGCCACCCGTGCCATATGCTAAAGAACAGCATATGTATATTAATCATCAAAGAAAAAACAACACAACATTGTGAAAATTTGTTTATATTTTGCCTTGTATTTAGGTACATAAATTATGAATTCATGGGGACATATTTTTACAGCAAATTGCCAAGACCACTTCATGTATATAGTCTAACAAAATTAGAACTTCTTTCTCACAAAAAACTCAGAGAAACAATTTCAAAACTAAAATAGAAATAATGTACTACAAGTTCAGCTAAAACCAACAAGGAGGATTTAATATATGGTTATGCCTCACCTGTCAAAACAAGCATGTTATACATCCAGATATAGGGTGGTCAACCTCACTGACTTGGTTGATGCATATCATTGTATCCCAATTGTGTAGATTCTTTGCTCATGTTAACAATCACTGGATTGTCTGGTCCAGATTTGATTATTTACAGGCTGCCATAATATAGCTGGAATATTGCTGAGTGTGGTCTTAAACAACAAACAAACAAACAAAACATCCAGATATAGTCTGTGGAATGAAACAATGCCAAATAAGACAAAAAAAATAGAAGAAAAGTCAAATCAGATTAATTTTAAGGATAAATTAATGTATCTAAGTTTTGGCATGCACTACCTTTTAGGCCCAATTGATAATGGAATCAGATTATTCTCCGGTGTTGACAATTTGATGTAATGTCCATAAAAGTAGGGACCACAAGGTTTGGCCTGAAAAGTGGAACAAAATTTGTGTGGTTTTGCATTGCCAAGGGTGAAAAAATAATAAGTACAATAATAATGAAATATGTTATTTCTTCTATTTTTCGAAACAAAACATCTGTAGTCCATGCAATAAGAACCTAACACACATCTGTAATGAAATTTCTTTAAAATATTTTTTCTTAACAGATAAACAAATAAACAAACAGCTTTCTGACTTAATGATGACAAAAATATACATAAAAGTGACAAAATTCTTTCCATATTCATAAGAAATCTCATCTAAAAGCAGACTCTATTGTATGATTCGGACATTATCATGAGCATGTGTTTATGAATCACCATCAAACAGTAATAATACTATGTTTGCAAAAATGTAAGCAGATTCTGCCCCATCGTGCATCAATCACAAACACATGCAAAGGCAAATCAATTGTTTACCTGAAAAGCAACACAGGAACATAAATCAAAATAGGGAATTGCATCCGAAATTATTTTTCTCACTGATGCGTCAAATTTGGAAATGTCCTCCACATGTCTACCATAATTTTTTATGAAAGCTTTACTGAGGCCTTGAATATTGTAACCTTGATCAAACAACTTTTGAGCAAGAGTTGTATGACAATCTTTGAAATCTTGGTAGAAAGGGCATGCTCGATTGTATGTCAAATGTTGTGAAATGTAGACACCAAAGGCTGGAGCTGATTGAACATTATTTGACAAAGTGAAAGTTGGCTAATGGAAAGTTGAAGTCATCCCTGAGACACATACCCAAGTAACACAGCTACAATCTTCTTATGACAGTGAGTAATACAGGCTTCAATGTTTGACCCTGCATGAGCCAGTACAGGGATCTTGTACATCTACAAGTAAACCAACCTCACACAAGGTCAACGTCCATGACATGTCATAAGCAGTGTCCACTCAAATGCAAGCTTCACCATGGTATCTGGTCACACAGTGTGCAACTTAAGTGTTTACCACTATCAATCCAATTAACAAAGTACCTGTTGCCTGCTCAAAGATACATGCACATATCATAATTAAGTTCTGTAGAAGTTCCAGGCACCTGTTCCTCAAAGTAATCAAAGTTCCTGAAAGCACTACGACTGTCATAGGTCTATGTTAAAGATGTGGAGTAACACTCCACTTTGTGGAACATGCCTTGAACAAGTTGTAATACTGGTTTGATGATCCATCTGCATAGTCTTCTGCTAAGACAAGGGTAAGAAAGTTGGAAGAGCCTCAATAATGGAGACAAAGACAAAGGTATCCTAAGCAGGGACATATGCCAATTTGGATCAACTATTCCATTATTTATCTATTTCAAGATTACAAAAGTTCAGTTTTTCTTGGACAAAATATATTGTTCTAATAATAATCAATAAATGTCTAAAACTTCCTTCTTTGTACATACCACTGACAGTGTATTGTAAGTTGTCACAGCTAAACAAATGGACTCACATTGAATTTAGTATATATTTTGTTTATACAGCTTTGAAGGCACCATAATGTCAAACATACATAGGTCAGTTAACTCATAATACTGGCCAATGGATAAACATCCTGCCTTGACATATATGCACATACACTTCTGATTGGTCGACAGTGTCATAAATGGCACTTTCATAAAAAGTGCAGCCACATCGTAATATGGAAAAAATATAATGAAAGGTTAACAACTACATCAATGTAACAACCAATCAGAAGTGTAGGTGCATGCATGTCAAAGAATGATGTTCATCCTTAACATCTGGTAACTTATATTCTCAGCAACAAAACAAAGACGTGAATTTTATGTCAATCATTGTGTCATGGAAAAAGATCGGTTCGGGGTGGGATTGCAGCAAGACAGAGGACCCGTTTGATAGTGGTAGAGGGAAATCTCAATGGACAGCGCTACCGCGACGAGATCATCAGCCCTGTTATTCAACCGTTTTTGCATCGTCATGGCCCAGGCATTACCTTTCAACATGACAACACCCGGCCTCATATGGCTCGACTTGTTCAGGATTCTCTTCAACAAAACAATGTGAATGTCATCCCCTGGCCGGCTCGCTCCCCTGATCTCTGACCAATCGAGCACATGTGGGATGAGATGGATCGGCGCCTTCGACGTCAACCACATATTCCACAGACACTCCAGGAACTTCAAAACATGCTCCAGCAGATATGGACAGATATCCCACAAGACATTATGCGACGCCTGGTCCATTCCGTGAGACGAAGATGTGTTATTTGCAACCAGAGGTGGACACACGCTATTGATTTGTAAATTGACATTTTGGCATGTTCATTTTTTTTTATATGAAATCACGCATTTTCTGAAGTCAGTATTGCAAATTAAACCATTTGAACACTTACAGGAGTCTCTTATCTGTTGCAAACCGAAATTGTTTCAGATTTGGTAAAAAACATAACTTTCCATTAAATCTTATTCAATGTCACAGGAACTTTTGTTGTTCAGTATATTTATTCTAATGGGTTAATGCCATTGTAATATGCTTAAGCTAGCAATGTTTTCATACACAAGGATTTTGTGTGAAAAGGCATGTTAATTTTGAGGTATCAAAAAATTAGATACCTGACATTATTCTTACTTTGACAAATATAAATCCACATTCAAATCCTGTAAGCTGAAAACACGCTAGGTTTATCTCCATTTTACCATGACACGGCGACAAAACAGACACTCTTTGGATACCGCGTCTAGTGATCACCCAACAATGTTCATAGTATATATCTATTTGTTTTGTATATGAATAAATAATTCGCAAAGACAAAAGAAAAGTTCACAACTGTAATAAGGAATCGTGTTGAGATGACAACAACCAGGAAAGCACATCAACTCATGGAATCAGGTCTCTGCACCATCGAGACAACAGCACCATCTATAGATAACCCCTGATCAGCGAACATTGTCTGTAACAGTCTATTAGCTGGAGGCCAGGGACCTGGCTCCCCAATACTCCTTCCTCCAGCTTACAACAGTAAACATGGTAAGAAACTATTGAAAATGATGCTGAATAATACGTGTGGGCTATCAGAATCAAACACCTTTGGTACAGACTGCCTGACAATGAGCTTCTCACAAATCCTCATACATATATAGCTTACCTCACTGTGTGAAGCAAACTTGGTCTTGACAAGAGAACATAAAGAAGTACATCAGGAGCCTTAAGACATTGGAAGGAACTACTTATGCAAAGTCTGTTTCCAAATCAATCAATCAATCAATCAATCAATCAATCTTAATTCAAGCACTTAGGGGCCACAGGCCAATAGTACATATAGCAGCAGTCCTGCGAGTTGTTATCAAGATAAGCAGATTTGCTTTCCTCTATTTGGGTTGTGTCATTGTTATCATGATGGCAACAAATGACATAACTTCTGTTTGATGTGAATGGACATGGATTACAGAGCATACATTTACTTTGGCAATTCATGCACCAGCTCAATGTTTTTAGGTCATCTGGAAATACTGCAGGCATGTCATTGAAGGTGACAAAAATAGTAAAAAGTTGAAGATTTCTAAAGCTTTATAGCCTTCAATTATATCATTTGAAATTACTGCACTGAGGGGAAAACAGATGAAAAAGGAGGAATTCTGACTTTAGACAGAAATATAACATGCCTGATACTGTAGGTATCTGAATCTTTAGTATTGTCTTAACTATGTGACCACAACCGTTAATAATTCATGAATTTGAGTAATAAATATAAATATCTTTGTCAAATTTTGGGATTGAACATTTAGACAAGTAGTAGGTACCTCTGGGTCTACCTGTACCCCTCTCCTATCTGATCTGTTTCCTGTGTGCATACAAATCAGAATTATTGACTACAGTAGTTAAATCAAAGAAAGAACAGGCTGCCAAAATGTTCAACATCAGTTTCAAACATACAGATGAGGAGTTGGAAATGAAAGAAACAGCTGGGAAACCATATTCATGTCATATCTGAATCTGTGCATAGAAGTTCAAAACAATGGCAGCCTCTGTGCCAAACAGTACAAGATTTACAGTTGGTTTGTTTATAGAGTGCACAGTAAGCTTCATGTACTGCAGGGAGTTTACTCAGGTACAAAAGTCTATGTACATGACACATCGTGTTAAATTATTGCATATTATTGCACAGTAAGAATGGCATTTGCATGTAAGGCAGTATGAGTAAGTCAACTTTCATTATCTAAGCTTGGCAGTGTTTACATACAACAAATGAAATATAACATAAACTTAGGTAACGTCAACACTGGACATAATAATGTAGCATCTACTTAGCCATAACCGTTGACAAGGATATTGTCAGTCATCATTATCTGCCAGTTGTCTTTGTACATTAATTCTCCCTTGTATAAACACATCAGCATGTCAATATACTAACACACACTGAAGTCATGGTGTCAAGCATCACACATGATGTGTTTTTGTGCACAAGTCCATCTCAGAACTCATGGAATGAAACTCAAACCCGAACAACAACATTGTTGTGTTTGATAACCTCATGCGTTTCAAAGTGTTCCAGTACATATATATATATCAGCTCAATACACTTAGTCAGCATTCACCTGAGCAAGAAGTAGCCCTGAAACATCGTTACAAAGAATAAAAGAAGTTGTTATCATAAATATGTGTCGTGCCATCAACTATTAAATGCCTATCAATGACTTCATGATGTACATGTTGCCATGTCTTTCCATCACCTTCTACAATGCCGACATGAGTGAGTGAGGTGGGTTTAATGCCACTTTTAACATTATTCCAGTTATATCAGGGCGTATCAGCTTAATGTGGGAGCAAAGCCCGAAGTGATGCAGGTCTCAGACGTTTACCACTTCGGTGAATGGTGCTGACAAACCTAGAAACATAATCAGGGCGAACAAGGATTCGAACCCACAATCATAGGTTTCTGGCGCAGCAAATCATGGCGCCTTGTACGACTGGGCCACCCGGGTCCCTTTTTGTTGTGGACATGACATAATGTCATGACTCATAAATGTCAAGAGTTCAAATATGAAGTCATATTTTTAATGTGACTTTTGTTTACATTCTGAAAAAAAATATTTTTCAGACCCCGCATACACTGATCAATAACTAATTTTCAAATTTCAAAGTACAGACTACAGATATAACTAATATAACTGTCTGTATTGTTTGACTGGCGGACAACATGGATCAAGAAACATAATAAGGTCATAATATCTTAACAGTAGCCATTTGTATAGATAACATTTCCAATCACTGTCCAGACTGACCAAAAACAGAAAACACTGACACAACATAACGCACATGTCATCATGTATATACAGAATACTAAACGAGCTCCCGTGTAAAACCAATTTTACGAAACGAATGAATAGTTGTGGTATCTGATGAGCGAAAGCGAGTCAGATACCACAACTATTCACGAGTTCCATAAAATTGGTTTTACACGGGAACGAGTTTAGAATTTTATTTATTACTTGCCATTTATAACGTTTTTAGAATTATACTGTTGAGTATGAATAGGCTGACACCTACACGATCCACGGCATAGTCCAATTGAGTTTAACAGAATAATACTTCAAACACGTCAAAAGTTGAAACATATGAATTTAATACCATACAACAGTCCACCTTTAGAATTCACAAAATTATCGTAGGGCTAAGTCTATCGCAACTCACATATTTTAAATTAGCCTAACGACTGTCGCTGCGCTACAATACGATCGCCTTGTGGAACGGGCCTTGCACCTCAAAGTTAACAATCATGTCACAATACCTGATGACGTAATTTGTGGAATTTTGTTGCAAGATCCATCGACGAAACAATGCCATGTGACGTCAGCCTAGCAACAAGGCTACTGGGGTCATCAAGTGTGCATAAGCACCTCTCAGTGATCTATCAACTCCACACACAATGTCGTTGAATAAGCTAAGGGATGTTGAGAGCTTTCAATATTTGTTCATGAAATGTGTTCGGAGAGTACATAAGCACGCATTTTGGTATTACACAATGTGTAATACAGCTGTATGTTTATTAAACGGGTGATCTCTTCACGGGCAAGTAATAAACATACATAGTTAACACTATAACTTGTGCTTTAATATATAGTATTTAATACTTGGTTACTATATCATAAAGAGGAATAAGGTTTTGTTACATTTTGTAATACTTTCAGTCTTTGCTTGTCTCTATTCTAAGCACCTAGCTGCCATTCAAAGGCATTTTATTCTCTAGTCTTTGGCAATTTTGGACAAGATGGGCTACGGTCAATTGAATGGGAAATACATGCATTGTCAATTCAATCAAACTGTTTTAGTCTTTTGGATTCATGTAAAATGTGTTGTATACATGAAGTCTTTGGATGAAACATTTGTCTGTGTATTTTCTAGGATGGCTTGAATTCCACCCTTTATATAAGACATTTCACTACAATAATGAGATGGGACATTATTCTACAACAGATATTTTACATCTTAAAAGACCTTAAATAAGTGTTACTCTTATAGAATTCTTGAGTGTTTTAATACCTACATAATTAGAAATATATATTTTAGTTTGAAGACAATGTTGAGTGTTGGAATGAATGTCAACTTCAAGATGTAAGGAAATATGAACACACCGCCCCGTAGGTCAATAGGCAGCAGATGTACAGCACTATCCCTGCAGTCATCATGTTAACAACACAATAAGAATGTTGGCACAAAAGAACAAATAAGGCACCATTATTTTATATTTGAAAAAGCCCTTCAAAACCTGAGATCACTTCAATGTGACTGGCCAACAAGGCAAAAACGACTTCATAAGTCGACCAAAAAGAGAGTGAGTGAGTGAGTGAGTATAGTTTTACGCTGCCTTTAGCAATATTCCAGCAATATTACAGCGGGGTGACACTAGAAATGGGCTTCCCACACTGTACCCATGTCAGGAATCAAACTCGGTCTTCGGCGTGACGAGCTAACGCTTTAACCACTAGGCTACCCAACCACGCCCCAAAAAGAGAGAGCCACACCCAAACCTTAACTGTATCTCCAAGCTTCCTCTAGTCAAATCCATCCTGACTGGCGAACATGGAAAAAACAAGTTCCTAAGTTGATGAACACAAAAGAGAGAGCCATACCCATGCTATTCTTGCACCGCTAAGCTTCCTAAATCCCTGAATCCAAGCATTTTTATAAGACATTTCACTACAATGAGTGGGGACATTGTTTCCTAACAGTTATTTTACATCGACTAGTGACTATTGAAGAAATATTGGGTAGAATTAGCTTTCATGTCATGTTGTAAAACCACTTCTTAAAACGTAAGTACCATTGCCGTATATGCTGGAAAATACATTTAGCAGAGTGAATACATGCAACAGAGAATTGGGCACATATAGCTAAACATATAAATGACTCATTTAACAAAAAAGAGTCCAAAGAAAAAGAGAAGCAACATTCAAGCGCCTACCTTCACAAACCATCAAGTAACAGTAATGACACCAGGTTTTTTTAAATGGGTGGCGATGTCCTGCAGAAATCAAAACACCAAGGGCCTGTTCCACAAAGCCATCTTAGAGCTACGCCATCATAAATTGATGTTAAGGTATGGGAGCTACGAGGGTTGATTCATAAGTTCTGAGCCTCGCATGGAAGGACTTGGTGTTAAGCCTATTTTCTCGAAGTACTTGAACACTGCATGATTCTCATGTTGGTCCATTTTCAAAAGGTCACACACTTGTTTGTTTTACTGACTTGTCATGGCGAAACAATTTGCTCAACTCACACAAGTGTGTATGGATATACCTCTATGACATCAGGTAAGGTCCACAACAAAAGATTTCACTATTAAGCAATTCCTATTGCGTATGTCAGGCCTAGTGCCATGACTGCTTTGTAGAACAAGGCCCTGGTGTTGGGCAGGACATCCTGTGAAGGAATATAAGATCTGAATACAGCAGACGTGGAAACATCCAACATGGCAAATGCTCATTGTTTACAAACACTTCTATCTTACAGAAATCATTTATTTGTATTACAAGGCAAAATATAGAAAAAGATATATTTAAGAATGGCTTAATAAGGATTGATGTGGCCTGAAGAAGCCTACATATTGTAATGACTATAAAGACACCACATTGAAAAGAATTTGATGATCATTCAATATTCACACGGATAGTGAAACATCGGATAAATGGCCATGGACCACACCATAACTTGACATGCCATTTGACAGTCTGCATCTTTCATCTTTACTCTCTAAGCCATTGTGCTATACTATTACTTTAATATCTGCTATAATAAGTGTATTTAATTTTCATGGTTGGTGATATTTATACACAATATATTTCCTTGTAGCAGAACTACTGTCAGTAGTGGTGGTAGTAAGGGCAGTGAAGTTCGTTACATCAGACTTCTTGTACGCCCATTTTCTGAAATGTCTAAATCAGTATGGCCAGCAAACCATTTCATGGCCATCTTGACAGCCATCAGATGAAGAAACACATCCAGAATTATCGTCCTTGCATGACAATTGGATATGATCAGTTAAGTTCATTAAACTGCATTTCATAGGTGTTACGTTTCAAGATAACATAATCATATCTTACTCGCTTTGGAAAGAAGTTCAGAATTTCCCAGGGGAGGGTACAAAATCCTTAACTAATCCAACAGCAGGGTATTAAAATGGCCTTTTCAGTAAACAATCAGAAACAAGTAGCTCAATGCATTTGTCATATACGTGGTAGCCGCAGCAGCTCCGGTGGGACATACGCTTGCAGTCGGAAATCGCACATTAAATCTCCAATATAAGTAAGTAAGCAGCAGCAGCAGCAGCAGTAGTAGTAGGAGGAGGAGGAGGAATGGTGACTAGGCAACACTTAAAGTAAGTCATACAAACTTCTTTTTCCACCACACATACTTGCAAACTAGAGCAACTTATCTGCTTTAGACACACAAAGTACAGCTTATCATGACTTTAACTGGATTACCAAAGAAAATAGGAAGTATATTTCCCTAGACAGCCAGGACCACCAGTGCATACTGCAGCCACTTCTAGCTACCCTGCTCATACTGGCAAGAACTACTACTGGACAGACAGGTGCTACCATTAGGAAAACATATAACTTTATGGATAACAACTTCTGGCTTATTGCATTTAACACGAACAGGTAACGAATAAACATATTTCACACAGATAATTGGATGAATTTAGATGTACATTAAGAATAACACACCCCATTAGGGGTCACGTCAGAACGACCTTTCATCCAACCAATCAGAGCGTCGCTTACCAGATCATGAAAGTGACAGTCGGAATGTGTTTTCTTATCATGCAACCACGAAATATTTAACACGGGGTATTCCGAACGACAGTTACGGGTTTTATGATTATATCCATACAATCCAGGCCATCTATAAGAAATTCCAGAATGTTCTTATCAGTTTTTTTAATTGAGAATCCGTCAAAATATGTTTCGAAGCGTAGTCACCAGTTTGAAACTAGTGTCGTAAAGCTCAAGAAAGCTGCCTTCTGATTGGCTAATGTCGATTTCTTGTCAGTCATTTCATTGGTCTATCAAAATTCGCGAAAGGTCGTTCTGACGTGACCTGTAATGGGATGTCCTCAGATCTTTGTTTAGCGGTAGCGAAAACTAAGATCTGAGTTTAATGAGATTGGTTTGCCGTAAAAGGTGACTATGCTTGTCGTAAGAGGCGACTAACGGGATTCGGTAGTTGGGCTCGCTGACTGGCTTGATGCATGTCAATTTCCAATTGGCCTCATTAAAATTATCAGTGTGCTACTTATAATCTTTTACCTGTTGTTGTCAATGTTAATCTGCTGCTCATCCAAACATATCATGTACCTCTCATCACTTGGTTGGTGTCACTCTAGCTTGATAACGGTGTAAGAATCTTCATCGAAACGTTGCTATGTGCAATAAACCAGAAGTTGTTCCATAAAGTTGTATGTTTTCATACTTACTAACTCCTAGAATGCCAATCTAACAGTTAGGTGCTACCAATGATTTCTGTTCATGTATTGCAAGAATGCATTCTCTAACCAATCATAAATCGTTATACAAAAATACAAGTATTGTACAAAAACTATGCAAGAACACAATGCAAAGTGATAAAGTGGTATTTTGTTGCTCTATAAAAATATGAGTCTTTCTATAAAAATTGAACAGAGCTGCATATTTCTCATGAACATGACACTTCATCAACAAAAAAGCTGGATGTTAGCTTCCATGGTAACTATATAATACCCGCCAATAGCTGCAGAACATGAGTGGTACAGTCCTAAGGAGGTATCATTGTTAGGCACTTTGATGGTTATACAGTAAAATACATTTACAACGAACACGCTTATAACAAACTGACGGATATTACAAACTTAATCTTTGGTCTCTGCCATTTGCTGTATAGATGTTGTATATATGCTTATAACGAACTACGGTCATAAGGAACTAAAATTAGTGGTCCATTCGAGTTCATTATAACCATAGTTTTCTGTAGTGTTACTCCTCCAATTGCATCACTAAGTGATGTGAGATGGCCCTTAACAACACTGCTGTACTTAAGAAGTACTACATATTGCATTGTATTTGAACGCTTCAACAACTTGATAAAAGGAGTCTCTTTAAGAGGATCTGTTACAGCAAGGTTCTAAAATAATTTCCGCTCAGAGGTTTTAAATTCTTAAAATACAACATTTACAATGTAAATTTCAAAACTGAAAACAGCATACCATGTTAAACAAAGCTTTTTTAAAATCATTAAAACAAACTTAAAATAGTTTTGAATTAAACCGTTTCACTAAGCGGTCAAATGAAATGGAAGCTGGGGCCTTTTCACTGCTGCTAGATTCTTGATTCTGATCAGAGGTATGTGGTGATGAGGATGTGTCATTTGGAGATGAGGAACTGGGAAAGAAGGTCTTCCTTGTTCCAGATGTTGCTGCTAGCTGTGCTTCTCGGCCATAGGGTAAGGATCCAGGGAGATCACTCCTCACCATGGGCTTCAGGGTGGTTCTGTTGGCTGATTCAGGGTAAGAGGTAGAAGAAGAGGATCTTCCAGGAGCATGGAAGCTTTTCAGGTATTCTTGTGGAGGAGGTGGACTGATTGCTGATGGACGGGACTTCAATCTGGAGTGCTCGGAAGAAACACTAGATTGTGAACTTTCTGGCGAGACAAACCGACAAACTCCTCGTCCAATACCTGGAGGTAGAGCTGTGTTGATATGAATTTTGCTTATGGATGGAAGGGAGTCATCACTATCTGTGGTCTGACTGTCTCGTTTTATTTGGTTTCGGTTTTGAGGTAGTGTTTCAGAGAGGCTACTCTCACCGCCACTCGAAGGTGCTTCAAGCTGTCCTCCTATATTAAAGCATGGAATGCCCTTCCTAACCACCCCATAACTGACCATCTTATCCTTCTCAGTATCAGATGTGTCAGACAGGGGTCCAGTCTTCTCAGGAACAGCTTCAAAGTAGTGTCTGACAGAACCAACATGTTCATAGACGTGATGTCTCCCCAAAGACTCTCTGGATGGAATGCAACTGAATGAATCATCACCATCAGTATCTTCTGGACAGGAATAACTGTCAATATGTATCGGTTCCTCGAGGTCAGAGTCCGAAAACTGTTGATGTCTCCTCTTCTTCTTGAGATCATTCTGTGAGTACCCAGCTGGTATAAATGCTATTCTTTCATCAGATACAGTTTCTACCTTAATCTTGTGACTAGTCTGAGACTCTGGGGTCTTCTCTACGGTCATCTCTACTGGTCTGGTTGGATCTGGTGGTCCATGTCTCTGAGTTTCATGACCATAGTATAAACTATGTTCATCATCTTCATCTTGAGTTCTTCCTGCAGGCATCCTGATTTGCCATTCTTGGGACACATCATGTCCATTGGTCTGACCATGTTGCAGTTTTGTAGGTATCTGGACTTCAGACAGTCCAGGTGATGCACCATGTCCATGTTTGGTTTCAGTTAGATCGAGTCTATTCTTTTGATCTTGTGTGATTGTCATAGGTCTCCTGGCTTCAGATGGTCCTCGGGCGGTGCAGTGTCCATGTTTCGCTTCCTGTAGATGATGTCCATTGGTTTGATTGTCTGTTACCGTGGTCGGTCTCCGGACTTCTGATGGTCCTCGGTGCATACAGTGTCCACGTGTGGAGGGTGTTTCGGTGGACAGGGAGTTGACAGAGTTCGGCAGACTCTTACGCTCCTTGGCTCGAGGAAAGGCTGGATGAGACGAATTGGAGTCTCCATCACTTCTACGTCGGGGATCTGCAAAGGAAAATACCAGGGACAGTTTTAGATTTGGGCACATCATCATCATCATCATCATCATCATCATCATCATCTCAAAGCCTGTGACGATACAGGTTAGAATTGG
Organism: Haliotis rufescens; assembly: GCF_023055435.1. Lineage (NCBI taxonomy): Eukaryota > Metazoa > Mollusca > Gastropoda > Lepetellida > Haliotidae > Haliotis > Haliotis rufescens. The sequence goes on along the minus strand of NW_025964361.1, from coordinate 39,634,411 downwards.
TCTTCAGCAACCCATGCTTGTCGTAAGAGGCGATCAATGGGATTGGGTGGTCCAGTCTAACTAAAATCAGATCTTAGTTCTTGCTATGGCTAAACAAAGACCTGAGGACATGTCATTAAAGGTCACATCAGAACAAACTTTTGCGCACTTTGACCGACCAATGAAATGACTAACAAAAAGTCAACATTAGCAAATCAGACAGCATCTTTCTCGAGCTTTACGACTCTAATTTCAAACTGGCAACATCCATTCCAGATTACGCTTTGACAATTATTTGACAAAGTTCCAGATTCAAAATGTGAAAAGTGAACAAAGGAATATTCTGTTATGTCTGATGGAAGGTTATGATTATATGGCAGTACTTCATTACGGGCTATGGAAATGTTTATGTGAGAGATAGACGGTGATTTGGATGGTACAGACTGTTACTGTCATTAGGAACACCCCGTGTTGACCTTTCCAAGGTTGCAAGACTAGAAAACACACATTCTGCCTGCCACTTTCCCGATCAGGTAAAAGATGCTCTGATCAGTCAGATGAAAAGTCATTCTGATGTTACCCGTAATGGGCTGTCCTCACATCTTTGTTCAGCGACAGCGAAAACTAAGATCTGATATTAATGAGATTGTGGTGCTGCTTTGGTTGATGCATGTCATCGTATCCCAAATGAATACATTGATGCTTATGACATCAATCACTGGATTGTCTGGTCCAGAAGCGATTATTTGCAGACCAACCTCATAGAGCTGGAATATTGCTGAGTGTGGCAAAAAAACAAACAAAACAAAACAAACAAAAGGGATGTGAGTGACCTGTGACCACCATCTTGATGCAGTTCAGTTGCCTGGTCATATCATTTACTGTTTATATCTACTGTACCTACTGTATATATAACACTCCTTTAACAGACATTAATCTATATCAGTTAGTAAGTATGCCAAACTTATCATAATAACATAATATTAAAAATACCATCGTTATTTCATCCAGATATCAACATCAGACCAGTTTTCTGCATGATCATGTGACCACCTTGCTGATATTGATCAGTCCGATTGGCTATCAAAGTAGACGTCTGGTAACATAGTCCATATCACATAGCTATTTGACTGTTATCACAAACCTGCTGCTCTCCACACTGAGTCATTCCTGGCCACTAAGTAAGGGTCCTTGACACCTTCACAGTTCTCATGAAACCCTAGTTCGTCCTTCTGCGGCCCCCTGGCGTTTAGTCTTGTGGGCCGCATGTACTGATGGCGCAGGAAGTCCATGTGCGTCGTCAGATGCTGGAAGGCATTTGGAAGCAGGTGGCGTGTTATCTACAAGGAAAATACTGCCTTTACAAACTGGCCATTCCTGTACATCAATGGCAGAAGCAAATGTATGGGGATTCCAGGAAAGAACATAGGTCCCCAGCACTCTATGCTACTTGAGGTGACTGACTGGATTAGGTGGTCTGGCTCAGTGACTTGGTTGGTTGCATGGATCAATGCTCATGATGTCAATTGCTGGATTGTCTGGTCCGGACCATTACAGACCGTTAAACAAATCAATATCAAACAGGCTGTCATCATATAGCTGGAATATTGCTGAGTACGGCGTTAAACATGTTAAACAACAAACAAACTATTTAATTTGCAAAGGAAAAATTAACCATCTGAGTTGTCTCTAAGATGGACATAATTTGGAGAACTAAGAACTACTATCAATGCAGCTATTTGGGTACATAAATCATTTTCAAAACATGGCACAGATTATGTCTGAAAACAATAACATCTAAATATATGAATATTGTGTGTCATATAGATGGGCATTAAGAGTGAGTGAGTATGGTTTTACGCCGCTTTTAGCAATATTCCAGCAATATCACGGCAGGGGTCACCAGAAATGGGCTTCACACATTGTACCCATGTCGGGAATCGAACCCAGGTCTTCGGCTCGACGAGCGAATGCTTTAACCACTAGGCTACCTGACCGCTCCCGATGGGCATTAAGAAAGGGACATACGAACATAACTCCAACAGAAAGACAAAAGAGACTTTAAAGCACAATCAAAGTGACACATCATGAACGCTGAGACACCATGTGACAGTCTCTACATTTGGCAGAATGAGATCACATTGCTTCAAACCGACCAATCAGCATGTTCAGCATTGAGAATCATTAAATCATGCAAATATCAGAATGTATTATCAGGGATTAGACCAACTCAGAGGACAATTCTCAGCCTCCAGTTCATGCTAATACACTATTTCTTATATTATGGCTTTGTAGAAGTGACTCGTTCTTCACTGACAACAGAACCAATGAAGAGGAAGAGGCATAAATCCTTTGTACAATAACAAAAATCCCAATTTTGAACAAAATAATTCCTAATTTGCCTGTTTAGAACCCTGTTTAGGCAAATCCCTGATTATACTTGATGGTTCAACAATTATGGGCAATTCATCACCAAATCTTCTACTGACCAGTCCTCTCTTGGAGTCTTCGTTTGAGGAGTCGCGGACATATCCCAAGTAGATCTCCGTCCCCACCGTCACCTCCTTCAGCAGCTTCTCCATCAACTTCACCCGCAATGGCAGCAGGTGCTTCACCTGCTTCATGGCAGTAGTCAATATGTGGAGGGGGGCGGGGCGCTGAGTCCATACCTCTTGGTCTTCCTGAAAATTCAGATCACATGGCCGGAGATTGAGTAACTTCAACTGAGACTCCTGGACTGGGAGGCTGTCAACTTGTGGTCCCTACCCAACCACAACCTCGTGCAATCAGTGTCTGAAATGTTAGATCACCATGAATTCCCAATAAAGACAAGTCCATGTCCAGCTTTCAGAAGACTTCAACCTCTGTATTATATTGATAGGTAACACTGCCACTGAGTGAGTGAGTGTGAGTGAGTATGGTTTTAAGCCGCTTTTAGCAATATTCCAGCAATATCATGACGGAGCACACCAGAAAAGGGCTTCACACATAGTACCCATGTTGGGAATCGAACCCGGGCCTTCGACATGACGAGCGAGCGCTTTAACCACTAGGCTACCCGACCGCCCCCACTGCCAAGGAGATAAGGTTATTCAGCGTATGGGTGAGTGAGTGATATTTTATGGCTCAAGCAGCAATAATTCCATTGCCGTACCTTCTGGAGTGTTTCCCTGTACCTGATGATTGGGATGTCAGACAGGGCCATGTTGAGCTGAGTCAGCAGCAGACTGTACTGACCCTCCACATAGCGTGGGTAGTCGCCATTGTGCTCCATCCGGTAGATGATCACAGCAGCCACCTACAACGCACAGGAACAACAGCTGAAATTATACACTTACCGTATTTGACGTAATAAGCGCCAGGGGCACTCTCAAAAAAAGAGTTGAAAGATAAATTTCATGGTTTATGCTGACAGCCTGAAATGTTTATGTACGACAGATATATTTTTCCAGAATTTAATTGCCCGTAATAAAGGGTGCATATAACACACGAGTGCGTATTATACATGAATAAATAAGTCTTGTGTACATTGATCAATCAGAAGGGGTGCTAATTGGGATTGTTGACTAGCCAATATATTAGCAAATATCGCCTTCGGCGCTTAATAGAGCGGGGCGCTTATTACGTCGAATATGGTAAGTGAGTAAGTCAGTCACAGTGACCATGTGTCATTAGACATTTACATCAAGTACAGGATGTCAAAATGGCTGACATGATACACTACAGGTGAAATTAAACACATAAAAAACAGATCAGGCATGTTAACTCTTGAGTGTTGCTTTGTGGGTCCTTTATTTATTAATAAACAGGCATAAAGAAGGAAGGTGTCTAGTCATCAACATTTCATTATTCAAATGACTATTTACATGACAATCACCAATTTAATGTACCATTCATCATCAATGCTTCCCAGATCTATACACACTATGTTTCTTCATCACCTTAATACATACATGGTTTGTGGAACAGTTGCTATTTTTACCTTCCCTTTTTGTTGTTTTACACCGCAGTCAGCAATATTCCAGCTATATGACGGCGGTCTGTAAATAATCGAGTCTGGACCAGACAATCCAGTGATTAATATCATGAGCATCGATCCACGCAATTGGTATCGATGACATGCATCAACCAAGTCAGCGAGTCTGATCATCCGATCCCGTTAGTCGCCTTTTACGACAAGCATAGTCGCCTTTTATGGCAAGCGTGGGTTGCTGAAGACCTATTCTACTCCGTCACATGATGTCCTGCACTGGAAGTCTCACCTGAGTATCAAACACATTCACCAGTTCCACGCCGAACTGATGGTACAACAAATCTGATGGCTGGCGACAATCATGCATCACCTGAAAATTTGTGAATTACAAATCATGACCAATGTCACAAACAAATAATGTCGCTGAAACATGGTTGCCAGTCAATTGGCACTATCTGATAAATTGGGCAGCTCACTCACAAATTGTATTCATACACAGTTGCTAAAGCTACTTCATTGAGAGTCTCATCTTAAACATCCTTTATTTTAAGAATGACAATATGTGTTGCTAGCCGAGTAATTGTTTCGTCTTTATGTTTCCATGAACCAAAAAACTAGTAGAAGACACCCACTAGCGGACTACTGACTGGATGACAATAGAATGGGCAGGGCTTGTGTCACATTACTGCACTGAACAATGTCACTGATTTCTAATAGTTGTACACAGTATTTTAGTGTGTTAATGATTCAATAAGCAGCCTGTGAAGTGTTTATTGTTGATCTATTTGTTTATAAGAACTGACTTCAACAAGTATTGACATTTATTGAGTATTTTACACTGTTTCCTAAGTTTATACCTCCATAAACGCAAAAAATATTATAGTCCATTCTTAAATAAATACTATATATGATTGGTAATACTTTCTGCCTCTGATGGTAAACAAAACGATCACATTTGGATACAAAGATCCAGTTTGTCTGGGTCCCTCAGTTCTTTACATGCTGCTGTGGCAACTGGAATATTGCTTGCTGCGGCTCATCACTTATATGAGTAGTGTTAAAACAAAGTGCAGTAACTGTTAAACTTAAGCTGATTGCCAGCTAGGATATGTATCTAACTTTTATGGGAAACAGGTGAAGATTGTTCGTACAATAAAGAAGTTGGAACAGGCACAGACACGGCCACTAGCCCGTTAGTCAGGGACAAGTGAAAATCTATACAGACCAGTTCTTTTCTCCTCAAATCTAGCCATTTATATAACCACTAGTCCGAAATGAGTTCGGACTGGTTGGATACGACCAATGGTGTCTGACCCTGTTGGAAGACATGTTCTCCATAAAAAGAGTCATGTTGTTCCAACTTCTACATGCCTATGCTAGACTCTTGTACAAAAATACCTACCTTGAGTATTTTGCCTGATTCCAGGATTTCCAGGAGACCACGTTGGAAGCACTCTGATCCAAGTGAGAGAACGTCAAAGAGGAAAACCTCCTCTTTTGTAGATACCTGTAACCATGGTAACACATGATGATGATGTAGTCGTACTATACACTGTAGCATACACACCACAATTTGCCAAATGCGGAAATGAGTCAGTGAGTGAGTGAACAGTATTTAGTGTTAAGATCTTATGGTACGAGACCCAATTACAAAAGTTGTGGTGTTAAAAATAATATTTCATTGGTGGGGGGGAAGGGAGGGTAATAGGGAAATAAAGAAGGACAATGCTGCATGGTCTGATGTTGTAAATAGCTCATTGTATGAATCTTGAACACATTCTCTGAGTAATCTTAAACATTTCTGAAGGGTAGATTAATTAACATAAATCATAAAATTAGAAAGAGCAGATGACAAAACAAACTAGGAATGTCAAAAGCAGTTCTTGAGCTGGTGTTATACTCAGGGACAGTTGTTTGGTCCTGTAAAGTAGAACAACTGACATACCTGGAGCCAGCACAGAGTCCCGTCCCGGCCGATACATACACCCTCCATGCCCACACCAATGACCTTCTGAGCTTGAATATACTCAATCTGAAAAATACGGTTGAAAAATACATCCATGTACATTTTATTGCAACAGTAAGACAACAGACATCTAATCTATTTCTGAACTGAGGCCACAAAGTTGATGTCTTTGGGATTTGTGATGTTTCGCTTGGAGATTGCTTGGTTCTCTTTAAGACAAGGTGATGGAGGTGGCCACAGGTTAACATGATTGATACAACGCATTTGATTAATTGTTGTTAGAAAAGTAAAAAGGTACATACAAATTATTTGATTTTTGTTGTAATTTTTAGATTATTCTATCCATCAACATGATAAAAAATTGAGTGAGGGCAATTGAAAAAAACAAACAACTTTTTCTTTGTTTTCTGAAAACGGCCCTTTGTTCAGGTCAGGAACGCTTAAACCTAACAATAGAAAAGTAACACCAGAGGTGAATCAACTCACTGCTTCACGGAACACTTCATCCAACTTGTCGATGATATGAAAGTCACCATTAGATCCTTCCCCAACATCACTGCTGGAGTCGTAGTCTGAGCTCTTCACTGAACAAAAGGCAAAACAAAACATGTCTTTTATAAAGCCTTGATAAAGTGTACTGCTATGAAAAAAAGACAAACTGTTTAGTGTTCCTCATACACATTAGGGCATATTTTTATGGTTCAGGAGAACAATAAAATGTGATGAACAGTTGAACATTTCTATTTGTGAGTGATCAGGAGTGACTTCTTGTTTATGAGGCTTTTCGATGGGTAAATTTCTAACTCTAAGTTGAAATTCAAGTAGAGCATTAAACAGCCATCTTAAAACATGTAATGCCCTTTTTATTATAAAAAAAGTACAAATTCACCTTAAGAAAGACCTAATATATTTTGTGTACCAGTATATTCATGGTAATTGCACTGAAATCATTTTGAAAAATAACAGTAGCCGGGAATCATTGGTGACACCAGTACACAGGGCAAGCAAAGACATTGAATGTGCATTCAGTGACTTTGCCCAAGTACCTGAAAAGCAGGGTTTTGTAGTTGGAATTGAAAATCCAGATTTTCAAGAGACCACCCTAAGTGGGAGTAGAGTGCTACTTGATGAATATAGAGTCAATACAGCGAAAAAACAGACCCCCAAATACTTTCAGTGTGGAAAATCAATGCCAGACGTGAGACGAAACAAAGAATCAGCTCCAGTTGTACACAGCCAACCTTAAAACTTGCATACCTTTAGTCAATTTTCATACAATATTCTTAAGTACTAAACTGCTAAAACTAGAATTCTAACGACGTTGATTCGCCTGTCAATGTCAGCCCAAATCGTCAGAACTAGAGTACTCTTTGCTATGATGTCGAACCGATTGTTGATGATGTCTATCCAAAGGGGAGGAACTATCGTGATTGCAACTCCATCTGCCAAGTGAAGGGGGTGAGGGAGGGGGTGAGGGAGGGGGTGAGGGAGGGGGTGAGAGAGAGGCTGAGGTAACGTGTTTAGCCGATGGTGACTGTCCCTTAGACTCCTGGGGAGAGGCTGAAGTAGTATTGGGGGGTAATATTCTCCACGGGGGAAGATAATCAGCCCTATGCTGAGGGTCAGGGAACATTATGTGGAGCAGACTCAACTAACGAAGTAGTCTTGATTGGTAACGTGTCTTGTACTGCCCCATCAGAAAGCTGTCAGGAAAGTAGGTATTCGTCGACAATTAACGAAGGGATTGTCAATAAATTGGCATGTGTAACCGTGGAAACAGTTGATCTGATAGCTATTTTAGTGACAATTTTAGGTTTCTTGGAAGTGGGAGACCAGTGCTCCCTAGAAATATATGTTGTTTTACCTACCTAAGGATAATCATGATAAACGAAAGCCACAAGTAAGATGATTGGTCAAGTATATTTTGGTGTCCTTAACAGTAAAATATCACTGAACTAGAATCAATATACAATGAATATTACATACATGATCCAGTGGTATCGTTGCGGAGTTGTCCCCTCTTGTTCTCATCACAACTGGCCGGTGACTTTTGGAGGATAAGTTTTTCTGATGTCACGTTTGGTCTTCTCAGCAGGTGACGTGGTGTGTCCTTATTTTTAGTCAGACGAGGCCCATATTCCCTGGGTAAAGAGTATTTGTTGTCAGATTACATACATGACTTACACAATGGAAACTGGCGAAACTGAAGTAGTGAGTGAGTTTGGATAACACCACTTTGAATAGTATTTCAATCATGTCATGGTGCGCCAGCTTCATGTGGGAGGAAAATCCTCAGCGATGCGGTCTTAGACATATTAGATGCTTACCACTTTGTAGAAACCCACAATCACTGGTATGGCACATAGTCAATTGTAGCTCCTGAAAGAACAGGATTAATACCAAAAAACATGTACAGCTATTGTTGTTTATTTGTTGTTCAACATTGCAGTCAGCAATAATCCAGCTATATGAGAGCAGCCTGTAAATAATCGGGTCTGGACAAGACAATCCAGTGATCAATATTTTGCGCAACGATCTGCGACACACAGTCAACCAAGTCACAGAGCCTGACCACCAGATCAATTTGGTAACCTCTCACAACCACCATAGGTTGCTGGAGACCTGTTCTAACCTTGAAGCCCCACTGGGTTACGACCAGCATAGGTTGATGTGGACCTGTTCTAACCTTGAAGCCCAAGGGGTTACGACCAGCATAGGTTGCTGTGGACCTGTTCTAACCTTGAAGCCCCACTGGGTTTCGACCAGCATAGGTTGCTGGGGACCTGTTCTAACCTGGAAGCCCCACAGGGTTACGACCAGCATAGGTTGCTTGGGACCTGTTCTAACCTTGAAGCCCCACTGGGTTACAACCAGCATAGGTTGCTGGGGACCTGTTCTAACCTGGGATCCCCACAGGGTTACGACCAGCACAGGTTGCTGGGGACCTGTTCTAACCTGGGATCCCCACAGGGTTACGACCAGCAGAGGTTGCTGTGGACCTGTTCTAACCTGGAAGTCCCACTGGGTTACGACCAGCATAGGTTGTCTGGGGAACTGTTCTAACCAGGGAGCCCACAGGGTTACGACCAGCAGAGGTTGCTGTGGACCTGTTCTAACCTGGAAGTCCCACTGGGTTACGACCAGCATAGGTTGCTATAGTAAAATATCACTGAACTAGAATCAATATACAATGAATATTACATACATGATCCAGTGGTATCGTTGCGGAGTTGTCCCCTCTTGTTCTCATCACAACTGGCCGGTGACTTTTGGAGGATAAGTTTTTCTGATGTCACGTTTGGTCTTCTCAGCAGGTGACGTGGTGTGTCTAACCTGGGATCCCCACAGGGTTACGACCAGCACAGGTTGCTGGGGACCTGTTCTAACCTGGGATCCCCACAGGGTTACGACCAGCGTAGGTTGCTGTGGACCTGTTCTAACCAGGGAGCCCCACAGGGTTACGACCAGCAGAGGTTGCTGTGGACCTGTTCTAACCTGGAAGTCCCACTGGGTTACGACCAGCATAGGTTGTCTGGGGAACTGTTCTAACCAGGGAGCCCACAGGGTTACGACCAGCAGAGGTTGCTGTGGACCTGTTCTAACCTGGAAGTCCCACTGGGTTACGACCAGCATAGGTTGCTGTGGACCTGTTCTTACTAGGAAGCCCCACAGGGTTAAGTCCAGCACAGGTTGCTGGGGACCTGTTGTAACCTGGAAGCCCCACAGGGTTACGACCAGCATAGGTTGCTTGGGACATGTTCTAACCTGGAAGCCCCACAGGGTTACGACCAGCACAGGTTGCTGGGGACCTGTTCTAACCAGGAAGTCCCACAGGGTTACGACCAGCATAGGTTGCTTGAGACATGTTCTAACCTGGAACTCCCACAGGGTTACGACCAGCACAGGTTGCTGGGGACCTGTTCTAACCTGGAAGTCCCACAGGGTTACAACCAGCATAGGTTGCTTGGGACATGTTCTAACCTGGATCTCCCACAGGGTTACGACCAGCATAGGTTGCTGGAGACATGTTCTAACCTGGAACTCCCACAGGGTTACGACCAGCATAGGTTGCTGGGGACCTGTTCTTACTAGGAAGCCCCACAGGGTTACGACCAGCACAGGTTGCTGGGGACCTGTTCTAACCTGGAAGTCCCACAGGGTTACGACCAGCATAGGTTGCTTGGGACATGTTCTAACCTGGAACTCCCACAGGGTTACGACCAGCACAGGTTGCTGGGGACCTGTTCCAACCTGGAAGTCCCACAGGGTTACGACCAGCATAGGTTGCTGGGGATCTGTTCTAACCAGGAAGCCCCACTGGGTTACGACCAGCATAGGTTGTCTGGGGACCTGTTCTAACCTGGAACTCCCACAGGGTTACGACCAGCACAGGTTGCTGGGGACCTGTTCTAACCTGGAAGTCCCACAGGGTTACGACCAGCACAGGTTGCTGGGGACCTGTTCTAACCAGGAAGTCCCACAGGGTTACGACCAGCATAGGTTGCTGGGGACCTGTTCTGCTGGGGACCTGTTGTAACCTGGAAGCGCCACAGGGTTACCACCAGCATAGGTTGCTGGGGACCTGTTGTAACCTGGAAGCCCACAGGGTTACGACCAGCACAGGTTGCTGGGGACCTGTTGTAACCTGGAAGCGCCACAGGGTTACAACCAGCATAGGTTGCTGGGGACCTGTTGTAACCTGGAAGCCCACAGGGTTACGACCAGCACAGGTTGCTGGGGACCTGTTCTAACCTGGAAGCCCCACAGGGTTACGACCAGCATAGGTTGCTGGGGACCTGTTCTAACCAGGAAGTCCCACAGGGTTACGACCAGCACAGGTTGCTGGGGACCTGTTCTAACCTGGAAGTCCCACAGGGTTACGACCAGCACAGGTTGCTGGGGACCTGTTCTAACCTGGAAGCCCACAGGGTTACGACCAGCAAAGGTTGCTGGGGACCTGTTCCAACCTGGAAGTCCCACAGGGTTACGACCAGCATAGGTTGCTGGAGACCTGTTCTAAACAGGGATCCCCATGGCATGTACAGCCATGTACCTTGAAACAAGCACTTGTCTTGTCTGCTTGTTTGTTGTTTAAAGGGACAGTACATCAACGGTTCTAAGTGTTTTTAAATCATGCATGAAATAATTTCCAAGTGTGACATCACATGCCCGATTCAAGTCTCAAACCAAAACAATAGAGCTTGGCACAGCGAAGTCGACAATGCAAAAACGATGCTGGCTGGTAAACTGGCTTCAGTTATGATTTTTAGTAGGTGCAAAAGAGAAATCGTGCATGTTTTTTTTTTACATATGACTCTTGACTTCCGAAAATACTAATTACAAGCTTAATTGGATTAGAAGCGAAGCCTAGATTACAACATAAATATGCCTCGGTCGTATGAAGCTAATCACTCTCAGACCAAGAGTTCTTCTGTCACTCTCACATATTTCACGTACACCGTCCAATCAAGTTTTGTGTATTTTGGACAAGTCTTCACCTTTAAACATTCATTGAGAAAAGATCCTAAAACGTGAAAAACTATTTCCATTATCCTCCATGTGCTGTCATCGAAGCCCCACGTTTAGCTACGGATAAATTAACTTTTATGTTTAAAGCTATATTGTCATGCACCTCACTGTCGCAGTGATAGTAACATGTCCATAAAATTATGCAAAACAATATGTAAAATGCTTGCATTAGACTATCTGTCTTATTTTAGAATAAGTGTGTTTGTTTACAAACAAGAGAAAAGTCCGGTCATGTGGTAAGCCTACACCCGCAGTGTGGTCACTGGAGTGAGTGAGTGAGTGAGTGAGTATGGTTTTACGCCGCTTTTAGCAATATTCCAGCAATATCACGGCGGGGGACACCAGAAATGGGCTTCACACATTGTACCCATGTCGGGAATCGAACCCGGGTCTCCGGCATGACAAGTGAACGCTTTAACCACAAGGCTACCCGACCGCCCCTTGTGGTCACTGGAACACTGTTGTAGAATAAAATGAGTAGAGCCCAGGGTCCCGTTCCACAAAGCCATCTTAGCGCTAAGATGATCATAAGCCTTCGTTAAAGTATGGGAGTTACGATCAACTTAGTGCTAAGATCGCTTGGTGGAACGGGGCCCAGTAAACTCAGGGGTTATCGGCTAGTGTTTACAAAGCTTCAGAAGGTCTGACGTCTTTAACGCCGCACTCAGCAATCTTCCAGCTATATGACAGTGGTATGTAAATAATCAAGTCTGGATCAGACAATCAAGTTATGACATCATGAGTATTGATCTACGCAATTGGGATATGAAGACATGCATCAACCAAGTCAGCAAGCATGACCACCTGATCATGTTAGTCACCTCTAACAACAAGCATGGGTTGCTGAATACCAATTCTACCCCAGTTTAGGAATGTTAAACAAGCATGGAGTACTGGGGAACAGTCTAGGAGGAAATACTGCACCCGTTAATAATGATTGACTCCAACTGTGGTAATTGATGTTGTAAACACAGTCTGATGGTAAATGTAGTAATCAGAAAAGGTTTATGATTGGTCTCACCGTGTATTTGCATTGACCGTGGTTTGTCTTAAGTTGCTGTCAACATCTTCAAATATTTCAACTGAAAAGAAACAAATGCTTTAACACGTTTAACCAATGTTTCACACAGTCCTGTACTGTATGCTCATTAAAATGCACTGTTTATTAAAGCGAACTAAATATTTTATCGACAAACTGAAACTAACCACTTTTAAACACAATCCCATTCTCAAATATGATAGTGGATAAAAATGCAAACAAGAAAATTATTTGTGCTTACACCGAAAAAGAAAAACAAGTTTTAATTGTAGGGGTCCAAGGTAAAAAAAATTGGGGGTCCTAGAGAAAAGGTAAAAATTGAATACAACTGTACAGTATTCTACCACCAAGTGATGCAAGATTGTGACTGTTCAGAGGCCGTCTTTTAAAAATAGATATGGAATTCTCCAACTGAAATGAATCTACAAGTGTTAGCTACTAGAAGATCCTGAAGCATTCAATTGTGTATAGAATATTTAAAATTACCATGGTGCACGAATAATATTACTAAAGTGCCTGTCACACACTACTGATGTACTTCGCAGGGACTAAACTGGAGCAACAAATTAACAACGGTGAGAAAATCGGCAGAGCTGCAACGAGAAAGCACTTTACAAAATCAAAATTCCAATACCAATGTAGTACCGGCGTTCCCGTTGTGATACCGATATGCTACCAAATACCACTTTTATGTCACCTTAGTGTTACTGATGCCCTGCCGATGTTATACCGATGTACCACCGTTGACTGGAGCTATTGTGGAGTGATATCGTTGTGCTGCTGAAGCACTACCGATGTGACGATGGAGCTCCGGTATCACATAGGCGGTGCATCAGTACTACTTCGGTGGTATTCGGTAGTCCTACGGTATCACAGCGGTACCACTATGGTACACATTGAGGCCACCAGAGAGCCGCCGATCCATTACAGGGCGATACTGGTGTTCTACCGACATTAACGAGGCCATACCAGAGTACTGCTGATGTAGTCCCGTTGTTTGCTCTGGCAGCGCAACAGCGGGAATTTTTTTAGCATGTTCAAAATTTTCTACCGTCACCTGCTGTTGCTCAATTTTTCAACGATGTTCTGACGATGTTCTGATGATGTACTACCGTTCTTAGCGATGTGATACCATTGCGCTGCCGTACTAGTACCGATCCCTTAAAATCGCCAAATTTGTGCTCCAGTAGAGCTCCGGCGACTCAAATCAGCTAGGCGTGACAGGCCCTTTAGTGGTACAAATTATAAACTATGATAAAATAGCAGCACTAATTTCTAAACATGTAAACCGTATTCGACGTAATAAGCGCCCCGCTCTAATAAGCCCCCACGGCGATATTTGCTAATATATTGGCTAGTGAACAATCCCAATCAGCACCCCTTCCGATTGATCAATGTACACAAGACTTATTTATTCGTGCATAATACGCACTCGTGTGTTATATCACCCTTAATTATGGGCAATTAAATTCTTGAAAAATATATCTGTCGTATGTAAACATTTCAGGCTGTTAGCATAAACCACGAAATTTACGATCTTTCAACTCAAAATAATATTCTAATAAGCGCCCCCTATTTCTAATTTTGAGAGCGCCCTGTGCTCTTATAACGTTGAATACGGTACATATTTTCTACATCCCAGTATATGCACTCAGTATATTCTTTATGTCCATTTTCATTTCAATGCATATAGGATGCAGGATTTTGCACCTGGTAAATCACTGTGATAATAAAGGAGCAAAAAGCAAAATGAAGACACATTGATGTGGGTGTAACAGATAACATCAAATCTTAAAAGTTTGTTCAGTATTTGTCAAAAGAAGTATATAAGTAAGAATACACCTCAAAGTGATAATAATGATCAACCCTGTTACCATGGTTATCATCATCATCATCATCATCATCATCATACAAAAGCAATGTTCACTATTCAAGAATCATATAAACATTAAACTCACGGTCTTTGACTTCACTACGGTCAAAATGCAGCAATCCCTGCAATCTCTTGTCGCTGTGAGTGTCAATTCCACACAACGTTACTGTAACAGAGATGACTTGAATTGCATTGAGTTGACTACATATATAACAGCAGATATCATTTACTGTAAGTGTTTAGGCCACACTTATTTAATTTTATTTAGGTGGAGGAAACACAGAGACTTCTTCACAAGATGACTTGGCTTACTAGGGGTGGCAACACTGATCTGTTGGAACCATTTTCAAATCTTTACTTGTTTGGTGGTTTCAGATCAGTATTTTCTTTTTTAATGTATAGGACTGGAGCTCCATTATTTTTTCCAACATAAAAAGGTGCTCAATTGTTGTTTTGAATACATAGTCTTCCGACACTTTTCATATAGGCCTTGTATGGGCAGTCATCCGGTCAAAACATACAAAGTTGAAATAAAGGACAAAAGTATGCAAAATAGTCAAATGTTACGGACAACGTTGACAATAGTCATGAGGAATGAAGTAATACAATTAGTACTTTGGTATGCATTTATCATACACGGCGTAAGAAGCTGAATGCTTACAAATTGCACCTGGCATTCTTTATTATTGTCAACATTGTCCTTTACATTAGTAGTATAGTGTCCTTTTTGGCCACTGACATTCTTAAGCACATATTCCTCTTTCTTTACATATGACGTCTATTGTTAGCGAGTTGTTCATTGGTATCGTTTTGTATTTTGAATTCATTATTTGTATGTAAATAATGACCTTTATTTGTAAAATTCATTCTTCATTTGTAACATTGGCACGTATGCCTAGTCTGCAAGATAAGCGACCATTACTTTTTTCACCTACATTGTTAAAACGAACGAACATTACAGATATACAAATATAATATAACTTGTGCGTATCATCAAAATATTGTGAAGTAACCCTGCGTATTCGACTAGCAAATCAGCAACTTATTTTAAAATTATAAACGGGCAAACCTTGCCAAACTCCACGATGACAGTTACATCATGATCATTTGCCATCACACTTTCTTGTGGAAGTATCGTGGTATTTTTTAGTCCTATAAAGCTCTCGAGCCCACACAACACCAGTTTGCAGGGACTAATCTAGATGAAGAGGGTTTATAAATACTTAACTAAAATACCCACATGTGTAAAAACTAGCGGGTAACAGAAATTTGAATACCCAGATAGAATTACTGATACCCAATGATTTTAAAATGCATGGGTAAAATACCCACAACACCAAAAGCTTATCTGGAGCTCTGCTAAATGCAGCTGATTCTAAGGGCCCAATAAAGAGCAATACAGAGGAGCATTTCACGGTTGTCGTTGCCCAATATTTGTATCAGAGAGCCGCGATTGGTCCTACAGTCAACCCTAAATGCTCGTCTTGGGTGATTGATTGAAGCATCGTATTAAGTGTCCATGATTGAAGGACACCATCGCAGCTGTCGGCGAGAAATACTAGTATTTGGTCCGCATGTTATCAGCTGGTTAGGAATAATAGATTTGTCAGGGCTAGCCATCACTGCAATGGCAAACATAGAATACTATTCGACCATAATCAATGCTTATCATGACAAAGATTACAGTTAGAACTTCCGACCCATCAAAGAAACGAGATGACCAAGTCACGAAAACTATGATCCTTGGAAGTTTTGTGGTTTCACTAACCCCGTCTCGACTTCAGGACAAAAATACAATGAAACTGTTTTCAAATAAATAATTAAAACAAGCGTATCCAGACCCTTTTGTAGAGTTATTTTCCCAACACTTCTGTCAACATTTTGCAGGTAGCCCTCGAATATATCGCCTTCGATGACTTCCAACCGAACGCGATTTCCCACCACTCCGTCCATCTTGCTAAGGGAGGTAACTTTTACAACTTTAGGGAACCTATGAAGGTTGAAGGCATTGGTCACCATTCGCATCTTTCCGTAACCTACAAGAACGGTACAAGTTCATCTCGAATGGCTCGGAGGAAGTTGCACTAACGGAATATTGATAAGGTCTCTTACAGATTTTATTTTGTATGTTACCATACCCGTTTCCTATCAGTAAAAAACCTAAATGACATTAGGACATCTTTACTATAGAGTTGACAGATATCCTTGTCAAGTTGATTTACCCGAATCTCTTAATTTGCTTCAGCAAATAGAGCTATGATGAGGATAAATCCCGCTGATAACCTGAGTTTTGGAAGTTCTGTAACGATGTGAACAAACTGTATTTTTGAAGTGTTTAATTTTACCCTGACTTATTTAATTAAATACCTTCTGCAAATCTCATAAAGTGAGTGCCTCAAAGTTTGTCACGACAGTCGACGATCAGCATTCTTCCAGCTATATCAGAGGGTGCCAACTGCACGTTTCGATACTGTGACAATACTACTAAATTTGTCTTGGCATCCAATGAAGGCCTCTTGAGTCATATCAATTTACACAGCTGCACTTTGATTTTCACAAGATCATTGACTTTGTGTTTGATTTATCACTCTTTGCAAGAAAAAATATAGATTTCAGCATTGCATTATTGGCATCCGCGTACAAGATAAACATTTCATGCCATCAAAGACCATATACCGATATAAGGTTTCTGATGTCATCCAGCGTGCTGCACTGTGGCATCCGGATACCGTTAAACAGGACTCGGCATCCGGTGTACCTAAACGGGGTTGGCACCCTCCTATCACAGCAGCCTGTCACTGAAAGCATAAGAAGGGATAGACGCTATCGGGATAGGGAGGGGATTTAAGTTTTCACATTTTGAAATAAGATTTCAAACATGATGTAAATTTACTGAATATTAAAGAAATTTATTATTTCTACCAATAACAATGTTTAAACACATATTTTGGAGAATACAGACTGTATATACTCTACGGTCTGCTACCCAGCTTCAGTCTAGGTGTGTGTAATTAGTGCTGTGTGAACCCGAGACAGTGTCTTTGTATAGTTAGGGTAAACATTAATTTATAGTCTGATGTTCAAATCTGAGTTTGTCCGTGCCTTGAACAACAATAAACCACCCTACCCTAATAGAAAAATAAATAAAATACACGCAACTTGAACAAAGTGTTTCTTTTTGTTGCCATCAAATACGTAATACCAACGACTCCATTTCCTTTATGTTGTGTTTTAAGATGAGGTGAGGTGAAATGGGGTTTAACGTCGCGTCCAAGATTATTGCACTTATATAGCGACGTGCATGTACGTGTGTGTGTGTTTGTGTGGCTGCTTGTACTAGTCCGGACTGATGCCGATTTATAGTGCTAGCTCACTGAGATACCATGCCGCAGTTTAACATGAATACCCCAATCAGACACAGTATACCGACTCCGAGCCGACCAGTCTTTGTTTTAGCCCCTTAATGCCGAGCGCCAGACAGGGTAACAACAAGTACCATCTTTTATCGTCTTTTGGTATGACGCGGTTGGGGATCAAACCCCGGACCTTCCGCTCTCCGGGCGGACGCCCTACCACTAGACTACGGTGGCGGTCTGTGTTTTAAGAGTTAAATGTGTAAGCAGCGTTGTGTACGGTGTTTTATAAGCTGCCTTGTTCACCCTGCTATTAAAGCATGAGACCCGCGACGACCCGGGTTATAGAATAGGTCTTCAGCAACCGATGCTTGTCGTAAGAGGCGACTAACGGGATCGGGTGGTCAGGCTCGCTGACTTGGTTGATGCATGTCATCATATCCAAATTGCGTGGATCGATGCTCATGATGTGAATCACCGGGTCGTCTGGTCCAGACTAGATTATTTACAGACCCCCGTCATATAAACTAATGTCCAAAAGAAACGATACCACGTGTTTGAAAGGACATTACAAAAAAACTAAACGATACAGACATTTAAAATTGGTATATGGCTTGTGAGTAATGTTTTCACAGTATGTTTACAAAAATTCATTGTAATCAATCCTTTACAATCATGAGGACAGACATGTAAAGACGCGGGGGGGTCCAAAAGTAAAATTTCATTAGAACACAGTTGATGAGTCAAGTGTGGAAAATGTCACAACACACGTCTAAAGTCACGTTAGTACCGGGTATGGCCACAGTGAGCGTCAATACACGCTAGTACACGTCTACGGGCTGATGACGTCAGACGTCTGATGACGTTGTGGGGGGATGCATTGCCATTCTTGGAGGAGGCATTGTTCCAATTCCTGGAGGTTAACTTGAGGCACAGGGCGATTCCTGACTTTGCGGCCGAGAATGTCCTACATGTGTTCGATTGGGTTCATGTCCGGTGAACATGCCGGCCATGGTAAAACGTGAATGCTGGCGTTTGCTAGGATGTTCTGGGTCAGCCTTGCCGTGTGAGGCCTCGCATTATCGTGCTGGAAAATGATACCATTAGGCTGTCGTTGGATGAATGGCACCACAACTGGTTGTAAGATGTTATCACGATAACTGCGCATTCAGGTTTCGTCTCGTTTTGACGTCACCGCAGATTCCACCCCAAACCATTAAACCTCCGCCTCCACATGGCCTGACTTGATGGATGCAGTTCAGTGCCAAACGTTCACCTACTCTTCGGTAAACACGCTGCCGGCCGTCGTTCCTGAAGATGCAAAATCTGCTTTCGTCAGAAAACATGACACGTGCCCAGTTCAACCGTTGTCACCGTCAAAGTCGCCTGGCCCATATCCGTCTGTTGAGTCGGTGTTGAGGTGTCAGGAACGCTCCGCGGTAGGGGCGATGTGCTCGGATACCATGTGCCCGCAGTCTCCTGTACACGGTTTGTCGACTTTTCACGTGTCCCAGTGCCGTCCGTGCCGTTAACGTCGCCGTTACGAAGCGGTTCCGAAGGTGAAGTACCCGGATGTGGCGGTCTTCAATAGGCGTGGTCACCCGTGGTCTCCCGGTTCTCGGCCTGTCTGCTGTCCGACCTGTTTGAGGCAACCGCTGCATTAACCTGGTGATGGTTATGCGCGCGCATCCTAACCTTCTGGCGACGTCGCGGTGCGTAACTCCCTGTTGGAGCATTCCTACCGCTCTCTCTCTCTCAATCGCTGTCAAACGTGGCATTTCTTTTGTGTGCTTTTTGTTGCTGTGATCCCAACGTGTCGGGTCAGCAGTTTTATACAGAAGATATGCACTTGCATTTCGTGTTATAGGACGGAACGTCATTTGGGCAAATTGCACGCTTTTTTCTCAATAGATCAAATGTTCCCGGTTTTATCGACCGAATACATTTGGTTTGGAACGTAGGATACGCAAAAGTAAATTTTCAGACGAAAATTAACTCTTCATAATAAAATATTTAGAAAAATGTGTGGTATCGTTTCTTTTGGACATTAGTTTAGCTTGAATATTGCTGAGTGCGGCGTTAAACAACAAACCAATTTACACATGTAACAGATGTGTCAACCCAAATTCTATATGTCACATTAAAGGTGTATCAGAGTTTTGTATTTACCGGGGGCGGTGGGGTATTCTAGTGGTTAAAGCGTTCGCTCCTCACACCGAAGGCCCGGGTTCGATTCCCCACATGGGTTCAATGTGCCCATTTCTGGTGTTGGACTATTGCTGACAGCGGCGTAAACCCAAACTCACCCACTCACTCTTATTTACAGAGTGAAAGTTTTGTAAAAGCAGTTACCGAATGTATTAAGCTCTTATTTGTTCATAATAGATTACCAGTTGCAGAGATGAAGCTGCCATGATATTGTAGAATTCTGTATTCTTGTTGTTCCGACAGCGGTACCGAAAGACTCTACGTTAGATAATGAATTTGTTGATGCTTTACCTCAAAAGCAAACATTTATTCGAAAGTGCTCCTTTCGCAAACTCACCACGTAGGCAATTTCAAATATTTATTTTACTTGATAAAGGTTTCGAAATGCCGTATTGTAGTTTTAAATATTACAAGAAAGTGTGGCAGTACATTTCAAAATGAAACCCGAAATCCATGGAATTTTGTGAAATTCACATTCCAGTTGAAGACTTCGAAACTTCACGCTTACGTTTTCAGTGAAAATATACAAGTTTCGAATCGACGATCGGAAATCATAAATTGAGGAGTAGATTTTAAGTTTCTGTCCGAGAACCGTATCAAGAAGATAGTATCAACATGACGTTATCGATGACGTCATAATGGTCTGCAAAGCATTGTGCTGCAATATCATTGTAGCGATATCTCCTAGCTATAGGAGATATCGCCTGTTCTCACTCAATCGATATCACCCATGGAAGCTACAGTGGGATGTTAATAATAATACTAGCGCGTGCTTCGCGTATAGTTTAGTACCGCTATTCTGAACTCTCTGGAGCATGTGGGTAATATAGGTTTTAACAACGCACAGACTGGCCAATCAGGTAGCTAAATTTATATTGATATTTGTTTACATGAAGAAATCTGCCCATACTTGTTTTTCTTGATTCGACGACTGCTTTAAACATTAGTGATGTTGGGTAGCCTAGTAGATGAAGCGAGTCGGCAGGTCGAATGCCCGGGTTCGATTCCCACATCGGTTCAATATGCGAAGCCAAATTCCTGGTGTCGCGCAATGATCTGGAATAATGCTAAAAGTTGCATAAAACCAAACTCACAACTCCAAGCACTATGTGTATATAATTGAGCGAGAGGCGTGGGCATACGTTTGCATATGTTCTCTCATGCACACACAGGTGTGATGAGCAGACAGACAGTCAAGCATTTCAGTAATTCAGTGGGATTGTTTCATCTGCATTAATGTATTTTCTAACGCTCTCTTACAAATGTACGTATATATGGATATTGTACAGTTTTACATTTTGATCAATAACAACCCAAATGGAAATCATTAAACGTCCTCAGTTGTCGACCAATAGCCTTTCTCCAAGGCTGTACTGAATGATAAGTGCATGGATGTATAGTAACTCTAATCTGATAAAAGGCAAGTCCAGGGCCCACTTGCACAAAGCGATCTTAGCGCTAAGATGATCGTAACTCCCATACTTTAACATAGGCTGACAATAGTCTTAGCGCTAAGATCGCTTTGTGCAAGTGGACCCAGATCAGGACGCTCGTCTCTTATAGGGAAAACGCGTTCTAATTATTCATATAGACTACAAATAAATTATTTAAACTAATAATTATTGCCTTAGAAACTTGTGCAAGTCTAATCCAACAGCTGTTCTGTGAGACAAGTTGGTCCTTTGCCAAGGCTACACCCTTTTCAGTGGGAAGGTGATGTCAGAAAGTTAAAACAGTTTTGGTAGACATATTGTTAGAGCGGTTAATGTTGGTCCGAGTTCATTACACGAGTATTTTTTTTGTAGCGAGATGTTATTAATCTATACACTGACATATTGTTTAACTGGCACCCGAACAACTGAATATTCGTTAACACTGGACAGCCATATTTAAACTAATTGTCAAATTAATGGTGTGTATATTTTCATGAATCATTTTGATTAACTTCATGTCTCACGTTTAACACATATAGCCGTTTCATTTGAACAGGGACTCTTATTGAGGGTCCTATATAGAGTTGAAACATCACTCTATTATTGCGATCCAACAGATGTCAGTGCAAGCAACATATGGCTCAATTACCCCCCACTCCCCACCCCCACCCTCACTCTATTACTTTAATGCTCAGTTTTTACCCCCAGCAACCCCCTCTCTCCTACCTCCCCCCTCCCACTCTACCAGAACATTGAACACAACACAATATCGCACCATTCATTTACTGTTCCGGCTTGTTAGCGTGCATCACGTGATTTCGATCATACGACGAAACAAGCTCCACGTTGGAGCTCGGTGGCCGAGTTTTTATCATGACACAACACACCGTCGTCTTGTAGAGTTTAAACTCCACGGAAACAAAGAGTGTGACGCTGTATATAGATGCGTCCAGAATTGTCTATACTCTAAAGTCAGTCAGTCGGTCAGTCAGTTGAGGCGACACCATCTATGTGTCAGTCGCTATAGACACGAACGAGTTATAACAGGAGAACTTTATACATCGGTAATCACACAAGGGGACGTTTCTGAAGGTAAGTGTTTAAGAATATGGTTACTCTTATAGATTCATTTAGACACATTTTATTGTAGTTGAGGAAAATTAACAGTGTTATGACATGTCCTTTTAAATCAAGTTAATTATAATGGAATGCGTACAAGTATTTATTGGTAGGTATGCAGGATAACCTATAAGACACTCTAACTCCCTTATGTCGATATATCGCCCAAGAAGATGTTAGTCATTATTTGAACCGTTGTCATGCCGCATGTCTGATATAGGCCTTTTGCTTGTCTCGAACCACTTATAAGTCGACATATACTCGATGATCCCAATGACTTCGAGTTAATGAGAGAAGGTGGGTTAGCCTAGTGGTTCAAGCGTTCACCTGTCACGCCGAAAGCCCAGGTTCGTTACCTCACATGGGTACAATGTGTGCACGACCCCCATTTCTGGTGTCCCCCGAAGCTGGAATATTACTAAAATTGGCCTAAAACCATGCTCACTTACTCGAGTTAAAGAGCACTAAGTAAGACCATGTCGTAAGGTTGTCTGGTTGTAAGGTTATCCATGTTGTCCAACTTATAAGTCGCACATATCGCGACCTATTCAACCATTGTCAGCGACAGGCGATTGTTAGCGATGTAAAGTCCAAGTATATGTTTGCTTATACACGTATAGCGAATGTTCGAGTCATCATTGCTGTTAGAATTGCTCTCACGGCATTCCGTGTTCACATACTATCATATAATACATGTACCGGTGAAAACTGAAATTATAAACAGTTTTGATTTGAAAGAAGGTGAGGTGAGGTGAAATGGGGTTTGACATCGCGTCCAAGATTAGTGACCTTATATAGCGACGTGCATGCACATGTGTGTTACTGCTGGTATGGGGAAAATGGACAAAGTTTTACAACTATTTTATCACATTACTTGTCACATATTAAGGATTGGAAATAAGGAAATATTACAACTCATGGACAATGTTCCAGTATCTTAAACCTGCCAATGGTCAAAGCATATCAGATATATTTTCCAGGACCAGTATCTCTCTCATTGTGCGTGCGTGTGTGCGTGAGTGCGTGAGTGCGTGTGTGCGTGCCCGTGTGTTTGTGTTGCTTGTGCTAGTCGGGACTAATACCGCTTTATATATAGTGCTAGCCCACTGAGATACCATGCCGCAGTGTAACATGAATACCCCACTCAGACACAGTATACTGACTCCGAGCCGACCAGTCCTTGTATTTTGGTTATTAGCAAGCATAAAGAGACGACAGTGCGCCTGTCTTTATAACAACGAACTGGAGTGATGATTATTTTTTTCAATTCAACTGTTGTGTTTATTAATTATAAAGTTGATTTATTAGTACATAGTCTAACGCAGTTCTAACAGCAAGGGAGGTGGGGAAGCCTAGTGGTTAAAGTGCTCGCGCGTCACGCCGAAGGCCCGGGTTCGAATACCCACATGGGTACAATGTGTGAAGCCCTTTTCTGGTGTCCCCCGCCGTGAAATTGCTGGAATATTGCTAAAAGCAGCGTAAAACCATACTCACTCTAACAACAAGACAAATGTCACATCTGCTACATATGTATATGACCCGTGAACATCCGGGGTAGAATAGGTCTTCAGCAACCCATGCTTGCCGTAAAAAGCGACTATGATTGTCGTAAGAGGCGACTAACGGGATCGGGTTGACAGGCTCACCGCGGAGATCCATGCTCAGGATGTCAATCACTGGATTGTATGGTCCAGACTCGATTATTTACAGACCGCCGTCAAACAAACATATGTTTATACAAGTCTGTGACGAATCGCCACTTTATCGATTCAGTTTAGTCAAAGGGTCGTTTTCCTGTGTTATACATTATTTTTATATCAGTTGTATTACGATCGTGTTTAGTTAATGTTGTTCCTTGTATATGTATGTATCTGTGCATATAATTACATATAAATAGATAGCCAAATATACCAGTTTGCCTACACAACCCTTGAACCATAGTATTTTCCCATTCGACAAGCCCTAACTGTAATGTAAATGAAGCAAGTCTAGATTTTCCACACAATCTGAGAACCGCCTCCGTGGTCAAATGGTAGAACGTCCGCCCGGAGTGCGGAAGTTCCCGGGTTCGATCCCCGGCCACGTCATACCAAAAAGACGTTAAAAGATGGTTACTTGTAGTTACCCTAACTGGCGCTTAGCATTAGGGGGCTGAAACAAGGACTGGTCGGCTGGGAGTCAGTATACTGTGTCTAAGTGGGGAATTCATGTTAAACTGTGGCATGGTATCTCAATGTGCTAGCACTATAAATCGGCATTAGTCCGGACTAGTACACACACACACACACACACACACACACACACACACACACACACGTGTATGCACGTCGCTATATAAGTGTAATAATAATCTTGGACGCGACGTTAAACCCCATTTCACCTCACCTCACAAGATCTGAGACTAACATTGGTCTCCTTTTCAATTTAAATGTAGTTTGCTTGTTTCTCTGAAAAATACATTATCAGAGACGATGCATTAGTCTATGTACCAGTATCTGACTATAATTACGAGACAGCATATTGTGTTCAAGGTTCAATGTGATAACGATTACTTGCAACATGTGTCCCTGTACTGTATGATTGCGTTTCCTTCTTAGCACGTGGTGTAACAACTCTGTACTCGCCTTGTCACGACTGACGCTTAGTCCCTGAACATAAATACATTTTACAGAAAAAAAACACAACTCCATTTAAATTGATAGGAGCCACGGTGAGATGGGATATTCAGAACCTGAACCTGTGGAAAATCTAGACTTGCTTCATTTAGGGCTATAGCTGAAGGGCTTGGCGGAAGGGGAAATAATATGGTTCAGGCACTGTGAGACAGATTATCTATCGCCTTGTTGTTCAACGTCCAAAATTATTATCAATAAAAATAATAAATGATATATTTTGGCGACCCCCGACCCCACCCCACCCTCTTGCGCTGTGACAGAGGTTGGCAAGAGTGAGCTTTAAATCACATGGCTCCAAAGAAATCCCGGCTGATTTTAAGGCTTTTCAACCAACACTTTTTAAATACTCTATTAGCTCCGAATATTACAGCTTGAAGAGACGTGTTTAGTAGGGCTACAACGAATAACCTAGGAGGCGAATACGATTCGTATCATGACTATAGGGTAATGAATACGAATATTAATTAACGAATACAATAATAAGTCAGCGGTTGATGTATTATTTGTCATATTCAGCATGTTCAGTGAGCCCACCACTACATAAATTATTTGACATGTTTTGTTAATTATCTTTATTATATATTTACATACTGCACTTGTCCAGGTACTTAGTCTTAGTATCTGCTCTAATGCTACAATGGCCAGTGACCAAATTCCTGTCAAATTAAATATTATAAGAGTGTTGTCTTTAAAGAAACCTATGCATATCACATGTTCGTATGGACATTTAGGTACAGGGTATGTAAATGCACATGATTGCATATTCATAAATATTCGATTCTAGTGGCAACGAATAACGAATTCAATTCACGAATGCATACGGTTCGATTCACCGAATACGCGAGGGAATCGTATAACGGCCCTAGTGTTTAGCATTTCAAGAGAATTTGGGTAATTAAATGTTGGGCTTGCTGAAACCAGCATTTTACAAACTGAAGACTGTAATGCGTGCATCGTTCTCTTGCAGACTGTTATCATGGAGTACGAAAAAGAAGGTCCGTTGCACGAGATGTTTTCACGTCAAGCTCGTGCAACACCGGACAACATGGCGCTGATTTCACTGGATGGACGTGAAGTGACGTTCCGTGAATTGGATCAGTGGACGGATATTTTGGCAAGGAAGCTCGTGATTTGTGGAGTAGCTCCTGATTCTTGTGTCGGGATCTACATGGATAAAAGTGTAGAGTTCGTCACGGCCTACATCGCCATACTGAAAGCAGGTGAGGTGCATGCATGGGTTACTACGCACAATTAAACCACTATGATGACGTCACGCTATTATGTTGTTGCGGTTGATTCTGAGCCAGGAATTCACTGGCCATTCTTAATCAACGTGCATGTTTTAATGCAAAACTGAAGCAACTATACATCGTTATTAAAGTTATAGAACAATTATATGTCAACCATAACCTGGTTTAAGTTAGAGAAATCTCCCGAATCTGCAGCCTGGTTCCCTGGGTATGCTGCGCTGGCGCTACACTGAGCGCCAGCGCAGCATACCCAGGGAACCAGTCTGCCAAAGCTGTTGATTCCGGAAGTTGAGAAGTGTACTTGACTTGTGATTTCTCCATTATGGAGATTCCGGCAACAGGCCCCAGTAATCTATGCCACATCGTACGGGTGGCCCTGCTCGGTGACTTGTTGGATTGATTGTTGCGTACCACTATGGCCCAGTTCGTTGCTCATAACATCAATCGCTGATTTGCCTGACCCAGACTCGATTATTTACCATTCGTCATCACTCGCCCCTTCCCGTAACCTACAAGAAGACACGCCCCCCTATCGATGAATGTTAAGAGTTAACACCGCCTGTAACAACACTCTGTTCGACAGATGGTAGTTAGCACATTCGCAGCAACGATCGTTTCGTGGAACAGGCCACAGAACAATGCTTTTTTATGTCTCCCTTTTCCAGACTTCACACCTGATGTGTCCCTACAACAATAGCCCACGTCGTCTATTGTATGACATCTCGTCAACACGTGTATCACAATTACCACCTGTTTCAGCAAAAAATATCATGAATAACTCAATACTATTAACAACGCGTTGGTGTATACGTTAGAGACGCCAGTGTGGTTAATTATAAGTATTTGCATATTCCTAGTTTCAAGGTCTCCGGTTCTCGGTAGGAAGTGACAACATCAAGTCTACAGCTTTCCGTATACAGGTTTGCCTTATACAGGCGATATATATACAAGAAGCTATGTGTGCCAGGTCGGCAAATAGATGTCGTGGCTGTGGTGTTGGTGCCTCGGAGCACCTACCCTAACCCTTGCTAGGCTAATGGTGAAACCTTCCTCTTCGCCTCTGGACTAAGGCGTATATATCTAAGGTCACTCTACACGTATTTTAAGTCATAAATATAAACAACACTCATGAGAAGTATCACAGTTCGTTCAGATTGGCTGAAATTAGTTATACAGGACATTGGTGATGAGTATTAACAATGGGGTTTAGCACGTATTAAAGGAATGGTAGAGAAGTGATTCTAGACACATACATGCCATGGTATGAAATGTTCCTTCAGGCAATGGTTGTCGCCTATGGTGCCACAATTCGATCATGGGTTCGAATCCAGCATACCCGTGCTCGTGATGTGGCAGATTGGAGATTTAAAGAGTGCTTCAAGTCATTGGGGATTGCGCACACGATAGAAGGTTTTCTTTTACTACGCCCAAGGATACATGTTTCTTAATTATTCTTGTAACAATTGTGAAGTTCAATCGCAATGTAGCTGGAATTGTGCTTAAAGCAGCGTTACACTAAACTTACTCACTCACTATAGCTGAATATAAGATACCTACGCGATAAATCGCAAAGAACAATGAAGAACGAACCGTGGTTTATTTCACGATGAAACATTGTTCTATCATGACTTTATTTCGGGAGATTCGAACATGTGCTCGTCAATTGATGACGTCGTATATTGGACGACATTATTTTGAGGGGGAGTGTCTAGAGAGTTGTTCCCCATAGATGTAGCTGGGCTACGCAGATAAACGCAGTAGCTGCAGAGGCCAAACGATCGCATCCAAAAGTGGGAGAGATATGACAATCGGTATTAGGCGAAAAGGTACAGATAATCGACGTGAGGATTGTGAGAATATGCGGGAAATACCAAACTTAACCCACCTGTTCGTAAAATGGACTTGTCCGACATGGCCGAGGTCAGATTCTATTCAGGGAGTCATCGTTGTTAAAATTTGGGTAAACATTTTTAAAGCTGGTACATTTTATCAACATTCTTAAAGAAGCTGTACATAATGTTGATATCTCATGTAAGAAATACACGACGAGTGGGAGTTGTTTACCGTACAATAAAACACTGCAGGTAGAATAAACCACTCGGGGCTGCGCCCTTCTTGGTTTATTTTTCCTGCAGTACTTTATTGTATGATATACAACTCCGACTCGTCGTTTATATCTTAATTTAAGATTGCTGAAACATTTTCTATACTGAAACGGTTTGGCAAGCTCTAGACTGGCCTGTCTGCAGAAAAATACAATATCATCTGGATAATACAGGAAATCGTTAGACCCCCGGGCATTATAAGTCTGCTTAACCCTTGCCATCCAAAAACATTAATATTTTAATATGTGATCATGTTTATGAAAAAAATAATACAAAAATGATATCTGGTTTGAGAGTAAAGTGAATCCATCCCAAACACGTGCTTTCCCATGATATTACGTTATAGGGTTAACATCATTATCAACATTTATCAAAGACCTCAAACGAAACTGCCGGATACTGTTTAGAGATAAGGGACACCATGAAACCAAGTGTGGCGACACTTCTGGTAGATGCTTATCCATATGCTCTTTAAAGAAGGATGAAACGCTTAGTGGTAATAGCGTTTGCTCGTCACACCGGTGACCCACAACCCATGCTTGCTGTGAAAGGCGACTATGCTTGTCATAGAAGGCGACTAACGGGATCGGGTGGTCAGGCTTGCTGACTTGGTTGATGCATGTCATCTAATTGCGTAGATCGATGCTCATGATGTCAATCACTTGATTGTCTGGTCCAGACTTGATTATATACAGACCGCCGTCATGTAGCTGGAATATTGCTGAATGCGGCGTAAAACAACAAGCGAAAAACTTAAAGTGGCTTTAAGCCTAACTGACTCACATCAGGACGAAGGGCGTGATACCTATCAGGGCACCGATATTTCTGTCTGGGACTTTCAGTCCGGTTTAACGCCTGATTTGGCCCGAAACGATATTCAGTTATAATATGGATCTTGCTGTGATTTCCACTAGTAACGGGGTTTTACTGAAATCGCACCTGGCATCAATCCCCATGACGTCTAAATACTCTTGGTACTTTTTAAGTCTCATTGTAAAAAGGATTTCATTCGTAGAAGAATTTGTCGCCTTTTCGAAAAGCACTGCATCAGTCAATCTGCGCCTATTCTCGAGGATCCAGTGTAATAATACCCTGGACCAATTCGTCACCATAGCTTCGTTTTGAGTCCGATTCAGACCGCCACCGTGGTCTAGTGGTAGAGCGTCCACCCGGAGAGCGGAAGGTCCGGGGTTCCATCCCCGACCGCGTCATACCAAAAGAATGTTAAAAGATGGTACTTGTTATTACCTTGTCTGGGGCTCGGCATTAAGGGGCTAAAACAAGGACTGGTCGGCTCGAGTCAGTATACTGTGTCTGAGTTGGGTATTCATGTTAAACTGCGGCGTGGTATCTCAGTGAGCTAGCATTATAAATCGGCATCAGTCCGGACTTGTACAAGCAGCCACACACACACACACACACACACACACACACACACGTGCATGCGCGTCGCTATATAAGTGCAATAATCTTGGACGCGATTGGACCCCATTTCACCTCACCTTGAGTCCGAATCGAATAGCACGACGCTGAAAATCTGTGTTAATTACAGATAGAAGCGATGGAGATGATGACGTCATTTCCGAAACGAATCGATGGCAGCGAATGTTCCCACGACGTTTATCAACAATGGAATGGCTATACTAGTCTATAATACACTGGTTAATGGAGGGTGTTCAGTACTTGTAGCGCTGTCTGTGCCTGAGGGGAATGGTTTCTCTCATTTCACACATTAGCGTCTTCCAACATTCATCGGAAGACAACATAAGTGTGTGTGGTGTGACAAGAATTATTGATTATTTCATACAAGGATATAATCATTGACCTAAATTCGGATTTGGTCGCTGAATGGGCGCAGTTGTACGGCCGGAGGCTTTTTAAACAAACGGCGTTGATCTGGCCCCGTTCTCAAACAGTGCCAACTTAACCCACTGATCAATATCATCGTGACCTGCATGTTTCTTCCGGGGTATATCCATTCATACTCCCGACCCGTGAAGATCCGGGGTAGAATAGGTCTTCAGCAACCCATGCTTGTCTCTCCATGAAGATCCGGGGTAGAATAGGTCTTCAGCAACCCATGCTTGCCGTAAAAGGCGACTACGCTTGTTGTAGGAGGCGACTAACGGGACTTGGTTGATGCATGTCATCGTATCCCAAATGCTCATGATGTAAATCAGTGGATTGTCTGGTCCAGACTCGATTATTTACAGACCGCCGTTATATAGCTGGAATATTACTGAGATATTGTTTGAACTTGAAATTGACGTTTTTCTTAACGAATATATTCATAATACTTTGGCAAACTTAGCAACATGTAGCGACAATTACCGATTGATCCATTATAAGATGGAATAGTTGTCAAAGATCAAAGAGCTCACCAACACTGCCATATTTGAACCACCACAGCGACTGTCATTCTCAGTTTGCTGTACAGAATCATTATTTCATTATTGGTTACATCATTTGGGCGTTCACTGCATAGGACCATATACTACAAAACAAGATAAAGCTGCTAGAGGATCAAGAAAATTAATTTTAACGTTTAATATATTTTGATGATTTAAATTAGATCACTACCACTGCTACTATTGTCTCTAAAACTCTAAAAGCATATTTGTCTCGCATAACGCCGCACTCAGCAATATTTCTGCTATATGACGGCGGTCTGTAAATAATCGAGTCTGGACCAGATAATCCAAGGATTGACATCATGAGCATCGATCCACGCAATTGGAATACGATGACATGCATCATACCAAGTCCGCGAGCCTGACCACCCGATCCCGTTAGTCGCCTCCTTCGACAAGCATACTCGCCTTTTACGGCAAGCATGGGTTTCTGAAGGGCTCGCATGTTATCACCCGTTGAAGTTATAGTCTTGAATTGTGTTTCTTGATTAGGATCTTGCGTGTATATCAGTCTCAGGATATAGAAATTTATGTTACAATTATTCATACTCCGTATTTGTATATTCGACATACATGAATACTTGAATATTTGTGTAATCCTTATAAAAAAGGACACATGTAATTTTTTCCTCATTAAAACGTAGCCTTTAAATCAATACATTATGTTCCAACACTACTCAAACAAGAGACTGTTGAGCGTACTCGGGGATCGATGGAGGTGGTGGCAATTATTTCACTGGTGCTATCCTTGTCCACGCATAAATCGATCACACTCCGATTCTATGGCGGGAATTAGCACGTGTGAATGTTTCATTTCCCCTGTATGTAGGAACAGCACACGTGACCATACTCTGAAAGGAGAATTTAGCTAAACTAAGATTGCGAAATGTTTAATGGCAATATTCCCGTATGTATGGAAAATGGAAAAGTGTAAGTATTCTATTTATAGTGTCTTCTTGGAAATGCGACCTGTGAAGATCCGGGATAGAATAGATCTTCAGCAACCCATACTTGCCGTAAAAGGCGACTATGCTTGGCGTTAGAGGCGACTAACGGGATCGGGTGGACAGGCTCGCTGCGGAGATCCCTGCTCATGATGTCAATCACTGGATCGTCTGGTCCAGACTCGTTTATATACAGAACGCCATCAAACAAACATATGTATATACAAGTCTGTGACGAATCACCACTGACTTGATTGATGCATTTCATCGATCTCAACTGCGTGGATCGATGCTCATGATATTAATCACCACTGACTTGGTTCATGCATGTCATCGATCTCAATTGCGTGGATCGATGCTCATGATATTAATCGCTGGATTGTCTGGTCCAGACTCGATTATTTACAGACCGCCGTCATATAGCTGGAATAATGCTGAGTGCGGCGTTAAACAACAAACCAACCAAGCAATCTTTGAAATGCAGCAACTATGTATGTCAAAATAAAACATTCAACTAATAAATTGGGTTAGGGGTTAAGGCGTTCGCTCGTCACGTCGAAGACCAGGGATCGAATCCTCACATTGATAAGTATGTGTGAAGTGCATTTCTGTTGCCCGATGTGACATTGCTGGATTGTTGCTAGGACACGTCACTCACTCACTACAACACAACAAGTACTTTTATCATTCATGAGTTTAAAAAAGAACTTTCGGAAGTATTAAGAATCAAACATTTTCATCATTAATTACATGATGTCCGTAGATGTCTGATTTTCGCCCATGAATTAGAAGGCAAATTGTGTAATTCATACTATAGAATACACAGTACTTTACTTTTTGTTATCTGTTACAATTGAGAGCATTTGATGTAATGCTACGACTGTGGTGATAACAGGGCTCAAGAGGGAGAGTGGAGGATGGAATGTCATGGCGACCTATTCCGCCAGCAGTCACGACTGTGTTGACAAGTATGAAGGTCCAAAGCCAAAGTGCCACAAAGGTCAACGTGTTAACATTTGTTTACATCCGCAATTTGTTCAGATAGGATCCAGCATGCAAATAAACAGCCGCAAAGTGGCGTTGTTGTAACCTGCGAAGTACATAATTAAATGGAGGCACGGATGACCCAGTGACCTCTTAGCGTAGCCAGGTCCGCGGATCGTGGGTTTGAATGGCTTGGTTTGTCAGCGCCATATCGTGCTGGTGGTTTTCACCACCTAATGGCTGAATGACGACAATCTGTATCAGTTTGGGTTTTCCTCCCACATGACGCCGACACGGGCCACAGGAACTCGTCATCGTCCCGCGGCAAAGGTGATAACTGACTTTATAACGTCACTTAACGGGAAAATGGGAAAAGATGGGGAAAAAAAGATTGGGAAAACTCGTATGCTTCCAGATTTAACCTGTATCATATTTACTATTTACGTTTCAACTGTTGATCAAAGTTATGATTAAAATATTTGGAAACAATAAAAACGACCCCTTTTTTCCATTACTAATTTTGATATATTATCTTATAGAAAATAGTAGCACTTTTCAACACAATTTATTATTGTAAGTATTCTGTGATGACCCCCCCCCATTATCAGTATTGGTCATTAATACTGAAATAAACATAACTATGTAAGTGTGATTAATTAAGACATTTGATTACGATAACAATCGCGGAATTTTATCTCCAAGCTGTCACCAAATTGTGTTGCTAGCTCAAAGGTCACCTCATTATCTCCGATAGGGACGTGTTATAACTGCCTGAAACTGCCCCAATCTATCCAGTTATGTATGACGTCACAATGGTCGATGCACCGCGATATAAACCGAATAGGTAGTGTTCAATTAAATGTGCATATTTAATTAAATTTGATTGATACAAGGATGAAACTTGATAGTCACATGTTCTGTAGACATAATGGAAATGCTGGTTGTTCAAACACACGCACGTCCACCGGGTGTGTGTGTGTGTGTGTGTGTGTGTGTGTGGGGGGGTCCAATCAGCACCTGGTGTGACCCCCGTGTGTTGTTATCACTGCTCTACATCCCTTGTCTTCCTGCAACGCGTTGGCCAGTTGTGCAAGTGTCGGTGGCGTATGTTGACGTTGACGTTGACGTTAACGTCTATCGGGTTCATCACACAGATCCGGAGTTCCTGAGGGCCATTACAAGACATTGACGTTTGAATTATGAAAGAAGTCAACAGTGACACGAACTGTGTGTGGTGTAGCGTTGTCATGTTGAAAACTCCCTCTGTCGGTTAATAACCGGAAGAAGGTAACGTTGATGAATTTGGTCGATGAACCAATTTTCTGTCACCACCGCCAAGTCAGATCGTGTGTAGGATATGGCTCCCCACACCATCAAACTTCCGCTACCGAATCTGTCGACCTCTCGAGCGCAGTTCAAAACGTTCATTTCGACCCCCACACCATCACACTTCCGCTACCGAATCTGTCGACCTCTCGAGCGCAGTTCAAAACGTCGACGTCTTCCAACTTGGCGTTGGAGAAGAAATTGTGATTCATCACTAAACCAGACTCGCCGCCAGTTTCTCCGAGTCCATTCCTGTACTCCATCTCGTACGTTGTCGTCGATGCCAGCATCTCAATACAGGGACAAATACCGGTCTTCTGGGTCTAATTCCCATCCCCGCAGACGATTCCTGATTGGTCCAATACCCAGCTCAAACTAAGCACGTGTCCTGTGGTTTTCGTGGCAGTAGCATATCGATGACGCAGGTGAGATCCCGGATGTAGCGATGTGGTGAAGGGGTGGTGACTATGTCTACCTATTCTCGGACGATCTGGGGTTGAATTGAGGCGGGTATACCGATCCAATAAACGATATGTGGTGTCCTGGTGAACGTTGAAATGACGTGCAACTGCAGACTGGCACTCCCCAGCTTCAAGACGTCCTGGGGCGGTCGGGTAGCCCAGTGGTTAAAGCGTTCGCTCGTCACGCCGAAGACCCGGGTTCGATTCCCGACATGGGTACAATGTGTGAAGCCCATTTCTGGTGTCCCCCGCCGTGATATTGCTGGAATATTGCTAAATGCGGCGTAAAACCATACTCACTCACTCACTCAAGATGTCCCGTTGCGATGTTGCGATTGGCAGCATTCATGCAGACTCGGCAAAGTGTTGACTGACGTTTGACCTTTTATAGTCACTGTCACTGCACATGATTGTCACAACTTGCACGAGCATTCTGCTTTTAATATCCTTGCCATGACATTTGCATCGTGCAGTCTTATAAAAACTGCTGTATAAAGCTACAAAAGTTTAAAACGGTTGGTTTGTACACTACACGAGTTAACGAACATGTGACTAACATCCTTTAGTAAATACATTCTATTGTATTGAATGTTTCACGAATAAACAAAATCAACATTCTCATAATCTCCTATACGTTTCTTTTTTCTTTTCTTTTTTGAAGGGTGTAGTATGAGAAAACAGATTTATTTTTATTTTTAGGGAGCTTTTTTATTTTAGGTTTCTGTTTGGATGGAAAGGCTATATAGAAAGTTCCTATTGTAGCCATTTTCTAGCTCGCGGCAATATTAAAATCTTGAACTTGGAAGGGAACTTGTCTTGGTTTCATTACACCAATTAGTATATACTATTCAAAAGAAGTTAAGGAGCATGATAGATTAACTATAGTAATATGAAAGATGGTCTTTAACTTCTTTTGAGTATTATATTTGTTCGTTACATATGAGTCAGCAACATTAAAGCTATGTCACAACAACCCACATGTAAATACATGTACTCGAATCTTGGTAAGATAAACAGGCTGTTGATATGAGCAATGGGCCCTGCCGGGGGTACGATGACACGCAATAAGCAAAGTCAACGAGGCTGAGGTCTTACGACTTGCATGGGTTGCTGGGGAACACCTCTGATCCGGTCACGAAAGGGTTGCAATTTAATAAAATCAAGTCGAGTTATTCAAACCAACCCAAGTTTGACGCTGTTTTCAATAGTATTATGTTATATCCGGGTGTGTCGCCTTCACGTGGTAGTCGCAAGTGATGCGTAAATCCATACTCACTCACTCACTCACTCACTCATTACGAGGATGTTCATTTGGGAACATTCCATTTTCTGATTTTTTCACAAACAGAGTACATATCAGAAACATAGGACTGTAATAAAAACAGTATGGCGCTTTCGTCCGCTCTGTGCGAATACTGCTAGTTAAATATATCTATATACGAAGGGAATATTTCAGATCTGACTTCGGGCAAAAACATATTGATGTCAAATCTTATAAATACATACGTCAGCAATAAAATCTTCACAAGCTGCTTATTGTAATCATTAACACATTTAAAAAAGCTGCAGACAAGTATACGAAATTAGCAACATAATCAGCGCATTAATGCAACACAATCCGAGTCCAGGCTATTATATTTAAGTGAGTGAGTGAGTGAGTATGGTTTTACGCCGCGTTTAGCAATATTCCAGCAATATCACGGCGGGGGACACCATAAATGGGCTTCACACATTGTACCCATGTCGGGAATCGAACCCGGGTCTTCGGCGTGACGAGCTTTAACCACTAGGCTACCCGACCGCCCCTATTATATTTAAGAGTATATACACTAGACGGGTTACGCCTTGTTAATTGATAGTGTTCAAAATCTGCATTCACTAGAAACATTCGTCAAATCTACACCCGATTACTCCAAAGAACTAACATTTATTTTCAGGTGGAGCGTATCTGCCGATCGACACATCCTATCCTACCCCACTGCTGGAGTCCATCTTGAAAGATGCACAGCCGGTTGCAGTTCTTACTTCAAAGGATCTGTCCAAGAATGTCACGGGTCGGTTCATTTATTAAAGCGGGATCACGGTCTGATGTCCATTATTAGCACAGATCTAGACGTTGCCACTGATACCATGTATGAAACTGTTTAGTTGGTATAGTTTATAAAATTTGATGATAGAAAGTTCTGTTAGCATTTTGTCTTAAGGTTTTTCCTACAAAATTCGACGAAGATAAAATACTTAATTTTGTAACGTAATTCAATATTTTTATTTCAATTTGTGAAACTTACTTATGTACAAGAAATATTGATAATTAAAGAGATGGGCACTAAAATATTATGTTACGATAACAATCTTAATTTGGATTTGATGAATGTGAGGCCAAATCTTCCATTTTCTGTCTAATGTATTCAAAATGTTATTTCTGTGAACAATATGTATTTCAAAACTAGATCGGTTAATATCTTTGTAACTGAGGAAAATGATATTTAATATTGATATATATGGATGGATCAAATACTTGATAACACCCGAAGATGCATGTTTATTTCCCATAGATAGAACGATCTCTCCATCCTCGATTATCCAGAGTCTATTATAATAAATACCCTGGACCATATCGT
The DNA here is from genome assembly GCF_023055435.1 of Haliotis rufescens. Taxonomy (NCBI): domain Eukaryota; kingdom Metazoa; phylum Mollusca; class Gastropoda; order Lepetellida; family Haliotidae; genus Haliotis; species Haliotis rufescens. Next base: position 39,597,162 of record NW_025964361.1, on the reverse strand, counting down.
CACCATTGCTTCGTGACGCCACCATCTTTCCATAATGTTCGAATCCGGCGTCATAAAGCTGGAATATTGCTCTCGCTCCTGAAGGCTATCAGGGTATATATCCTGACAAATGGCAGTATAATACCCTGGATAATGCCACTTTGAGGGACACCAAAAATGGCCTTCGAGAATTGCACTCTAAAGGGGTGGCGTTCGGCGTCCGTATAACTTGGAGATATATTCATATTATTTTTTGTTTCGCATGATGTCACCGAAGCAGGATGTCCAAACTGTGTTCCTGGCATCCCGGCTGCTCGAATGAAATGTATCTAACACAATAACTGATAACGTCGAAAAAATAGGTCAATCAATATATTTTTTATCCAACATATAATGAGATCAATGTGTGGTTGAACTACTGATTGACAGACACATTTTTACTGCCAGAATCAGACTTAATGGACCGATACAGTGTGAGTGAAGGATGCGCCATTGGCAAATCATAGTTCATGTACTAATCATTAAAATGACATTTGTTTGAGTGGATGAGTGTATTTTAGGGGAAAAGTATTTCTTGTTTACAAAATATATTTACAATTTGTTTGATTAGATTTTGATATTAATATATAATGTGTGTGTGTGCTTGCGTGCGTATGCGTGCATGTGCTTGTGCGTGTGTGTGTAATTTGTAAACAAATACCTAAAAATTAACCAAAAATGTGAACATTTCCAGATTCTCACAAGGTGATTGAATTGGCGGATGGCTGGCAAGATCGCCTACAGCAGCAGATCGACCAACAGAAAGGCGACCAAATGCCCCATGGGGTGACGCTTGACAACCTGGCCTATATAGTTTACTCATCTGGCACAACGGGCAGACCTAAAGGTGAACAAACTCTACCAAATAGAACTCGATGGCAATGGTGTCTTTTTATTCAGAACCTTTGTTTTCAATACAGTGTGCGGTTCATGCTTGGTCAAGAGTTAGGTCGTGGCGCCGATTAAGCAATATTTGAGCCAGAGTGTCGCTGGGACGTGAGCCAATGGGCAACGACAACCAACAAACAAGCAAAACAATAGGTCGCATGAAGGAAAGATCAATAAATATTAATTGTCCATGCATGCACGTTAGGTGTTGATTTTTTTTTTTTATCTTTTAGTTTTACAACCGCTAAGTAAGTAAATAAACTGGCTTTCCGATAAAATATTGTGACTGTTTGACATCAGTAAACTATAGCAAACCTAGAACTGTCGCACATGCATGTTTAGTTCCCGTGCCTTCTTTAGTCAGGGCAATTATCCGTTGTTCTGAAACTATTTAATTATGGAAGCTTTGATTATGACATCATTATTATTATATTAAATAGAATACCGATATATGGTAATTTATCTTGTGACACAGAATGTTATATGTATTAAGGTGTGTGTATAACTGTATATTGGTCTTTCTTGAAGGTATAATGTGTCCCCACCGGGGTGCCGTATTTTCCTACCACTGGCGTCACATCAGTTACCCATATGGGGAAGGGGAAAGAGAGGGCAGCAACATATTCTTTGTATGGGAGATGCTCCGGCCCATCCTAAAAGGTATGCATCAATTCTTTATTTTGCTAAATCCAGAAACTGAAGTTTAGACGTCTGGTTTAGTACATGTATGGGGATATATTCATACGCTCGGAAAAATAAGGGACCTTGCGGTTCACAGATATGTCCATTTGGTTTCTTGCGGCATATTAATTGGATACTTTGACCTAATTCAAAGATATAGTTTTATATGAATTTACCTGATTTTAAAATAAAATTTCCTTTTTTAAAATAATAGAAGAATATCTTCATCAAAACATTGTTGGATTTATAGGTAGTATATGGTAGTATTTATTATTGATATTGGGGGACACGGGTGGCCCAGTTGTCTAAGGCGCCGCGATTCGCTGTTCAGAGTTGCGTCCCTTGGACACGCCAGAAACCTATGATTGTGGGTTCGAATCCCGGTTCGCCACGATTATGTTTCTAGGTTTGTCAGCACCATACCCGTGCTCGTGGGTTTCACCGAAGTGGTAAACGTCCGAGACCTGCATCACTTCGGGCTTTCCTCCCACATTAAGCTGACACGCCGCGATATAACTGGAATACTGTTAAAAGCGGCGTTAAACCTAACTCACTCACTCACTCATTATTGATATTGATATAAGCATATTGTAAACGTGACACATTTCCTTTGCTAGTTCCTCACCGTGTAGATGTTCATAATGACGTGAGATATATGTTTCGTCTCAAAATACTGTGGGTTCGTTTTCCAGTTATCCAAGATGTTGTAATTCGCTTTTCAGAGTTGCGTTTCTGAGGTGTATCAGAAGTCTATCGTAGTTGTTCGAATCCCAGATTCGGCCGGATAATATGTCTAAGTTTGTTAGCACTATATCCATGCTCGCGGATTCAACGAAACTGGTAAATGCCTAAGACCTGCCGTCACCTCCTCCCACATCAAGCTGACACACTGTGATTGTAACTGAAATACAGTTCAAAGCGGGGTAAAACTCACTATTTCATTACCATATTCTGCTCTAGGTGTACCAATGTGTATTGTTCCCAACTCCGTCATCTACGACCCTCACCTACTGTGTCAAAGCATCAGCAACAACGTCATCACTCGCATCCTCTTCACGCCATCCTTGCTGGAGACAATTCTCAACACTGCAGACATAGATTTCAAACAGTCGCTGAAGACGCTCAGGTGCGTACCATTGCGTGACTCGATCGTTGACGTTCTCAAGGTTTCCATTGCCTTGACATCAACTTTCACACGATCAGATTCATGACATTTCTTAAGGCAGCTTTAAATTATTCTAACGCGACTATTTACAGGTATTTATGGAATCATAGAAGGGTCATTGTCGCCAGTATAAAAAGAAATAAAATCTGACAAATTAACCAAAGCGCGACAACGCCACTGTTTTTGTAGAGATGTGCATTTGGGGAATCTTAAAGACTGCTTGAATTCACTTGACCACTGACGACCAACAGTTCCTCTGGGTAAAGTCCCAAAGTACCGTATTCGACATAATAAGCGCCCCGCTCTAACAAGTGCCCACGGCGATATTTGCTAATATATTGGCTAGTGAACAATCCCAATTAGCACCCCTTCCGATTGATCAATGTACACAAGACTTATTTATTCGCGTAAAATACGCACTCGTGTGTTATATGCACCGTTAATTATGGGGAATTAAATTCTGGAAAAATATATCTGTCGTACATAAACATTTCAGGCTGTCAGCATAAACCACGAAATTTATCTTTCAACTCTCTTTTTTTCCACCAAAATAATATTCTAATAAGAGCCCCCTATTTCTAATTTTGAGAGCGCCCAGGGCGCTTATTACGTCGAATACGGTAGTTTCACTAAAGAGCATAGATCGTTGAAGAAGAAATGAGTGAGTGAGTGAGTGAGTGAGTTGGGTTTAACTTCGCTTTAAACATTATGCCAGTTATATCACGGCGTGTGGTTTACTGTGGCGGAAAAGCGGAGAAGATATAATGGCATGTCATATGTAAGGCGTCTTATGCCATTATATTTTATACGTTGTTTATAGACCCGTGAAGTTCCGGGTTAGAATAGTTCATCAGCAACCCGTGCTTGCCGTAAAAAGCAAGTATGCTTGTCGAAAGAGGCGACGAACGGGATCGGGTGGTCAGGCTCGCTGATATGGTTGATGCATGTTATCGTATCCCAATTGCGTGGATCGATGCTCATGATATCAATCTCTGGATTGTCCGGTCCAGACTCGATTATGTACAGACCGCCGTCATATAGCTGGAACACTGCTGAGTGCGGCGTTAAACAACAAACAAATATAGTTATGAAACGGTTATGATAAGCGTATGGCGATAGGGTACGTCCATCCGGGTTCTGGAAATGGTCACGTGGCACTTGAATAGAATGGACTCGGCCAATCCTCTTTAAATGTGTAAAGGACGCAGATAATCATAACCCCTTGCATAACCCCAATACAGATGACCTATTGACGTAATAAGCCTGTTGACATACTGGTTTGGACGGGTTGATCAAACGGCCATTGCCATAACATATACATACTGATTATAAGGCAAAGGTTACAGTTGAACAATTCATTTACCATGTCCCTATCAGGCTGAGTAATATGTATAGTGGAACTGCCCTTCCAATATCACGGGAAGACCTTTGAGACAGACAGGATGTACACTAGCTATTGCGCATCGTGTCTACTCGCTGCTGAGACTGGACTGGGACAGCGAGGACTCAACATTAAGACTATTCCCCAGGTAATGAGATGCATGGCCTATATAACACCTCTCTACATGATATATATGTTAATATGATGTTGATACTCAAACACATGTGTATTATCATGCGTTAATTCCATTTCATTGGACCTCATTACCGAAGGACCCGTAAAGATACGGGTTAGAATTGGTCTTCAGCAACCCATGCTTCTCGTTAGAGGGGACTATGCTTGTCGTAAGAGGCGACGATGCTTGTGGTACGAGGCGACTACGCTTGTCGTAAGAGGCGACTATAGTTTGTCTGTTTGTTTGTTGCTTAACGCCGCACTTAGAACTATTCCAGCTATACGACGGCGGTCTGTACATAATCGAGTCTGGTCCAGACAATCCAGTGATTGACATCATGAACATCGATCCACGCAATTGGGACACGGAGATAATTCCGTTAGTCGCCTCTTACGGCACGCATCGGGCGACTATAGGGATCAAGTGGTCAGGCTCAAAGACTTGGTTGATGCATGTCATCGTATTTCAATTGCCTAGCCGGGTGCTCATGACGTCAATCCCTGGATTATCTGGTCCAGACTTGATTATTTACAGACCGCCGTCATGTAGCTGGAATATTGCTGAGTGCGCCGTAAACAACAAACAAACAAACAAACAAACAATAATCATTACCAAAGACTGTGTTGATTGCAAAACAGGGAATTGTATTTCAGCAGGAAAAGGATACGGATATTTTAATGTATTGAATGTCGAAACTTCAAACATACAGATACAATGTATTTACCATCACCTTTGTAAAACATATGTTTAATGACCCGAAAATCTCATTTACAATATCGAACAACCATTTTTTATTCAATAACATTGTTAATTTAAAGCATGAAATTGATGTTCCCTGCTGTGGTATATTTAATTAGCTTGCTTTTGCATGACGCATCGATTTGTCTGGGAATACAGGTTCATTAACAGACATGTTCTTTGACCCAGACAAATATGGTTCTGTGGTGAGGTGGTGACAACAGCATTGCTGCGAAGGTGCGTCAAGACGTTGCCATGGATACGCTTTGTCAACCTGTACAGCATTTCGGAATGTCATGACGTCGCTTGCGAAGATCTCACAGCTTACTACACCAATAATAAAGTAATAATATATTTTGTATAGGGCGTAGCCAATGTTACCTTGGTTACGTAACTAAATGATGAACGGTTCCAAGGCTTTAAGCTGGAATATTGTTCCAAAAGGTTTGTGAAGAAAAGCGGGTGCTATGTTATCATATCAGTGGTTGTTGCATCAAACAGGGATAAATGTGAAGTGACGTTTACTTACGTGTAGGTAAAATGGTGATGTTTTGTTGTGTCAAACTGTTGCTATTTTCGTTTTCTGATTCGTTAAGGACTGACTTTGATAGGGTAGGGGTTTATTCTGCTTTTGGATGTTGTTCTTGTTATTTGTTGTTTAACACTGCAGTCAGCAATATTCCAGCTATATGACGGCGGTCTGTTGTAATCGAGTCTGGACCAGACAATCCAGTGATTGAAATCATGAGCATTGCTCCACGCAATTGGAATACGATGGCATGCATCAACCAAGTCAGCGAGCCTGACCACCCTATCCTGCTTTTTGTACAAGCCCAGCAATAACGTGGCGGAACCATGTACCTCGATGAGTTCAAGCTGTTACTGGTTTTCTTTTTTGGACACCTGGATTACACACAGTTCAATGTTGTAAGTTCTTTTTTTAGGAATCAATGATGTCGAGAAAGTTTTGTCCCGTCGGGAAGTTGTTACCAGGCGTTCATGTCGCCATCTTGAACGAGGACCAACAAGTTCAGCCTGTCGGAATGCCAGGGGAGGTAAGTGAACCTGGAGGGAATGTATGAAAGCATTTTAACATTATCACTACTGCGGAACAGTCAAGCCAATAACCAATACTGTTAGTATTGATCATTTTAACTGAAGTAGGATTACAGCCTAAGCTTAGCAAGGTTCGGGAGATCCGTCTTCATTGTAGGATTCCGACTATATCATAAGCATTTGTTTATAAATATCTATAAAATAGTGATGGTAACAGATGTTCATGAAAAGAGCAACGTATCCTGCCCCATCTGTGGCACCCGTCACAAACACATGCAAAGGCAAGTCCATTTTCACCTTAAAAAAACACGGGAATATATGGTACAAAATATGGATTCCCACTGCTGCCATAATTGTTTCTCGAGTGCGAAACCGGATCCACCGGAAGCGCTCGTTAAATCAGTAACCCAAGAAGGTCCTGTTGAATGTACCATAAACACCCTTGTAGTCACGATAGCCATCTTTTAGGGCACAGGGTGCTTTTGAGGATCCTGTTCAATGTCCAAACTTGATGAGGTATGAATTCTAAGAGAAATGATATTCGGTTTGTTACAATTGTTAAGCATGACGTCATTTTACGGAAACATGTTATAATACCGTTACTCATATATTTGGAAACTGTTTGTCGCATATTTTCCTTTGACGCTGCATGTTCCCATCCTTCACGAATGTATATATCCATGTATATCCTATACGAATACGATTACGAATACACGTATCAAACATTCGTCTGTGGTTTGTGCTCTTCCTTTCTTCCTTCCTTTTTCAGATATTCGCCAGCTGCTTGAATTGCTTCCTCATTTGTGCTACCCTGTCGTTATATTTCTGTTATATTTCTTGAATATTGCTCAGCGGCGCAAAATCACATTCAATCAACCCTTCTCTTGTGGCAAAGATGTGAATACATTTAAGGCACTGGCGTTTTCAATTTAGATATTCGCCAGCCGCTTGAAGCTATCCTTGCGCGTTATCGAGATACGAATATGAACAACCCTTTGATTAGGAAGAGATTATATGGATGTCAACTTTTTTATTATGAGGAACACAACGTTTCGGAGTATATGCTTTCTCCTACATCATTCAAGTTGACATCCATATATTCTCTTCCTTAAACTGACTGGGACATACTTTAGGCCTTTGGCGAGGAGGGAGGTCTGTGCGGGTGTGAGGGTCTTGCTGCTCAAATTGACTACAGTCTTGTTGGTGGTTCTGGGGCTGGCTGATGTAGGAGTAAGCATATACTCCGAAACGTTGTGTTCCTCATAATAAAGAAGTTGACATCCATATATTCTCTTCCTTATGTGAATCACTTCTAAATGCCTTTCAAAGACCTAACCCTTTCATTGTTCTCCAGATATTCGTCAGTGGTCCTACACTGGCTCGTGGATACCTGAAGCGGCCCGACATCCAGGAGATGCGCTTCATCCAGCGGCCAGACACGGTGCCAGCGTCGTACGGGGACGTCCTCTACAGGACTGGGGACTGGGGCTACGTCCTCTCCGACAGCAGCCTGGAAATATGCGGCAGGTGTGACTCTATGGTGAAGATCAGAGGGTACTCCATTGAAGTACAGGTAAGATACTGGTTCCTTATTTCACTTATATCCCAGCATGTCAGCTTGATGTGGGAGGAAGGCTCCAAGTTTTGAAAGCCTTGAACGTTTACCATTTTAGTTGGTTGGTTTGTTGTTTAACGCCGCAACTATATGACGGCGGTTTAAAAATAATCGAGTCTGGACCAGTCAATCCAGTCATTAATATCATGAGCATGGATCCACGCAATTAAGATCGATGACATGCATCAACCAAGTCAGCGAGCCTGACCACCCGATCCCGTTAGTCGCCTCTTACGACAAGCATAGTCATGGAATCGGCATGAAATCTGTTGGTGAAATCGGCTGACAAACCTAGAAACATAATCAGCGCGAATCTTGTATTCGAACCTACGATCATAGGTTTCTCGCACGCCTAAGAGACGCAACTCTTTACAATAAATTGCGACCTCGGAGACAAGACGATTGGGTCACTCGTGCACCAAAATATTATGAGTGAGTGAGTATGGTTTTACACCCCTTTTAGCTCTATTCCCGCATTATCACTGCGGTGGAACACCAGAAATGTTCTTTGAAGAAACTCTGACACGGGTCTCGCTTTTCAGATGGATCATGTTCAGTTCATGGTAACCCTTTAATTATAAGTCATTGCCATATATTTTACATGCTTGTTTCAAACATAATGTGTGATTCATTTTTGCTGTAGGCGGTGGAGTCCGCCCTGATGTCACTCCCGATGGTGAACGCGTGTGTCGTCTTGGTGATTGGGGAAGAAGGGGAGGACAAGTTCCTCGTTTCTTATCTTGTGCCAGAAGGGCAGACCAACAAGAAGGAGGTGAGAGCCGCCCTGAAGAGGAGGCTGCCCTTCTACATGATACCATCCTACTTCGTGATCCTTAAAAGGTAAACGGTTTCAGCACTGCTTAAATTACATTTGTGACGTCACTCTATTGTTTAAGCACTCCATTATTTTTAAGGAATGGAGAGTTGCTGAGGCCATCAGTATCTCGATTCTACTACTCTTGGGAGTATTAGAATGGGATTCGAATAAAAAAATCTTTCAAACGACAAAGCAGCTGAACAAACGATTAGGAAAATAACAACCTTTAATGACCAAAATGGGTTTTTTTTAAATTAAGCACATATACTCCTGATTTCATTTTAATGCACATTCACATTTATGGTAATGTTCAATTTCTCGTTGTCAAGAGCGACTACACCACTGCGAACGCCGCTGGTAGCCGTCTCAGTCGAACCCTGAATGACACTGCTCACAGCCTTCTTCTGAGATTCTGTTGTACGGTTGTAGTTACGCAGAGCCGTGGATCTATGACCAGTCACTTCACATATTAATTGTTCGTCTACTCCAGCCTCATAAAGTCGGCTTGCTGCTGAGGCGCGCAGTGAGGGATTCGTACGGTATCCAGTAAGACTTGCTGTTTTGCATAGTCTTGAAACAACACACGCAAGCTTATGTCTCCCCAAAGGTTGATCACAATACCACAGATCCTCTCTAAATGGCTTATCCAATGGTCGTAAGTAAAAGCTATCAGTTTTCGATGAAGATGGACACAGTGAGCAATACTTTGCAAACAAATTGACAATGCATCTGTTACAGTGCATATATTTCATTACACTTTTTATATTTTTAACAAATTAAACTTAAACTGGGAAATTCTAAAATTCGAAAGTCGCTAGACCAGTATTTCTCGTTTTTATCGCCACTGGTCGACCATGACTCCTTGGCAAGCTCATTCACGCGAACAGTAAATTACGTAATCATAGATAAAGTCGGCGCGTACGTCCGCCCCGGCCCTTGTTCTCTTGATAAATGTTTTGTTACCAGCTGGCGCAGGTTTTGACCACTATCTTAAACTGTAATTAAAAAAAACTCTTCTTAGGCAATACTGATACCATTCTATTACCACCAGCTTTTGTGTAGTCAACTTTGACAGCCCAGGGCAGATAACAGAGACCGAAATTACAACTTCAAAGTAATTGTTAATGTGATACGAGTAGAGCTGTGGGGGTATATAACTCCTTGGGTGTTGGTCCTCAGCACACTTGCTTGAATAAACCCTAAGGACCTCACGGCTCTCTTCTCTCTTGTTTCAAGGTAAGAAACATTTAAATATTCCTATTTTATGACTAAACTTCTTATTTCATTGTTATTATTGTCTAGAAAATGTTATAGTTAAGTTGAATCAGTACTGCCATATTGTAACTCTCAATCTACTGTGTACAAGTTCTAAATGACTGCTCATTATATATAGTATTTACTGTTTAATACACAGTAACTTCCCAGTGTTATTTGAAGTGTAATGCGTCGTGGGCTCCTCCAGTTTATGTGTCATTAATATGCGGCACCAATAGTTCTCTCCTATATTTCGACATCCATGATTATATTCCCCTTCTATGTCTAACATCATCTGTTCAAAATGCCAGATGCATATACAGTGCAGTAGCGTAGCGTACATGTAGCTTAGTCACAAAACGGTTCCTAGAGTTAACACAACTGTTTCAAGCAAGATTTATTCTATACGTAGGTCGGTTAGTCCATATTTTCCGACAGTCCACCGATCAAAGGTTATATGAGCAGCTTTACCTTCCGTGTGCGCTTACAGAATAGGCTATAACAACGCATTCCATATTTCTTAGGTTTTATCCTCATTAAGTAAGTATTTGAATATATTGTAAAGAGTCCCTTTCCTCATATAGTTGCATACGCTACAACACAACCTATACTACAATTTTATTACCGTAGTCATTTAAATAGTGTTATAGTCATCTTTTATACTTCATAACAAGGTACATTTAAACGCGCATCGTTTAGGTATACAATTGCCGTATTCACTCCATTAGCTAGCTCCGTATATATACAGGAAATGTGCGTAGTCAATAGCAACATAGCCGCCGTGATTCATTACCGTAGTCACCAAAGTAATCACCACTAAAACTAATAATTACACTAACTAAAACCGAGCTATGTCTTCTACCGCGTACATTCGTATCTTTATTTAGATCAAGTATTTACCTTCCGTATTAGCCGAAATTATTATGTTGTGATAATTATTACTGAAACTACAAATATTAATGTTTACCGTCTTTTCATAAGTAAATGTCATGTTCCTCATCTAAGCAGTTGGTGCAGTCTACCGTACATGTTCTATTAAAATGTTACGACTTCTCAATTTAGCTTTTAAGAAATGTTATTTGGCATTACCGTTTTTATACTAGTAAATACCGCATCTGTTGTATAATGTTACCGTACATACTCCAATATTAATTCCATTGCTTTTATTATTATGCCTTTATGAGATGGACACTGTGTTAGCATATCATTATCATTATTATCATTGTATGTCACTATTATATATTAATTGATGTAACTTGAATGATATAGACACTTGCTTGAATAAACCCTAAGGACCTCACAGCTCTCTTCTCTCTTGTTTCAAGGCTAGCTCCCAATAGCTAATTCCCCAAACCGAGGCCTGACAGTTATTGGGATCACCCCAAAAAGGCTGTCTTAATTGGTGGAGACGTTCGATCCTCGGTGCCTGGAGCCAGCCTTGTGAACTACAAGTTGAGACTGTGACGTTACCTGTACCTGACTCCACACTATCACCACCACCTCCACGGCTTGACACCACACTATGCCTGCTGACACCATCGTCCCCTACAGAAGCAACAACACAGTCAGTCTCATCTTACCCAGCAACAACCCCCAGTAATGGCACAGATACATCTCCCCACATACACAGGTCAGCAGGATGCTGAAAGTTGGTGGGCAGATTTCTACAACTTCAACTTCCTCCATGGTCACACAGACACCCAATCCTGTAGAATTCTACCCTTCTACCTGGACGGAGCTGCTAAAGTATGGTTCAGGGACCTGCCTGCGCACACACAGCTTGACATCCACTTGCTGAAAGCGGCCTTTCAGCAACGATTTCGCAGTTCATCAGCCTTCAATTTGAGTCTTCTTGATATGACACAGAAGGAACAGGAGGACGTTGGAGACTTCATCACCAGGGTCCAAGCATCCACGTTACACTCCTGCTTACCACAATCTGTGATAGTAGCCATTGCAATCAATGGGCTACTCCCACAGATTAAGCAGTGGGTGTATATGAAGGAGCCATTGACCCTGGATGAGGTTCGTCACCATGCCCAACTGGCTGTACAATCGCAGGCCCCAAGCAAGGAAGAGGTCAGCTTGGTCCAACAAGTTGAGCAATTAACGAACTTGGTGACCATGCTGATCACTACAAACAAGGTCTGTGCTGTACAATCAGCAACTCCCTCATCCCACCATCAGCAGCACGAGCCCCAGGTCCAGCAACAGCCACCCTCCCCATCACCAAGATACCACCAGCATTCACAACAGGAACCATACCAACCACAAGAGGATCCATACCAGTCACCACAGCAGTACCAACCACCACAGGAACAATACCAACCACCACAGGATCCATACCAGTCACCACAGGAACCATACCAGTCACCACAAGAACCATACCAACCACCACAGGAACCATACCAGTCACCACAGGAACCATACCAACCACCACCACAGCAGTACCAACCACTACAACATCAATACCAGATACGGCAGGAACAATATCAACCACCACAGCACTATCAGCCACCACAGAAGGAGTATCCAGTTCCACCATCTCAGCCCCACCACACAGCACAGCAACAACAACAGACGCCATCCTTCTACCCGTACAGCTCCAGCAACAGTCAAAGTCTGCCAATTCCACAGCACCTTCGAGGCAGATGTCGCGGATGTGGTGAGTGTTTTCGGTTCCCTCACAATTGCCCTCATAGAAATACAGTCTGTAATTATTGCTCACGCATAGGTCACCATGCAAAGGTATGCATGCGCGCATACTATGCACAATATCAACAGCCACAGGGACTCATACCTGATACTCAGCGTTCTGGGGTCAGGCAAGAGTCAGCCTTTGTATCACTTGTTGCTCCCTTGACAAAGAACACTGTTCATGTCAAGGTTAAACAAGTGAGAACTACAGCTCTTGTTGACACAGGTGCATCAGTTAGCTGTGTCAGCATGGGCTACTTAAATAAAGTTGGCATCAAACCCTCTCATTTACGCCCATCTCACCTAACTGAAATCATAGGTGTAGGTGGTGAAAAACATTCTGTGCTAGGTTCTGTCTCTCTTGACATTAACATAGGGCATATCTACCTCCCCCAAATCTTTCATGTCTTTCACAACTTACATCACTCTCTCAAATTAGGCATTGACTTCCTTGAATTAAACAAAGTCACTATAGACCTGCCCTCAAAATGTCTTCACATACACGAAGGTCTTGTTTCAGTCTCTCTGGCATCAATCAATGGAGGCTACGCAAGACCATGCAAGGCTGTAATTATTCCTCCACACTCTCAAGCTGACATTCCCATCAAAGTTTCTCATTGTCAACAAGGTCAAGTTTTTCTTCTTGAACCAGTTCCGGCATTAAATGACATGCAGCTCCAAGGTGCTAAGTGCCTTATAACCAACAATCCAAAATCAGCTTGCATGAGATTGCTTAATGCGAGTGACAGCCATGTCACTTTATATTCAAAAACAGTGGTTACTGTAGCCTCAGAGATTGACCCCACATCTGTCCTTGACCTTCCTGACACTTCTGATTCTGATCCTCCTACTACTACAAGTGCTAACACAACACATTCACAGGACATTGACTTTGATCTTAGTGATGCAGACCTCACACATGAACAACAAACACATTTACGTGCATTTCTCCAATCACAAAGGTCAGTTTTTGCCTCAGATTGGTCAGAATTAGGACACACCCACTTACATCAACACAGAATAGAAACAGGTGATGCCAGACCGATTAGACTCCCTTTTTACAGGCAAAACGCAGCCATTAGAAAAGAATGTTCAAGACAGGTAAAAGAAATGTTAGATGCCAATATCATTCAACCTAGTTCTTCTGAGTGGCACTCACCTGTTGTCATGGTTAAGAAACGTGACAGCTCTTACCGCTTTGCCGTAGATTATAGACGCCTCAATGCATTTACTTAGCCTATATTTTTTCCTCTGCCACGTTTTGAAGATGTCGTTGATGCCGTAGGTGACAGCCATGCCAAAATCTTTAGTGTGCTTGATTGTGCTAGTGGCTTTTGGCAAATACCACTCCACCCAGATACAAAACACAAGTCCGCCTTCATTACGCCTGATGGTGTTTTTGAATGGAATCGCCTTCCTTTCGGCCTCAAAAATGCTCCTATGGCATTTCAGCAAACCATTTCAGAGGCACTAAAAGAGATGAATTGGCGTTACATATTGATATATGTCGATGACATAATAATATTTTCTAAAACCTTTTCTGAACATCTGAATCACCTCAAGGCAGTATTCCAAAAGATCAGTGAAGCAGGCCTCACTCTAAAACCCAGCAAATGTAAATTCGCGACAAAACAAGTTACCTAATTAGGGCATATCTTCAGCAAAGATGGCATCCATGTTGATCCTTCCAAAATAGATTCAGTCACACAGATTCCACCTCCTAAAAATGTCCATGACGTGCGTCATTTCCTAGGTTTGGCATCATATTATAGGAAATTTGTAGCAAACTTTTCGGGCATTGCCTCCCCTCTTTACAATCTTCTTAAAAAAGATGCATCTTTCGAATGGTCATACAATTGTCAACAGGCATTTGAAAAGCTAAAACATGCCCTTACAACTGCACCTATCCTCGCATACCCTGACCAAAACCAACCCTTCATCCTCACAACTGATGCATCACAAACTGCAATAGGGTACATCTTAGGCCAACTTGATCCTCAAAGTAGAGAACATGTAATATGTTATGGTGGCCGCTCTCTCCATACTGCTGAAAAGAATTGGGGTATCACACATCTAGAATGCCTGGCCGTCCTAGAAGGTATTAAAAACTTCAGGGTGTACCTTGCAAATGGATCATTTTCTGTTTACACAGACCACAAAGCTCTGACTTGACTTAAGAAAACCAAACATGACTCTGGTCGCCTTAGTAGATGGTCCCTCATGCTGCAAGAGTATGATTTTGAGATCATACACAGGCCAGGCAAAGCCAACACAAATGCAGATGCCTTATCTCACATTCCTCATGCAGAGCAAGTACATCAACCTAACACTGATGATATACCCTCCCCACCCATTTCAACAGAACCCATCTCATCAACCCGCACATATGCACAAGTAGCTGCCACTGCTTCATCTCCACTCTTACCCACTCCAACTTCACATTTGATGTCACCATCAAGCAGCCCCAAAGTGTCATTCCCTCATCACCAAGGCAACACGAGGCCTACTCCCTCGACTGCCACTTCTCACCATTATGCCAATCCCAATACAGGCAACATGAGGTTTACACCCTCGACTGCCACTTCTCGCCATTATGCAAATCCCAATGCAGGCAACATGAGGTCTACACCCTCGACTGCCACTTCTCACCATTATGCCAATGCCAATACAGGCAACAAGAGGTCTACACCCTCGACTGCCCATTCTTCCCATTATGCCAATCCCAATACAGGCAACAAGAGGTCTACACCCTCGACTGCTCATTCTTGCCATTACGCCAATCCCAATGCAGGCAACAAGAGGCCTACACCCTCGACTGCCTCTTCTCTCCAACATGCTAATTCTCACTCAGCCAACAAGAGGTCTACACCTTCGACTTCCTTCACTCGCCAATATGCTTATTCAAAAGCAGGCAATATGAGGTCTACACCCTCAACAGCCTTATCTCACAAACCAGCCAGCCATGCTCATCCAAGTCCCATGCCACCTACTGACAAGAAGACAAACAAGTCGGTCACCATTGCTACAAAATCCTCCAACAACAGTGTCCACACCAAACTACCATTCATGTCTCGTCCCTCCAGCCAACTGAGGTCTTCTTCCTCTTCAACCAAATCATGCTCATCTCCACAAAACAACTTTCCAAAGCATACAAACATTGACAATGACACTCTTGACTCACACAGTGTCTCATCAGAAGATATCAGTAGAGATGACATAACATCCTCTATATCTGTAGACTTTGTCTACAAGTCGTGTCCTCACGATCCTCCTTCAGGCCCTATGGTCTTTGCTATAGGAACTGATCTTGATGATAAAGACTTGGCAGAAAAGCAACGTAAATCCCCTGACCTTTGTCCAATCATGGACTACATTGAAAAAGGTGAAATTCCTTCCACCTATACAGATGTTCAAGTCAAGGGTCTAACTGGCCTTGCTCAAGAGTATGACATACGTGATGGTATTCTGTACCACTTCTATCATGCAAAGCATCGAGGTCAGAAAAACAATCGCCCTCCTATGGTAACACAGCTAGCTGTCCCTGTCTGCTGTCGCAAAGAGCTTCTTTTTGCCTACCATGATTCCAAAGCTGGTGGTTGCCACTTTGGACGAGATGCCACTCGTCAGACAATACTCACAAAGTATTACTGGCCAGGCTTATACCAGGATATTGAGAATTATGTCAAGTCCTGTGATGACTGCCAACGCTCCAAAAGAAGGACAAATGCCAAGCCAGCACCAATGGTGCCCATGCCTATTGAGGACACATTCTCTCGTCTCCATGTTGACATCCTTGGGCCATTGCCTGAGACTAAGGAAGGTTATAAGTATGTTCTCCTTGCAGTTGATTCCTTCTCACGCTGGACTGAAGGTTTCCTTATGCGCACTCAAGAAGCCTCCGAGGTTGCATCAATCCTGTTCACTGAGGTTTTCTCACGGTTTGGTGCTCCCCGTACTCTTCTTACTGACAGAGGTAGGCAGTTCACTTCCAAGCTAGTAAATGCTCTCTGTGAACTCCTCGATATCAAGCACTACTACACTTCGTCCTATCACCCCCAGACTAATGGGATGTGTGAAAGGAGGAACAGTGTCATAGAGCAGGCTCTCCGAACATATGCTGACCCTGATCAGACCAATTGGGCCAAACTCATTCCATGTGTTATGATGGCCATGCGCAATGTACCTTGTCAATCTACAGGGTATTCACCACACTACCTTCTGTTTGGAAAGGAAATGAATCTTCCTTTTGACACAACCTTGCTGCCTAAATCTACCCTCGGCAAAGATGCACAGGGTCATCTTCAAGATCTCTTGAAAAATCTGAATGTTGCAAAATCCCTTGCAAAGGACAACATGTCTGCTGCTCAGGATAAAAGCATGAATCTTCAGGATGTCAGAGCCAAGGAACCTTCATTTGCAGTTGGTGATCAGGTTCTCATGACTGATCCAACTGTCAAAACTGGCCTTTCCCCCAAACTGTCAAAGAAATGGATAGGACCTTACAGAATCATTCGCATCGGTCTAAACTATACATTCAAACTACTGAACACTAACACAAACAAAGAACATAAATCCTTCATTCATGCCAACAGACTTAAAACTTATACACCTCCAACCCCTCGAAGACAAACTGCACAACCAGCTCAGCATCTAGCAACACCCACTCAGTCGACGGCCTCCCAGCCCGACAATCCTCGTAGAGAAGCCTTACAAACAGCTCAGCATCAATCACCTCCAACTCAGTCAACATCCTCCCATCCTGACAACCCTACCACAACACAGCACACTTCCGTGGAGCATCCCATTATGCTACCTCACTCGTCTGATAACTCTGACACTATTCCACAGAGTCCCACATCATCTGCCCAACCAGATGATCAACTTTATGCTGTAAAACGCATACACAAAGCTAAAAAGAAGTCAGGAGTAACTCATTACCTAATTGAATGGGAAGGTTACCCCCACCTGGGAACCTGCCTCCAACCTTAGTGCGGAAATGATAAGTGATTACCATACATTTAGAACAGGATCTGGTCACAGACGGAAACGGAAACACAGATATTTTGCAAAATCATAGGTCTTGACCTTCCATGCTATTCCTCCTGGCAACAAGTCATCATTTGTCAAGGTAGATGAGCTCTGACCACCCCCTACAGGTAATCAAATTGCCTTGTGTTCTATAAGTGCTACGCAGTGAAATGTTGTGGCCACAACTTTCCTGCATCAATGGTCATCCCATCTGACTTGTACTTTGGTTTCTTTTTGTCTTTGGTCCATCATGGAGAGCCACTATCCTTGAGTTCGGCTGATATTCGTGCCTCCTGTCCTGAGTGAACTTGCTTTGCCTCCAATCCCTAACTATGATATGTACACGTCAACTACCGTTAATTTCTCGTTGTCATCACCACCTTAACGGACTACAATGTCTCCACTCGTTAGGAATCTTGGCTGTTCCTTGGGCAGCATTTCTCATCCTTGTCTCAAAATCTCAACTGTCTTCTCCAAGACTTGAGTGTGCCACAATTCCAATTCTTCCACTCACTCTGTGTCCTTCCCATTTGCACATCCAACCTCCTTCTGGTGCCTCACTTCCCGCACATTCACAAACTCTTTAAGCACCCCTTTGCCACCTATATCCTAATATTTCACAACGGATACTTTCAATCGTAGACCTAGCGTGATGTGAAATGTTTGACAGTGTAAGGGCAAATTGTTGGGGAACGCTAAAAACTCCCTCATCACACAACAACCTTTCCTCATATTATGTATGTTCTTGTTAACCGGTTTCCTTTTCACAGAAATGCTTGTTCATTACTTCAAATTGTCATTTTTCTTGTAGTTTAATATGTAGGTATGTTTCAGAATCTTTGTAATGGAAATCGTGTGCCTTATGTTTTCAACTGATCAAACTATCTTCATGCACACATTTGTTCATGTCCAACGTAATCTATTGTATCATTGTATTCTGATTATCTATGTATATTCGCTTCATTTTAATCCTTTTCTTTTGGCTTTTGAGGACAAAAGCTCCACGACGCACAGGGGTATTGTTACAGTCCATATATTTCATTACACTTTTTATATTTTTAACAAATTAAACTTAAACTGGGAAATTCTAAAATTCGAAAGTCGCTAGACCAGTATTTCTCGTTTTTATCGCCACTGGTCGACCATGACGGCTGCTCCTTGGCAAGCTCATTCACGCGAACAGTAAATTACGTAATCATAGATAAAGTCGGCGCGTACGTCCGCCCCGGCCCTTGTTCTCTTGATAAATGTTTTGTTACCAGCTGGCGCAGGTTTTGACCACTATCTTAAACTGTAATTAAAAAAAACTCTTCTTAGGCAATACTGATACCATTCTATTACCACCAGCTTTTGTGTAGTCAACTTTGACAGCCCAGGGCAGATAACAGAGACCGAAATTACAACTTCAAAGTAATTGTTAATGTGATAAGAGTAGAGCTGTGGGGGTATATAACTCCTTGGGTGTTGGTCCTCAGCACACTTGCTTGAATAAACCCTAAGGACCTCACGGCTCTCTTCTCTCTCGTTTCAAGGTAAGAAACATTTAAATATTCCTATTTTATGACTAAACTTCTTATTTCATTGTTATTATTGTCTAGAAAATGTTATAGTTAAGTTGAATCAGTACTGCCATATTGTAACTCTCAATCTACTGTGTACAAGTTCTAAATGACTGCTCATTATATATAGTATTTACTGTTTAATACACAGTAACTTCCCAGTGTTATTTGAAGTGTAATGCGTCGTGGGCTCCTCCAGTTTATGTGTCATTAATATGCGGCACCAATAGTTCTCTCCTATATTTCGACATCCATGATTATATTCCCCTTCTATGTCTAACATCATCTGTTCAAAATGCCAGATGCATATACAGTTTATATTTCCGTGCAGTAGCGTAGCGTACATGTAGCTTAGTCACAAAACGGTTCCTAGAGTTAACACAACTGTTTCAAGCAAGATTTATTCTATACGTAGGTCGGTTAGTCCATATTTTCCGACAGTCCACCGATCAAAGGTTATATGAGCAGCTTTACCTTCCGTGTGCGCTTACAGAATAGGCTATAACAACGCATTCCATATTTCTTAGGTTTTATCCTCATTAAGTAAGTATTTGAATATATTGTAACGAGTCCCTTTCCTCATATAGTTGCATACGCTACAACACAACCTATACTACAATTTTATTACCGTAGTCATTTAAATAGTGTTATAGTCATCTTTTATACTTCATAACAAGGTACATTTAAACGCGCATCGTTTAGGTATACAATTGCCGTATTCACTCCATTAGCTAGCTCCGTATATATACAGGAAATGTGCGTAGTCAATAGCAACATAGCCGCCGTGATTCATTACCGTAGTCACCAAAGTAATCACCACTAAAACTAATAATTACACTAACTAAAACCGAGCTATGTCTTCTACCGCGTACATTCGTATCTTTATTTAGATCAAGTATTTACCTTCCGTATTAGCCGAAATTATTATGTTGTGATAATTATTACTGAAACTACAAATATTAATGTTTACCGTCTTTTCATAAGTAAATGTCATGTTCCTCATCTAAGCAGTTGGTGCAGTCTACCGTACATGTTCTATTAAAATGTTACGACTTCTCAATTTAGCTTTTAAGAAATGTTATTTGGCATTACCGTTTTTATACTAGTAAATACCGCATCTGTTGTATAATGTTACCGTACATACTCCAATATTAATTCCATTGCTTTTATTATTATGCCTTTATGAGACGGACACTGTGTTAGCATATCATTATCATTATTATCATTGTATGTCACTATAATATATTAATTGATGTAACTTGAATGATATAGACACTTGCTTGAATAAACCCTAAGGACCTCACAGCTCTCTTCTCTCTTGTTTCAAGGCTAGCTCCCAATAGCTAATTCCCCAAACCGAGGCCTGACAGTTATTGGGATCACCCCAAAAAGGCTGTCTTAATTGGTGGAGACGTTCGATCCTCGGTGCCTGGAGCCAGCCTTGTGAACTACAAGTTGAGACTGTGACGTTACCTGTACCTGACTCCACACTATCACCACCACCTCCACGGCTTGACACCACACTATGCCTGCTGACACCATCGTCCCCTACAGAAGCAACAACACAGTCAGTCTCATCTTACCCAGCAACAACCCCCAGTAATGGCACAGATACATCTCCCCACATACACAGGTCAGCAGGATGCTGAAAGTTGGTGGGCAGATTTCTACAACTTCAACTTCCTCCATGGTCACACAGACACCCAATCCTGTAGAATTCTACCCTTCTACCTGGACGGAGCTGCTAAAGTATGGTTCAGGGACCTGCCTGCGCACACACAGCTTGACATCCACTTGCTGAAAGCGGCCTTTCAGCAACGATTTCGCAGTTCATCAGCCTTCAATTTGAGTCTTCTTGATATGACACAGAAGAAACAGGAGGACGTTGGAGACTTCATCACCAGGGTCAAAGCATCCACGTTACACTCCTGCTTACCACAATCTGTGATAGTAGCCATTGCCATCAATGGGCTACTCCCACAGATTAAGCAGTGGGTGTATATGAAGGAGCCATTGACCCTGGATGAGGTTCGTCACCATGCCCAACTGGCTGTACAATCGCAGGCCCCAAGCAAGGAAGAGGTCAGCTTGGTCCAACAAGTTGAGCAATTAACGAACTTGGTGACCATGCTGATCACTACAAACAAGGTCTGTGCTGTACAATCAGCAACTCCCTCATCCCACCATCAGCAGCACGAGCCCCAGGTCCAGCAACAGCCACCCTCCCCATCACCAAGATACCACCAGCAACCACAACAGGAACCATACCAACCACAAGAGGATCCATACCAGTCACCACAGCAGTACCAACCACCACAGGAACAATACCAACCACCACAGGATCCATACCAGTCACCACAGGAACCATACCAGTCACCACAAGAACCATACCAGTCACCACAGGAACCATACCAGTCACCAGAGGAACCATACCAACCACCACCACAGCAGTACCAACCACTACAACATCAATACCAGATACGGCAGGAACAATATCAACCACCACAGCACTATCAGCCACCACAGAAGGAGTATCCAGTTCCACCACCTCAGCCCCACCACACAGCACAGCAACAACAACAGACGCCATCCTTCTACCCGTACAGCTCCAGCAACAGTCAAAGTCTGCCAATTCCACAGCACCTTCGAGGCAGATGTCGCGGATGTGGTGAGTTTTTTCGGTTCCCTCACAATTGCCCTCATAGAAATACAGTCTGTAATTATTGCTCACGCATAGGTCACCATGCAAAGGTATGCATGCGCGCATACTATGCACAATATCAACAGCCACAGGGACTCATACCTGATACTCAGCGTTCTGGGGTCAGGCAAGAGTCAGCCTTTGTATCACTTGTTGCTCCCTTGACAAAGAACACTGTTCATGTCAAGGTTAAACAAGTGAGAACTACAGCTCTTGTTGACACAGGTGCATCAGTTAGCTGTGTCAGCATGGGCTACTTAAATAAAGTTGGCATCAAACCCTCTCATTTACGCCCATCTCACCTAACTGAAATCATAGGTGTAGGTGGTGAAAAACATTCTGTGCTAGGTTCTGTCTCTCTTGACATTAACATAGGGCATATCTACCTCCCCCAAATCTTTCATGTCTTTCACAACTTACATCACTCTCTCAAATTAGGCATTGACTTCCTTGAATTAAACAAAGTCACTATAGACCTGCCCTCAAAATGTCTTCACATACACGAAGGTCTTGTTTCAGTCTCTCTGGCATCAATCAATGGAGGCTACGCAAGACCATGCAAGGCTGTAATTATTCCTCCACACTCTCAAGCTGACATTCCCATCAAAGTTTCTCATTGTCAACAAGGTCAAGTTTTTCTTCTTGAACCAGTTCCGGCATTAAATGACATGCAGCTCCAAGGTGCTAAGTGCCTTATAACCAACAATCCAAAATCAGCTTGCATGAGATTGCTTAATGCGAGTGACAGCCATGTCACTTTATATTCAAAAACAGTGGTTACTGTAGCCTCAGAGATTGACCCCACATCTGTCCTTGACCTTCCTGACACTTCTGATTCTGATCCTCCTACTACTACAAGTGCTAACACAACACATTCACAGGACATTGACTTTGATCTTAGTGATGCAGACCTCACACATGAACAACAAACACATTTACGTGCATTTCTCCAATCACAAAGGTCAGTTTTTGCCTCAGATTGGTCAGAATTAGGACACACCCACTTACATCAACACAGAATAGAAACAGGTGATGCCAGACCGATTAGACTCCCTTTTTACAGGCAAAACGCAGCCATTAGAAAAGAATGTTCAAGACAGGTAAAAGAAATGTTAGATGCCAATATCATTCAACCTAGTTCTTCTGAGTGGCACTCACCTGTTGTCATGGTTAAGAAACGTGACAGCTCTTACTGCTTTGCCGTAGATTATAGACGCCTCAATGCAGTTACTAAGCCTATATTTTTTCCTCTGCCACGTTTTGAAGATGTCGTTGATGCCGCAGGTGACAGCCATGCCAAAATCTTTAGTGTGCTTGATTGTGCTAGTGGCTTTTGGCAAATACCACTCCACCCAGATACAAAAAACAAGTCCGCCTTCATTACGCCTGATGGTGTTTTTGAATGGAATCGCCTTCCTTTCGGCCTCAAAAATGCTCCTATGGCATTTCAGCAAACCATTTCAGAGGCACTAAAAGAGATGAATTGGCGTTACATATTGATATATGTCGATGACATAATAATATTTTCTAAAACCTTTTCTGAACATCTGAATCACCTCAAGGCAGTATTCCAAAAGATCAGTGAAGCAGGCCTCACTCTAAAACCCAGCAAATGTAAATTCGCGACAAAACAAGTTACCTACTTAGGGCATATCTTCAGCAAAGATGGCATCCATGTTGATCCTTCCAAAATAGATTCAGTCACACAGATTCCACCTCCTAAAAATGTCCATGACGTGCGCCATTTCCTAGGTTTGGCATCATATTATAGGAAATTTGTAGCAAACTTTTCGGGCATTGCCTCCCCTCTTTACAATCTTCTTAAAAAAGATGCATCTTTCGAATGGTCATACAATTGTCAACAGGCATTTGAAAAGCTAAAACATGCCCTTACAACTGCACCTATCCTCGCATACCCTGACCAAAACCAACCCTTCATCCTCACAACTGATGCATCACAAACTGCAATAGGGTACATCTTAGGCCAACTTGATCCTCAAAGTAGAGAACATGTAATATGTTATGGCGGCCGCTCTCTCCATACTGCTGAAAAGAATTGGGGTATCACACATCTAGAATGCCTGGCCGTCCTAGAAGGTATTAAAAACTTCAGGGTGTACCTTGCAAATGGATCATTTTCTGTTTACACAGACCACAAAGCTCTGACTTGGCTTAAGAAAACCAAACATGACTCTGGTCGCCTTAGTAGATGGTCCCTCATGCTGCAAGAGTATGATTTTGAGATCATACACAGGCCAGGCAAAGCCAACACAAATGCAGATGCCTTATCTCGCATTCCTCATGCAGAGCAAGAACATCAACCGAACACTGACAAAATACCCTCCCCACCCATTTCAACAGAACCCATCTCATCAACCCACACATATGCACAAGTAGCTGCCACTGCTTCATCTCCACTCTTACCCACTCCAACTTCACATTTGATGTCACCATCAAGCAGCCCCAAAGTGTCATTTCCTCATCACCAAGGCAACACGAGGCCTACTCCCTCGACTGCCACTTCTCACCATTATGCAAATCCCAATGCAGGCAACATGAGGTCTACACCCTCGACTGCCACTTCTCACCATTATGCCAATGCCAATACAGGCAACAAGAGGTCTACACCCTCGACTGCCCATTCTTCCCATTATGCCAATCCCAATACAGGCAACAAGAGGTCTACACCCTCGACTGCTCATTCTTGCCATTACGCCAATCCCAATGCAGGCAACAAGAGGCCTACACCCTCGACTGCCTCTTCTCTCCAACATGCTAATTCTCACTCAGCCAACAAGAGCACTCAAGAAGCCTCCGAGGTTGCATCAATCCTGTTCACTGAGGTTTTCTCACGGTTTGGTGCTCCCCGTACTCTTCTTACTGACAGAGGTAGGCAGTTCACTTCCAAGCTAGTAAATGCTCTCTGTGAACTCCTCGATATCAAGCACTACTACACTTCGTCCTACCACCCCCAGACTAATGGGATGTGTGAAAGGAGGAACAGTGTCATAGAGCAGGCTCTCCGAACATATGCTGACCCTGATCAGACCAATTGGGCCAAACTCATTCCATGTGTTATGATGGCCATGCGCAATGTACCTTGTCAATCTACAGGGTATTCACCACACTGCCTTCTGTTTGGAAAGGAAATGAATCTTCCTTTTGACACAACCTTGCTGCCTAAATCTACCCTCGGCAAAGATGCACAGGGTCATCTTCAAGATCTCTTGAAAAATCTGAATGTTGCAAAATCCCTTGCAAAGGACAACATGTCTGCTGCTCAGGATAAAAGCATGAATCTTCAGGATGTCAGAGCCAAGGAACCTTCATTTGCAGTTGGTGATCAGGTTCTCATGACTGATCCAACTCAAAACTGGCCTTTCCCCCAAACTGTCAAAGAAATGGATAGGACCTTACAGAATCATTCGCATCGGTCTAAACCATACATTCAAACTACTGAACACTAACACAAACAAAGAACATAAATCCTTCATTCATGCCAACAGACTTAAAACTTATACACCTCCAACCCCTCGAAGACAAACTGCACAACCAGCTCAGCATCTAGCAACACCCACTCAGTCGACGGCCTCCCAGCCCGACAATCCTCGTAGAGAAGCCTCACAAACAGCCCAGCATCAATCAACTCCAACTCAGTCAACATCCTCCCATCCTGACAACCCTACCACAACACAGCACACTTCCGTGGAGCATCCCATTATGCTACCTCACTCGTCTGATAACTCTGACACTATTCCACAGAGTCCCACATCATCTGCCCAACCAGATGATCAACTTTATGCTGTAAAACGCATACACAAAGCTAAAAAGAAGTCAGGAGTAACTCATTACCTAATTGAATGGGAAGGTTACCCCCAACGCACCTGGGAACCTGCCTCCAACCTTAGTGCGGAAATGATAAGTGATTACCATACATTTAGAACAGGATCTGGTCACAGACGGAAACGGAAACACAGATATTTTGCAAAATCATAGGTCTTGACCTTCCATGCTATTCCTCCTGGCAACAAGTCATCATTTGTCAAGGTAGATGAGCTCTGACCACCCCCTACAGGTAATCAAATTGCCTTGTGTTCTATAAGTGCTACGCAGTGAAATGTTGTGGCCACAACTTTCCTGCATCAATGGTCATCCCATCTGACTTGTACTTTGGTTTCTTTTTGTCTTTGGTCCATCATGGAGAGCCACTATCCTTGAGTTCGGCTGATATTCGTGCCTCCTGTCCTGAGTGAACTTGCTTTGCCTCCAATCCCTAACTATGATATGTACACGTCAACTACCGTTAATTTCTCGTTGTCATCACCACCTTAACGGACTACAATGTCTCCACTCGTTAGGAATCTTGGCTGTTCCTTGGGCAGCATTTCTCATCCTTGTCTCAAAATCTCAACTGTCTTCTCCAAGACTTGAGTGTGCCACAATTCCAATTCTTCCACTCACTCTGTGTCCTTCCCATTTGCACATCCAACCTCCTTCTGGTGCCTCACTTCCCGCACATTCACAAACTCTTTAAGCACCCCTTTGCCACCTATATCCTAATATTTCACAACGGATACTTTCAATCGTAGACCTAGCGTGATGTGAAATGTTTGACAGTGTAAGGGCAAATTGTTGGGGAACGCTAAAAACTCCCTCATCACACAACAACCTTTCCTCATATTATGTATGTTCTTGTTAACCGGTTTCCTTTTCACAGAAATGCTTGTTCATTACTTCAAATTGTCATTTTTCTTGTAGTTTAATATGTAGGTATGTTTCAGAATCTTTGTAATGGAAATCGTGTGCCTTATGTTTTCAACTGATCAAACTATCTTCATGCACACATTTGTTCATGTCCAACGTAATCTATTGTATCATTGTATTCTGATTATCTATGTATATTCGCTTCATTTTAATCCTTTTCTTTTGGCTTTTGAGGACAAAAGCTCCACGACGCACAGGGGTATTGTTACAGTGCATATATTTCATTACACTTTTTATATTT
Source organism: Haliotis rufescens (assembly GCF_023055435.1). NCBI lineage: Eukaryota > Metazoa > Mollusca > Gastropoda > Lepetellida > Haliotidae > Haliotis > Haliotis rufescens. Next base: position 39,570,384 of record NW_025964361.1, on the reverse strand, counting down.
TAAACAAATTAAACTTAAACTGGGAAATTCTAAAATTCGAAAGTCGCTAGACCAGTATTTCTCGTTTTTATCGCCACTGGTCGACCATGACGGCTGCTCCTTGGCAAGCTCATTCACGCGAACAGTAAATTACGTAATCATAGATAAAGTCGGCGCGTACGTCCGCCCCGGCCCTTGTTCTCTTGATAAATGTTTTGTTACCAGCTGGCGCAGGTTTTGACCACCATCTTAAACTGTAATTAAAAAAAACTCTTCTTAGGCAATACTGATACCATTCTATTACCACCAGCTTTTGTGTAGTCAACTTTGACAGCCCAGGGCAGATAACAGAGACCGAAATTACAACTTCAAAGTAATTGTTAATGTGATAAGAGTAGAGCTGTGGGTGTATATAACTCCTTGGGTGTTGGTCCTCAGCACACTTGCTTGAATAAACCCTAAGGACCTCACAGCTCTCTTCTCTCTTGTTTCAAGGTAAGAAACATTTAAATTTTCCTATTTTATGACTAAACTTCTTATTTCATTGTTATTATTGTCTAGAAAATGTTATAGTTAAGTTGAATCAGTACTGCCATATTGTAACTCTCAATCTACTGTGTACAAGTTCTAAATGACTGCTCATTATATATAGTATTTACTGTTTAATACACAGTAACTTCCCAGTGTTATTTGAAGTGTAATGCGTCGTGGGCTCCTCCAGTTTATGTGTCATTAATATGCGGCACCAATAGTTCTCTCCTATATTTCGACATCCATGATTATATTCCCCTTCTATGTCTAACATCATCTGTTCAAAATGCCAGATGCATATACAGTGCAGGTAGCGTAGCGATTTATTCTATACGTAGGTCGGTTAGTCCATATTTTCCGACAGTCCACCGATCAAAGGTTATATGAGCAGCTTTACCTTCCGTGTGCGCTTACAGAATAGGCTATAACAACGCATTCCATATTTCTTAGGTTTTATCCTCATTAAGTAAGTATTTGAATATATTGTAAAGAGTCCCTTTCCTCATATAGTTGCATACGCTACAACACAACCTATACTACAATTTTATTACCGTAGTCATTTAAATAGTGTTATAGTCATCTTTTATACTTCATAACAAGGTACATTTAAACGCGCATCGTTTAGGTATACAATTGCCGTATTCACTCCATTAGCTAGCTCCGTATATATACAGGAAATGTGCGTAGTCAATAGCAACATAGCCGCCGTGATTCATTACCGTAGTCACCAAAGTAATCACCACTAAAACTAATAATTACACTAACTAAAACCGAGCTATGTCTTCTACCGCGTACATTCGTATCTTTATTTAGATCAAGTATTTACCTTCCGTATTAGCCGAAATTATTATGTTGTGATAATTATTACTGAAACTACAAATATTAATGTTTACCGTCTTTTCATAAGTAAATGTCATGTTCCTCATCTAAGCAGTTGGTGCAGTCTACCGTACATGTTCTATTAAAATGTTACGACTTCTCAATTTAGCTTTTAAGAAATGTTATTTGGCATTACCGTTTTTATACTAGTAAATACCGCATCTGTTGTATAATGTTACCGTACATACTCCAATATTAATTCCATTGCTTTTATTATTATGCCTTTATGAGACGGACACTGTGTTAGCATATCATTATCATTATTATCATTGTATGTCACTATAATATATTAATTGATGTAACTTGAATGATATAGACACTTGCTTGAATAAACCCTAAGGACCTCACAGCTCTCTTCTCTCTTGTTTCAAGGCTAGCTCCCAATAGCTAATTCCCCAAACCGAGGCCTGACAGTTATTGGGATCACCCCAAAAAGGCTGTCTTACATCTACCAGGCCTGTCCACATTTGCGTACGCAACAACTCGTTTGTTGTCCAGTCTGCGATGTTTCAGTCCACCACTGTTTGTTTTCGAAGTTTGTTCAGTGTACATAAGATAACGTCCATGTTGACTTTCACAGATCTCAAATTGTGAAAATGATCCTCTGCGCAAGTTTCTATGTTCCTGTCCACCACGTAGTGCAAAGTTCATACCAATCAGATATACCATTGTGTCTAGCAACTGGGAAGGTTTGTCACTTCCTAAACAGCCTTTTGACCATAACACGTCTTCTTCTTCCGGTGTAATAATCTGTGCTTGTTTCTTCTGTTTGCAGGTTTTGCTTTTGATTTTCATCACATATCCACAGTATTCCGAATCTGGGAAAACGAGTCATCAGTTAGTAGTTTGTAGCACTTGTCAAGCGTATCCAAGTACAGCTGAATGCAGATGACAAAACTGTACAGTGTATCTGGAGGATAGTCCGAGCCGTCTAACTTCTTTACCTCACAAATAAAACAGGAGACCGAGTAGTTCAGTTCATCGCGGGTCATATCTTCCAATTCTGTGAAAATATGACTTATGTTTCAGTCATCTGCTAATCTGTTCCTGTGCGTCTGCCAGTCCTTAAAACTTTTAACTGACCATCTAATTTTCGTCATGGTACTGTCAGCAAATCTGAAATACAAAAGAAATAATGATGCTTAAATAATTCTGAACACAAGTATATGTCAGGACAGTGAGGAAACTGACAAGGGTTTGGGGTTGTAATGTATCACATACAATATGTGAGTGTAGGTGGTGTGAGGCGAGGAGAAATTCTCATGCTGCACCCACTTATTGCGGGATAAAGAAAGCAGCGTTAGGTGGTGTGAGGCGAGGAGAAATTCCCATGCTGCACGCACTTATTGCGGGATAAAGAAAGCAGCGTTAGGTGGTGTGAGGCGAGGAGAAATTCTCATGCTGCACCCACGTATTGCGGGATAAAGAAAGCAGCGTTAGGTGGTGTGAGGCGAGGAGAAATTCCCATGCTGCACGCACTTATTGCGGGATAAAGAAAGCAGCGTTAGGTGGTGTGAGGCGAGGAGAAATTCTCATGCTGCACCCACTTATTGCGGGATTAAGGAAAGCAGCGTTAGCTTTTGTCTCGTCCGTCACAATACATATCAACTACGATTGGATATGATAGGATGTTGGTATGCGAGCGTCAAGGGTTGGAGCGTGGGATGTGTGTGTGTGTGTGTGTGTGTGTGTGGTGGAGGTTGGGGTGGTGTGTGTGGGGGGGGGGGGGGGGGGGGGGGGGGAGTGAGGAATGCGAGCATAAGGATTTATCGTAATGGAGGTGTTTGAAAACACTGAGTGGTAGTAGAAACAAAACGAGCATCAAATACTACACCAATAACGTTCGGGCTACCATACCGCTTCAATTTGAAATGTGAACAAGTGGAATATATGTGTACATCATTCTAACAAATTAACCTAATTTCTTTAACAAGCCATATTAATGATAAAAATGAACGAAATGCACCACGTGTTTGCTGACGATTTAACGTTCCATATTTGCTATTTGCGCACAATTCTATAAACATAACGTTCATATTAATGGAGTATTGTAATCATTCTATTACGACGACGTCATTGCCTAATACTTACAATATACTACGGTACTGAATAACGTACCTTTTATGTCCAAAGGACATGATTTCTTCATCCGATTTAGGCACCCCAAACCTGGACGACATAGCAGAAAGTACACTGTCCGTAGCCGTCGCAGCAGCTTCGCACGTGGCTGTCAGCTCATCCTCACTTATGTCAGAAAACTCGAGAGTTGGTTGTTCACAAATTCGTTCAGCCTTTTCACAAGTTGATACGAGTTCAGTGTCACTTATGTCCGAAAACAATTCAAAATACGGCCTCTCGAAACTAGTACTTCCACAAGCAGACAAAACCCCACAGTTGTCTAACCTACTACTGTCTTTTGGGGGGACAGAGGTCCGACTCTGTGTAATGAAGAGATCCTCTTCGTCTGACATTTCTACATTAACTAGCAGACCGGAAAAGGCAGAATTCAGCGTGAAAAGCAAATATATATCCACGGGTACGGACGATACGATTACAGCCAGAGGAAAGTAGAGAGCACATCAACACCTTCAAACCTATAATTTTTAAAATTAAACATTCTCCCAATATATTCAGCAATAATAAACAAAGCACTTTGTCACACTAATATTATTAGTCAACAAGTCTTCATGTAATCTTTGTTATAATCTGTCCACTACTCACCTGATTGTATCACCTTATGATAATAGTTTATCCCAAGTAATGGAGAGTTGTTGTTTAAGTGCACGTGTTACATGTTGTGTACATGTTAAGCGGGTACGGCCTACAGCGTGACGCTGGTTGTTGTGAGTCACTTAACGAGGGACCGCTTCTAACCGATTGTTATTTTAAAATGTAATCGTTTTCGCAATAATTTTGAAGTGATGTCATCACATTCCTGCATTAGGGTGTAGGGAATGTATAAAGACGCGTTATACCAAGTCACATAAAATATAATTTAAGTAGGGGAATATCCGAGTAACTCTCCATTCCTTAAAAATAATGGGCCTCGGCCCCTGCGGGGCCTCTGCTCCATTATTTTTAAGGAATGGAGAGTTACTCGGACATTCCCCTCTACATAATATTCGACCACCTTGCAGCTGGGGATGCAGGTGAAGTGAGGTAGATAAATTTAGTTTCATGACATATCCGTATGTCACCGTAGGCCGTGATGGCTGGGTATGTTTTTATAAAAATAAATTGGTTCAATGAAGACGGGGGTAAGAAATGAATTTGCAACCACGTTTTAAATAAAAATGCCGAAAATAACAAATTTATTGTGTTCAAAGATTAGATGTCTATGATGGACATTTGATATGATGTGTATTATGCTTTTGGGGGGTTAATTTTATAGACGATTTAAATCAATATATATTTAAAGACCTAAAACCACGTTGAAGTGCTGACTAAGCGCCAGTACAGTTAATGTTTAGGATATAATATCGCTGACTTAAGATATTTGCAACTGTAAATCAAACATATGATAAAAACAACTGGTAGGCATAGTTTCGTTTGCTTGTCAGTTTACATATCTGAAACATATAGTTATGCTATAATAACAATGGTATTATATTCATGAATATGTATCGGAGAGCAACGTTACGAACACACTGTCCAGCTATGGCATAACTTTGCTCTCCATTCATTAAACTTTCAGCGTCCAATTGGCATGATCTGGATTCCTCAAAACAACATAGTTTCTGTCACTGCCTTTTCCTGTTTCCCTTTGCCGAACTAAAACGTGTGGTTTTCATTCCTCCCCTCAGTATTCCGATCGTAAAAGCGACAGGAAAGCTGGACAAGAAGTCACTCCCACCGTTTGAGAAGCAGGATTCAGAGGAAGGTGAAGTTGAAGGTCGCCCGACAACCGAAACAGAGGTCAAGGTTGCAGACATCTGGAGTAAAGTCCTGCAGATGCGGGACATCGACATTCAAGAGAGTTTCTTTGATATGGGAGGGTAAACAATTTTATTTCACGTTTATTTAAATAGCATAGTATATTAAATTCAAGGTGCAAATGTTCAAGTATTGGAAATAAATTGAAAATATAACCGAAGATATTGACATGACAACCAGTGCAACCTGATAAAGATATCCCCTCTGACTTCGATCCCTCTATGCATGGGGGACGTCATGTCACGAGAACATTCTAACCAGCCAACCTGTGTCGAGGCTTCTAAATTCTTGGTACGAGTGAGCGAAGCATCCATACAAGCATATCTGATTGCTGTATCTCTAAAACGAATATGACCGGAGAGTTCCGATTGCCAAACCAGAAAGCCGCGCTGTTATGTCGTTTCAGAGCGCCATGGCATTTACATCCAAATTGGTTTTATATCAAGGGTATATTTGTTTTCTGTGGCGGTTTTGTTTTGCTAAGATCGGAATTTCCGAACCGAGGTGGTAAAGAAATTAAGTCGAATCGTTTTACAAATCTGATTGGCTCAACAACTAACGATTCCTTCATTTTGATTGGGTGGTCAAAGTTCGCTCAGGGTTTATCTGACGCGACATCTTATGGAGGTGCCATCTGATCTTCGGAGAAGATTTGTTTTAATGATATTGACAACCAGTAAGTTTGGTATTTATTGTTCCAACTTCTTAAACATTTTCTTCTTGCCCTTTTCGCAAAATGTTTTGGTAATTTGATATAAGTTTTACCTTCATCTACAGGTTCTTTATCTAGCATTCATCCTTATATGGACACTTGGTATGTCAGCACTATACCTGTGCTCGTGTGTTTCGCCAAATTGGTTAACGTTCAAGACTTGGATCACTTGGGACTTTCTTCCCACACCCAATGACATAGCCGAATACTGTTCAAAGCGGCGTTACACACATCTTACTCTTTCATTACCATATTCTTCTGTGAATGAACCAATGTGTATTGTTCCCAACTCTGTCATCTACGACCCTCACGTGTTTTCATGTCAGCATCAGCATCGTATCATACCGGCATCATACCTACATGTTCTGGATCCGTTTGTACAAAGCGACCTTAGCGCTTCGGCTATCGTAAGTCAGTGGTAAAGTAAGAGAGTTGCAAGCGCTAGGATCACTTTGTGCAATTGGGCACTGTTCTCTTCCAGTCACTCCCTCCTCGCTGCCCAGTTGCTGAACGTGATCCAGGAGAAGTTCGGCTTCCGGATCGCTGTACAGGACCTGTTTTCCTACCCCACCGTGTACAGTCTGAGCCGCATGCTGGACAGCAAACTAAACAACACCGTCACCAAGTGTTGCGCCCAGAGACCCAAGCTGGACCTCCAGACGGAGGTCGAGAAACACGACCAGGGCGTCCTCAAGTAAGTACACTTGCTGAGACTGACCGTGACCCCAGATGTCCAACCTCAAGACACTTATATGGTCAGCGCAGCAATTCGCCCCCTTTAATCGTGCCAGAATCCGATGCCTTGAATATGTTTCTTGGTTTGTCAGCTCCACAACCGTGCTCGCGATAAACGTCTAGATCTTCCATGACAATATGACTGAAACATTATACGAAACGTTTTTAAACCAAACAAAAACACTTTGCAAATAATTGGATTATATTAGAAAAGACTGAAGCAGGCGAATCCCAGATCTAAGGAACACCAAAAGACGGAATACTGGCTGAACGCAAAACGAGTTTTCCAGACGTGTATCGTAATACCCGCAAACCACAACGGTACAGTGGTAACCTGATAGGTTTCATGATCTTTTAAAAAAAATAATTTCGTATTTTTGTAAAACGCAGTAGTTTTCTATTCTATCCCCTGTTAGAATTGGTCATTGTTGCCGCATGCTGTCGGTAAGGGTCGAATAAAATGGAAATGGCGGTCGGGCTCTGTGATTTATCTGATTGTGTCATCGTTCCCCTACGGCGTGAATCGTTGCTCATGCTTTCAGCTACTGCTTTGTTGCCCGCCCTGATGTTGCTGGAATATTGGCGACTGTGGGATAAAACAATAAACAAATGTTTCACAACCCTCATCAGCATATTTAATGCATACATTGAAACTATATTAGTACCTCGAAAAACGAATTATATGAAGTTTTGTGTATAGTTTAAGACAAGCAGAAGGAAGATATCCGAAAAAGGTGGATTCTACGGTAAGGATACAATTACACGTCTTCAACAGTATGTGGAGTTATATGGGCTGGAGATAACAAGATCTAATAGTATGATATGTGTATTCCAGTCTGGACATTCAGCTGCGTGCATTCTGGCGGACCTTCCATCATCGCCATCATTTCCATAAGGGGCGAGTCTTGTTGACAGGGGCAACGGGATTCCTAGGAGTATTTATACTCAGAGAGTTGTTACTGAGTACCAAGGTTGGTCGCGATTCTAATTTGTCTTGGATTATTGGGACCTGTCACTTATGTTTCTTACCAGACAGAATACTCACTTATGATCCACTGACGATGTTTTAGGAAAGTATAAATGTAATTTGTGGAATTAGGATGTTAGAGAAAGGAAAGCTTGATAGCAATAGATGTTACTGTTCTTGCACTTCAGTAAGAAAGTGTAGCTTAATCTTGATGATTAAAAGTGAAAACAATTCATCTGACAGAGCATGCTTCTGAAAACAATGCAAAGTTTCTACTTTTTTCAAGTCAATTCTACATCACATTATTCTCACAACTATTGAACCAATATTGTCCCTACGTAGAGTTACCTCCCTTAGCTGTACCAGGGTCTGGCTATCATAGCTTGAATCACAGATGGTGTTTATGGTCCTTGTTAGCATTACACTCATGTTCGTAGGATTCACCAAATTGATAATTCTCTACGACGTTATGGAAATGTTGTTCAAAGGTTGTAAAACCAAATTCAATCGCGTCCTTATCATTAGGCATTTTCCAAATTTATACATATCAATATATCACCTATGCTACTGTGAGTGAGTGAGTATAGTTTTACGCCGCTTTTAGCAATATTTCAGCAATATCACGGCGGGGGACACCAGAAATGGGCTTCACACATTGTACCCATGTCGGGAATCGAACCCGGGTCTTCGGCGTGACAAGCAAACGCTTTAACCACTAGGCTACCCGATCGCCCCGCTACTGTGACATAAGTAATAGCTGGTAGTGTCAAATCTTGACTAAAACACTTACAGATATCAGCCCCAAAGGGTGAAACAATATGGGACAATTTCCAAGGGTAGGGTGAGAAGGTATGTACAGTTTGCTGGCACTTTCTACAGAAAGGATGTCTATGTCGTTCTCAACAGCTGCTGATATACTGCCTGGTACGGGAACTGCCGCAGGTGGAGGCACTTGACAGAATAAAAGAAACCTTGAGGAAGTATGGCATTCTGGGTAAATCTGAAAGTGAGGCGACAGAAGAGCAGAAACAAGTGGAAGCCATGCTCGTCAGGAGAGTCACGGTTATCAAAGGTAATGTTGTAACAAACTTCATCACAGATAGTACATCATGCTCTAGTGGTAGAGCCTCTGCTCGAGAGCGTGAAGGTGGGGTTCGATCCCCGGCCGCGTCATACCAAAAGACGTTAAAAGATGGAACTTGTTGTTACCCTGGCGCTCGGCATTAAGGGGCTAAAACAAGGACTTGTTAGCTCAGAGTCAGTATACTGTGTCTGTGTAGGGTAATCATGTTAAGCTGCGGCATGGTGTCTCAGTGGGCTAGCACTATAAAAGTATAAGCAGCCACGCACGTGCATGCACGACGCTATAGAAGTGGAACAATCTTGAACGCTACTTTTCACCTCGACACACCACATCTTAATAAACGTCTTTTAAACTGGTTGAGAATATTTGTTTTTGCTGAAAATGAAAAATGTGAGACATTTTTATATTAGTGATACTAGTAATAAGGAAAGCTATTTCAAGGTCCTTGTAGTATGGTTAATCACTGAATTTAGGCCTTGAATACTGAAAAAACTGTCTGTCTATGGTATTTTCAGTGTACTCAAATGAAACATTGAGATTGAATGGTAAAGTCAGTCCTCAGGGATCAGCATTAAACTGGAGTTGCTATTGCCATTGAAATACTGATCCTCATAAACTCACATTTCTTTGAACGAACCTCCTTTGTCAACTACGGCATAAGTTTACAATTCATCTTGTCAAGGTTGTCTTCAATTTTCATATTTGCAGAAATTCTGTAATAATCAGATCTTTCCTTGCTCATGATACAGTTGAAATCGTTCAATCGATTTTGGTAGAAATTTCTTATGAACATGGAAAAGGGTCTGTCGCTTTAATTGACACTTATTGCATGTTCTACCCCATCCCCCAGGTAACGTGGCCTTGATAAACTTGGGGATGAGTGAGGACGACTACACATACCTCTGTACCGACATAGACTTCATCATCCACACCGCCGCCATCGTCAACCTGGCCTACCCCTATAGTGTACGTACCTAAGAACCGTGAAGATCCCGGGTAGAATAGGTCTTCAGCAACCCATTCTTGTCGTAAAAGGCGTCTATGCTTGTCGTAAAAGGCGTCTATGCTTGTCGTAAGAAGCGGCCAATGGGATCGGGTAGTCAGGCTCGCTGACTCGGTTGATGCATGTCATCGTATGCCAATTGCGTGGATCGATGCTCTTGATGTCAATCACTGGATTGACTGGTTCAGACTCTACTATTTACTGACCGTCGTCATATAGCTGAAATATTGTGTGGCGTTAAACAACAACGACAACAACAGCCTCTTACGACAAGCATGGGATTGCTGAAGACCTATTCTTACCAGGATGTGACGTCCCATATTTATATTTTTATATCAGTTATTATAATATAAACCTAAAACAAGGACTGATCGGCTCGTCAGAGTCACCATATACTGAGTGTGTGTGTGCTCGTCTTAAGCTGCGGTATGGTATCTATGGACTAGCACTATAAAATATTATAAATCACCCAGTGATTTAGAATAATCATCATTTTCACTTTAACATTCAACTTCAGTTTAATCAGACTAATTTAAGGTTCTTGTGTTTTTTCTATGGTGAGTTGATTGTACAAATATACATGGTTGTGTGTGTGTGTGTGTGTTCTCAGGCTCTCCATGGCCCCAATGTTCTCGGCACTGCCAACATCATTCTGTTTGCCTGTACTGGAAAAGTAAAGCCCATCCACTACATCAGGTAACGCACCATATAGTTTGACATAAATAACGCAATCTCCGACTGTAGCCACTTGTTCGAAGCCCGTGACTGGAAAAGTCTCTTTCTGTCTGGTTAATTAATTAGAAGTCATGATGTTTTATAAACTGTTGTTCTAATATCAAATTTATACAATATTCTAATGGATAATCCAGCCTTTGAAATGGTGCTCAGAGACACATCGAATGACCTGGCTACACCTGCCTGAAATTCTCGTGCACCAGTCTTCTGAAGGTGTTGTTCTGCTTCCATGCATGTGGACTGGTCCTGTGCTTCTCGTGCGGTGTTATTTTTCTGTATTGTTACGTTTGGTTATACATGTGATCTTTGCTGTGTTATGATGAGTACAATCAGAACATGTTTATATTGGTACCAATTTTAAATGACATCATATTGATGTGTATTCACGTATCATTTATCTGCTACTGTCTTTAAAACATGTCTATCAGTTTGTATTTCTTTCAGGAGTATATTTACATTAAACCTTTAAACATCTTGCCAACAGTCGAGTTTGGATAGACCGGACAATAAGCAAAACTAGGGGTTGTTTGTGATCCGCATTTGTGTAAAAAATTATGTCATTTTAGCACAGATGCAGTTTTTCCGAATGGATTAGCGGGTTGTTCAGAAGAAGATGATGCATCAAGTTACCATGACGACTTGGAAGATGGATATTCACAATCTAAATGGGTTGCCGAGCAGCTGGTGAAGAAAGCTGGAAAGAGGGGACTGCCTGTTACAATTTACAGATTAGGTAGAGTCATCTCCCTTGACAATCTACTGAGACTTTATTTGGATTGAGTGACAGTTTTGATTAACGCAGCTTTGAACAGTTATTCAGTCAGAATTTACAGAGAAGGTAAAGTTATCTCCCTTTACATTGTACTCTGGAAAAACATTTTGGAATGAGTGAGAGAGAGTTTTGTTTGATGCTGCTTTGAACAATAATTCACTTAGAATATGGCATATCAGGTTAAGGTTTTAGATGTTGATCACTTTTGTGAAGCCTACAGGCACAGTTCAGCTGCATAAAAAATTACAGAGCCTTTGACAACCTGGATCACCAGTGCCACATCCATTGAGGTTCACATGTGAAACAAATTGGTCTCACATAACAACTTCATGAATCCATAATGGGAACCTCTTTTAGCTAAGAGTTTGTTGCTGCAGGTAACCTGTCCGGTGACAGGCTAACAGGACAATGGAACCCTCAAGACTTCACACTGCTGGTGCTGCAGGCTTGTACAAAACTAGGACTGGCTCCAGAAGTGAACTGGAACATGGAAATGACACCTGTGGATTTTGCTTCCAAAGTCATTGTTAAGATTACCCAGAATCCTTCATCTGTAATGGGGAAAACATTCCATGTTATCAACACACAACCAATCAAAGCAAGGTATGGGTAAACAGAGACTTGATTAATGTTTGGAAAGAAATAAGAAATAAATAAGAAAAACTTAATCAAAGCAAGGTATGGGTAAACAGACACTTTTTGTATAATGTTTGGAGAGAAAAAGAAGAAATAAATAAGAAATCATTACAACATCTGTACCTTGTAGGAGGAATTTTACTGATAAGTATACTTAAATTTACGTCTTGCATAGGCGGTGACATTAATTGGTGTTGCATCTTATGTTATAATTTAAAACATATGTTTACAACTTGATAGTGTTGACTTCCAGATGGGTGTTTGAGCGGATGCAGGGCAATGGTTTTTCCCTTAAGTTTGTCCCCTTCTCTGAATGGCGGGATGCTGTTCTCGGACAGTCCAACGGTCACAGCAACCAGACAGGTCTGCTATCCCAGCTTCTGGACACATACATCACGTAAGCATATCTAGTGCAGATTGAAATTTTTCTTAATTTGGCTGATTCAAGTGCAATTTATAAAGAATAATTGATCAGCTGGTTTTAAGATTTTATTGATAAATCAGTAAATATATGTATATCATATTATTGCGTATTGTCTTTTTTAAAAGATGATTTTCTATGGATTAATTAAATCTATTTAATGATTATGCAGGAAAATAAGAATAACTGGTTCTTAAGGCTATGCATGCCTTTAGAAAAATTGATGCAGGCACATCTAAATAATATATCATGAAAAATATGACCCATTAATTAACTTAGAAACTAAAATGCTATGGACATTCTCCTTAGTAAGTCCCATCATTTACTCCAGTATGAACTTCATGCAGAGAGTCATTACATCATAGCAAAGATTTGATTTCAAGGAAATTGTATATTCCCAATATTCCTGTTGTTTATGAGACTACCGTATTCGACATATTAAGCGCCCCGCTCTAATAAGCGCCCACAGCGAGATTTGCTGATATATTGGCTAGTGAACAATTCCAATTAGCACCCCTTCCGACCCCTATTCGCATATAATACGCACCGCTTCCTTCCCCTATTCGCGTATAATACGCACTGTGTGATATATGCACCCTTTATTATCGGCAATTAAATTTTTGAAACATATATCTGTCATACATAAACATTTCAGGCTGTCAGCATAAATCACGAAATTTATCTTTCAACTGTTTTTTTCACCAAATAATATTCTAATAAGAGCCCCCTATTTCTAATTATGAGAGCGCCCTGGGCGCTTATTACGTTGAATACGGTAATTCTTTTACTTCGTTTCAGCTATAACAAAAACACTTGTAAGAATAAACTACAGTTTATATTTTAAAACTATTTTCAATAAGGGGAAATGTTATGGCAGGTAAGCATCTATTTCCATCCCTGTAAATTGCTTATTGTGTTTAATTATTTTTCAGAGATGCATCATTCTTTGAAAAGCTGAGCTCATATACAAATGACAGTCTTTTGTCCATGCTGTCACAACTTGGTCTCTCGTACGCCTACACCGATAGTGTCTTGCTCAACCACTACTTCACAAACCTTCTCAACAACAAACTTATCGTGAAGAGACGTCAGCGGTTGACACTTACAGGTAATGATCGAGTCTCATACAAACAGTCTTTCTAAATTTTTCATAAAGTTTGAAATTACAGCTTACAATTAACAGAATATTGGAATATCATTTGGAAGAATGAGTTAAGAGAATGAGATTTTACAGAAAATGATAAAAAATATGACAGTTGTATTCTGCTAATCACTGTTGTCATATTTTGTTTTTATGAACAAACAGAGATTTTTGTGTTGCAATCAGCAATATTGTACGTATATCATGGCTGCATGTTAGTAATCTTGGCTAGGCAGCGTGACTGAAGACATGAGCCAATTATAATTAGTCACCAAGCCTTAATCACCTGATCCCGGTTTTAGTCAGCTCTTGAACTGGAGGGCGGTCGGGTAGCCTAGTGGTTAAAGCGTTCGCTCGTCACGCCGAAGACCTGGGTTGGATTCCCGACATGGGTACAATGTGTGAAGCCCATTGCTGGTGTCCCCCCGCCGTGATATTGCTGGAATATTGCTAAAAGCGGGGTAAAACCATACTCACTCACTTGAACTGGAGGTACAGGGGACCTGGTACTGGTACATGTATATCAAAATACCATCTATTATTAGAGTCATCACTGCAACAACTGAAAAATATGTATTTCTGTTAACATTTTCTTTAGGTTAAAAATGCTCATATCGTTTGAGGGTTGTATGTAAAATTCATCACAACTGCCTTTCAATAAGCATTAAGTGAAATAGAAAATTCATATGAAATGTTCTCTTATTTAGTAGAGCACTCTAGGGCGCCATCACTCTGTTGATAGATTGTAATGGTCTGGACATATTAAGTACAATGTACAATATAGTTTAGGGCTGGGACGAGTCCAAATTAACTACCCGGGTACCCCCCCCCCCCCCCCCCCCCGATAAAATGTATTTAGATACATGTATAAAATGCTCTGGTTGTGCATACAATGAAGTTGACAGAAGTTATATTTTTATTCGAACCTATAAAGGTCAAAAGCAATGGTGCTTAGTCAGAAAGAAATGCTAACATTAGTAAGTTGTAGAGTTACCCGTCCCAGCCCTAATATAGTTATATCTTTAAATGTTTGCTATGTCGATGAAAAGAAAAGAAAATTCTAATAAAACAATAATATCATAAGAAATCTGATGAAATCGTTTTAGTATCAAAGGAATTTACTTTCAAGACATTCCAAGGACAATACTCCTTTCTCAGCCAATTAAAGGGAAGTAACTCTTTGTAATGTTATTTTTCTATGCTATATGGGACACAGTTTGGCTTGGAGAGTTCAAAAGTTCAGCAGCGTTGTAGATTAAGCTGGTAGTACAACAGCCGGCATCTATAACAGTTGTTAGCAAGCGACACAGAGACATGGCTGCCCAAACTGCCTCCACAAAGGGTTAGATTCATTCCAGCATGACAGTTCTCACTTCTGTTTTAATTTTGCAGCTTATGTATGTGATTTGGAATATATAAACACATTATGATGCTAATAATAATCATTTTCAATCCCCAGGGTAAGTACAAAGTAAATGTTCTCTACCTCTCAGGACACTGATCCCACAATATCATCTTAGGGTTCAAATGACTGTCCCATACAGGAAATATTCTCTACCTCTCAAGACACTGTTCCCACAATATCATCTTAGGGTTTAAATGACTGTCCCATGCATACTTGAACCTGGACATGGAATATGTACACATACTATGATGCTAATAATGTTTATTTATTTTCAATTTTGAGGGTAAGCACGATGGGAATGTTCTCTACCTATCAGGACACTGTTCCCACAATGTCATCTTCAGGGTTTAGATGATTACCCCATACATACTTAAACCTCGACTTGCGTTACGTAAAATCTATGTTCAACAAGTGGGATTTAACACTGGCATCTATTCCTGATATTGAATAAAAGTGTTATCTCAGATATATCTGATCATATAGAGTAGATAATACAATAATCACTTACCGTATTCACCTTACTAAGTTCCCCTGGTGTGTAGCAAATTAAAGGGGGGTGGAGTTCAATTTGTTTTTAGATTTGAGCAGTAGAGAACAAACTATCAATAGTTCTAACACTGATGATTCTAAATGTATTGTTTAGAGTAGTTGCTTATATTCCAGCGCTATATTTTCTTTCTGTGCTGCTGTAGCCTGTAAGAATAAGTCTGTATTAATCACAAAATATTATGGACTGTCATGTACATTTTCAGTCTGTATAGGGCACATTTATGATGATTACTTTTAGATTTGACTAGAAGTTGGTCAGGGGTTGCATATTAGAACAAATATGGTATTGTTTAAAGTATCATATTTATTGTTTAACGCATGAGTTAATTTTAGTGATTTTCACTTGACTCTGATGCATTGATTAATTGTAAGAGTCCATAATTGTTTTTTGGGAGAAAATTTAACTTCATATTATTTTTCATTTTGTATGTTCAAAATTAATTATTATTGTTCAAGTGATTAGATCAAAGGTCACCCCTCTTTGTTTTTTCTATAGAGAGGGGTGTTTGGTGGTCTAGAACAACATAAGATTTCATCTAAAGCCATTTGTTTTTGGTTTGTTCATAGATTTGCCGACCTTAAAAATTCAGAAATTGTCATTTTTTTCTGTTTACATTTCAAATCCAAATGAACTTAAAGATGAATAATAATCTGAACAATGCATTGTGCGTGCATGCACATGCCAGTCTGGACTAATGATGGTTTTACAGTGCTAGTGCTAGCCCACTGAGATACCATGCCATGGTTTAACATGGATACCCCACTCAGACACAGTATACTGACTCTTGAGCCAACCAGTCCTTGTTTCATCCCCTTAATGCCCGGCCCCAAGCAAGTTATTGAATATATTTATTCATGGAGAAATTTATTCTTTCATGAATGATATTATGTCGGTTTCGTTGAGAAAAGGTAAAAGGTTATGTAAACCATAAAACTGCATCTGTGTGATAATTATCTTCCTTATTTCATCCGGAAACAGGATCAGGTGCTCTAGATGGAAAGGTTGCCATAGTAACAGGAGCATCGTCTGGCATAGGGTCAGCCATTGCACTGGCACTGGCTCACGAAGGCGCCAAGGTTGCTATGGCAGCAAGGAGAGAGGATAAACTGAGGGAAGTCGAGAAAAGCATGGCTGAATTTGGTGGAGTTGCGATTTCTGTTAAGACTGATGTAACGAAGAGAAGTGAGGTATTGACAATATATATTATTTTTCTTTTTAAAACCACGACTTGCGTTAAGTCGCTGTAGCACAAAATTGGAATATGTGCAATATAGTCATTAAGTAGTTAGTACTGAACGACCCTGCCTACGTGTTGTCGTAGGCAGGGTCACTGAGTGCATCGCGATACTCTATGCCACAATACACGTGAACCCATGAAGATCCGGGGTAGAATAGGTCTTCAGCAACCCATGCTTGCCGTAAAAGGCGACTATGCTTGTCGTAAGAGGCGACTAACAGGATCCGATGGTCAGGCTCACTGACTTGGTTGATGCATGTCATCGTATCCCAATTGTGTGGATCGATGCTCATGATATCAATCACTGTATTGTCTGGTCAGACTCGATTATTTACAGACCGCCGTCATATAGCTGGAATATTGCATAGTGTGTTGTTCAACAACAAACAAATAAACGTGTTGTGTTCCCCTGTGGGGATTCCAGGTTAGAATTGGTCCCCAGCAACCTACGCTGGTGTAAGAAGTGACCAAATGGATCGATCGGGTGTTTAGGCTTGGTGACTTTGTTAATTACATGTCTTTGTCCCCCAACAGTGTGGATTGTTGCTCATATAAATCACTGGATTGTCTGGTCCAGACAGTTTAATTACAGGCGGCCGTCATGTACCGGTAGCTTGAATATTACTGAGTGTGGCGTTAAACAGAAAACAAACAAACCTATGTGTTATACATGTGATGTTTGTGTGTTGAGGTTGCGGAGTTGGTGAAGCGTTAACAACAAACAAACAAACCTGTGTGTTATACATGTGATGTTTGTGTGTTGAGGTTGCGGAGTTGGTGAAGCGTTAACAACAAACAAACAAACCTGTGTGTTATACCTGTGATGTTTGTGTGTTGAGGTTGTGGAGTTGAAGCGTTAACAACAAGCAAACCTGTGTGTTATTCATGTGGTGTTTGTGTGTTGAGGTTGCGGAGTTGGTGAAGAGTTAACAACAAGCAAACAAACCTGTGTGTTATACATGTGATGTTTGTGTGTTGAGGTTGCGGAGTTGGTGAAGAGTTAACAACAAACAAACAAACCTGTGTGTTATACATGTGATGTTTGTGTGTTGAGGTTGCGGAGTTGGTGAAGAGTTAACAACAAACAAACAAACCTGTGTGTTATACATGTGGTGTTTGTGTGTTGAGGTTGCGGAGTTGGTGAAGAGTTAACAACAAACAAACAAACCTGTGTGTTATACATGTGATGTTTGTGTGTTGAGGTTGCGGAGTTGGTGAAGAGTTAACAACAAACATACAAACCTGTGTGTTATACATGTGGTGTTTGTGTGTTGAGGTTGCGGAGTTGGTGAAGAGTTAACAACAAACAAACAAACCTGTGTGTTATACATGTGGTGTTTGTGTGTTGAGGTTGCGGAGTTGGTGAAGAGTTAACAACAAACAAACAAACCTGTGTGTTATACATGTGATGTTTGTGTGTTGAGGTTGCGGAGTTGGTGAAGCGTTAACAACAAACAAACAAACCTGTGTGTTATACCTGTGATGTTTGTGTGTTGAGGTTGTGGAGTTGAAGCGTTAACAACAAGCAAACCTGTGTGTTATTCATGTGGTGTTTGTGTGTTGAGGTTGCGGAGTTGGTGAAGAGTTAACAACAAGCAAACAAACCTGTGTGTTATACATGTGATGTTTGTGTGTTGAGGTTGCGGAGTTGGTGAAGAGTTAACAACAAACAAACAAACCTGTGTGTTATACATGTGATGTTTGTGTGTTGAGGTTGCGGAGTTGGTGAAGAGTTAACAACAAACAAACAAACCTGTGTGTTATACATGTGGTGTTTGTGTGTTGAGGTTGCGGAGTTGGTGAAGAGTTAACAACAAACAAACAAACCTGTGTGTTATACATGTGATGTTTGTGTGTTGAGGTTGCGGAGTTGGTGAAGAGTTAACAACAAACATACAAACCTGTGTGTTATACATGTGGTGTTTGTGTGTTGAGGTTGCGGAGTTGGTGAAGAGTTAACAACAAACAAACAAACCTGTGTGTTATACATGTGGTGTTTGTGTGTTGAGGTTGCGGAGTTGGTGAAGAGTTAACAACAAACAAACAAACCTGTGTGTTATACATGTGATGTTTGTGTGTTGAGGTTGCGGAGTTGGTGAAGAGTTAACAACAAACAAACAAACCTGTGTGTTATACATGTGGTGTTTGTGTGTTGAGGTTGCGGAGTTGGTGAAGAGTTAACAACAAACAAACAAACCTGTGTGTTATACATGT
The DNA here is from genome assembly GCF_023055435.1 of Haliotis rufescens. Classification (NCBI taxonomy): domain Eukaryota; kingdom Metazoa; phylum Mollusca; class Gastropoda; order Lepetellida; family Haliotidae; genus Haliotis; species Haliotis rufescens. The sequence continues at coordinate 39,551,450 of NW_025964361.1, read as the reverse complement.
GGTGTTTGTGTGTTGAGGTTGCGGAGTTGGTGAAGAGTTAACAACAAACAAACAAACCTGTGTGTTATACATGTGATGTTTGTGTGTTGAGGTTGCGGAGTTGGTGAAGAGTTAACAACAAACAAACAAACCTGTGTGTTATACATGTGGTGTTTGTGTGTTGAGGTTGCGGAGTTGGTGAAGAGTTAACAACAAACAAACAAACCTGTGTGTTATACATGTGGTGTTTGTGTGTTGAGGTTGCGGAGTTGGTGAAGAGTTAACAACAAACAAACAAACAAACCTGTGTGTTATACATGTGATGTTTGTGTGTTGAGGTTGCGGAGTTGGTGAAGCACACAGAGATGACGCTTGGCCCCGTGGACATCCTTGTGAATAATGCCGGCATCATGTACTACACGCTGATGACCAACCTGCACTTCGATGAGTGGGACAAACAAGTAGACCTCAACTGTAAAGTAAGTGCTGTTGCCCCTTGTGGGACATCCTGAGAATCCAGTGTATTATATCCCACCCCCCTTCCATTGTCATTAACTTCAGTGTTCGAAATACCTGCCTGCCCGACCGTCCGAGACAGATTGATTTCAACTCGGGCTGCCAGATTTTCAAATCCCCCTGCCCGACGGTCGGGTTATATTTCATATGTGAAAATATTCAAAATATTTCCCGATGATAAGCATTAATTCACATGTAAAGATGAATGATAAAATGTAACCAAAAAGAAACCCCGTTAGCTTATCCTGAGAAACATATGATTATAGACATGATAGAGGGCAGGCAGGTTTTGGTCAGGGCTGGCAAGTATTTCAGCTAGCCAGTCCTGTGGTCTGGCTGAAATTTTGGGAAGTTTCATACCCTGTTAACTTACACTTCACTCAATAACAATCTAACCTATTTTGGGAAGTGATTACCACATATCCATTTCTCTGTGGGTAATGTTCCGCAAAATTTCTCTTGACCATGTTGACTGTTGAGTGAAAATTTATTGTACAGGTATTTTCACATCATATCACCTTAAGTTCAATACAAAGCTTTGGTAGCTGTTTCTAGTTATAAGTCACTATCATTTTAGAGGAAGGGATAAGTAATTCCACAATTTACACAAATGAAACATTCGTAAAAGAGTTGATTAAATTCAAAGAAAATCCTTCACCATGTCTGGAGTTTTTCCAATTGTTCCTGTGGCGCTTCAATTGTTGGTGTGTATTTAGAACACTCTTTCATGCAGTATATTGATGGATAGGCAGTGGCCTAGATAACTTTTCAACAACATGAGTACAGGACTGGTCAGTATCAAAATTGACAATAATCTGACATATTTTTTCAAACCGAAAAGTACCACACTGCTCGTTTGTAGAATTGACAAGTACTGGTATGTTATTGTTCTGGCATCATTCAAAGGCCTTGTACATTGTTGTACATTGTTGTACATTCGGATTTGGATGTCAAACTAGCGTAAACATAACCAAGACAAGAGAATTTGAGTGCGTCAATAGCCAATGGCAATGCAGGATTGGGAGGAAATCGATTTCCTGCTGACACAAAATGACATATTCCTGTTAAGGGGAAGGTAATGCCTGATACGGTAAACGGTAGTTTAACTAAGTTTTGAAGAACATTTTTGATAATAAATAGACATGGTATGGTAACAATTGATCATGATAGCGTATAGTATTGTTTACCCGCGTATTTAAGACTGTTATAATTTGCAATCCATCCATATTAGACAAGTTTTCGTTTCTTCAGAACATAAATACGGCATCTGTCTGGAGCACTGGATAGGTTAATTATACCATAAACGATGTGTTGAATTTTAATATTTATGATCCTGAATATATATTTGAATAACTGTCTTCTGTTTGCAGGGCGTGACCAACTGTATTGGTAGTGTCCTTGATGGGATGGTCAAGAGAAAGAAGGGTCACATCATCAACATCTCATCGGATGCAGGCAGGAAGGTGAGAGTTAAACAGATATAGATATTAAAGAAAGTCAGTGAGCGATACCCAAAGGCTAGAAGACCTAAAGTAGCATGTGACCAAAGTTGGCCACAGTGCAATTCCCTTTTTAGACAACACCAGTAATATGAAACCACTACAAGAAGTATCTTGCAATAAAGGACATATAGGCAGTGACGTTAATGGGGTTTAAACAACTCTTGGAATGAATGCTTGATGCCTAGGCTACCTTCAACTAGGAAAGTTGTTGCTTCACATGTAACAACAGCAGCCACACAACCTCCCACTTCACAATCATACTTTATCAATATAACCCTTTTTAATGAGATTAAAGTTCCATGTTAGAAGGGGCATGGGTGGCCCAGTCCCCTAAGGCAAACAGAATTGAATCCCTTTGGCACACCAGAAACCTATGATTGTGGATTCGAATCCCGGTTCGACCCAATTATGTTTCTAGGTTTATCAGCAATGGCCTTGCTTTTTGATATATGTAAGCTTAAAACAAAGTTGATAAAAGTTTCTTGATTTAACTTTCCATGCTTACAGGCACTATCGGTACATTTTTGAAACAGTACAGCAGAGATCATATACCATATGTTAGGGCATCTAATACTCGGGTACTCGGGTCAGGTGGGTCCTGAGTAGGACCCAGGGACCCACAGGACTACCTGGACCCGTGGTTAGTCATGTGATATATGGTTAAATGATAATAACAATACAACGCCATGGTTACACTAGTACAAGTCGCTAATGTTCGCATTTCCTTCTGGCTATATGTACATTCCTTCTGACTTTTCTATGTTTAAGTAAAGACAAAGCTTCGGTCAATCAGATCGTTTTATACTATATCTAAACACTTTTTGCCAGGGCTCCGGTAAAACAATTCCCAATTGAACATTTTGTGCCCAAGTTATGACCTACAGCAGGTACCCGGGTAGGGTGGGGTAATAGGGGTGGGGTGGGTACCCAGGGTGGGGTGGGGATCCGGGTAGTAAATTTGGACTCGTCCCAGCCCTAAAACATATGGTATATGGTCTCTGAATACAATGGTGATATTTTACGTTTTAGCCTGGGGGTATACCAGGGATTCCAGGTTAGAATTACTTCCTATTAACCCAGGCTTGTCATAAGAAATGAAGAACTGGATTGGCTGGTGAGGCGTGGTAACATGGTTGACTGTGTCATTGCACCCAGGCAGCATAGCACTTTGCCAAATACTTTGCTCAGTAATCAGTCACAGTTTTGTCTTGCCCAGACTCCCTTATATACAGCCACCATGATATAACTAGTATATTACCGACTGCTGCAACAAACAAACAAACCATCAACGTCATCATTTGTATCAGTTTTACATCTTGCCACTTGTCTCACTTTAGGGATTTCCTGGACTGGCTGTCTACTCAGGCACCAAGTTCTTTGTGGAAGGAATGTCCCAGGCTTTGCGCCATGAGGTCAAGGGGTTGGGGGTCAAGGTCACCTGTATCCAGCCTGGAGACGTAAAGACGGAACTTCAAGGCCACACAACAGATGCTGAGGTATGAGCTTGCTATTCTCACACATGTTTAGGACTCACACTTTGTTCGCTGGATGGAAATTAAGATCAATAATTGTTATCAAGTGAATTGATATAAAAGGCATTCTGTAGCACTTATGTAATGCCTTTGCTTATAGGGAATTAAGTCATGAAATTTGAGCAAATAATTACAACCATCATGTGCTGTGAAGTCATGCAATAATTGCCCTGAGTAAATATGTTTTGGACACATTTTTATCCCCCTGGCATATAATGAGGGGGTATATAGTCGATGCCTCGTCTGTCCATCCATCTGTAATCATTTTATTTTTCCTGATTTCCATGGAAACAGTTTGGACTTACTCTCTAAAGGTGGGGTGTATTTTGTTTCCGGAGCTCAACTCAAAAAACGTTCAATATCTTTCAACAAAACTTAGCAGATATACCAAACAGATCCTGAAGTGGTACCTTTTGCTATTTGCAGATTTTGGGCATTTTTATTTTTCATGATTTCTATGGAAACAATTTGGACTAATTCTCTTAAAGGTGAGGGTATATGTCGTTCCCGGAGCACAAATTGAAAACTGTGAAAGATTTTATGTCCAAACCTGGTACATGTATTAATCAAGGGCTGAAGTGGTCCCTTTTGCTATTTAGAAATCTTAAAAAATATATTCATTTTCCGATTCCATGGCAACAAGTTTGACTTTGACTCTGTTCATAGTGGTGTGTTTGTCGGACCATATCTCTAAAACTAATAGGTATTCTTTCTTGAAACTGTGCACACACAAAGACCAGGTTGCCAAATGCTATTTAGCGGATTTTAGAATTTACATTTTTTTTCTGTTTCCATGGCAACAAGTTTGACTTTGACATCTTAAGATGACTCTTGTTATGTTTTGCTGAACTAATACCATATGACACTTTGGTAGGGATTGTGCCAGGAGATATAATACCCTGGACAGTCAAGGATGGTAATGAAGGCAACAATTCATCATGACCATTGCAGGCAAAGTCCCAGTTTGACATGAGTGAATCGGGTAAAGTCCTGGAGGCAGAAGATGTCGCCCGTGCTGTGGTTTTTGCTGCCTCACAACCTGAATATGTCGGCATCAATGAAATCCTAGTGGAATGTCGGGAGGGATGCATATGAGGTAGGTCAGCATGTTCCATTTGAATTTTTAACCATTCTCTTTATCTGAGTGGTGGAATCAGCGTCCTAAATAAGTGCCTGCCCTGTAGCTCGTTTCTACTTTCTTTTTTGTCATTAAAGTCGACGCATTGTCTGTCTGTCCGTCCATAATAATTTTGTTTCCGTAGCGTAACTCAAAAAACGTTCAATATCTTTTTTCAAAATAAGTTTACAACATTTGATTTTTCCCTGTTTCCATGGAAACAAGTTAGACTTAGCTGAGAAGGAGGTAGGTGTTGTTTCTGGTGCAGATTTTTAGGATTTATATTTTTTCCATTTCCATGGCAACAAGTCTGATTTTTATTCGGTTATCTTCAGGTGTGTACCTGAAATAGAAATACAAAGTTCCGAATCCTAATACCATGGTATTGTTTTGATAGCTCAATAACCACTTTTGCATACTGACAGACAGATCAGATAGAAATTAAAATCCCAGTACAGTACAACTTTGAAACAGAAAGTCCCATGCCTCTAACTACATAATAACAAAGTTATAAGCACTTCTGGCGATAAATAACCTTGACCTTCAATCTGCCATGAACTGGCATGACTGCCCATGTATATAAAGTTTTATCAAATTTTAATATATAAGGTTTTTTTAGAGGCCTACTTCACACACAGTGACCTTGACCCTTCAGTGTTGTCCAATCACTTGTGAGACCATCACTTGTTGCAAACTTAGCTTGTGTTACAAATATGAAATTGCCATACCCTGTCAATTATACTTACTTACCCAAATGATACCTCCTGTGGAAGCCGGTTTGGGATGATAAGATCATGAATCTTGATGAAAACAAATTGTCCTATTCTAAGAAAATATGAATGTTTGTTTTCAGGGCAGTAAGGATGAAGTGTGAAGGTCAACATCATAAAAGAGGAGGCAACCTGTACAGACAAGAATACTAGCCTGTACTGCCGCCGCTGTTGACCACCATTACTCAGGGATTATAGGCGTTATGTCTTCGGACACACATGGGCTTCTCATAAATGCAGGGACACTTTCATGATGATTAAAGTTGATGTGGCTCGTCCATTCATTACTATTTTTATGAGGGTCATGTGTGAATGAGTTGATGTCCATTGTGCATTGATTAATATTTTAATGAGGGTGATGTGCAAATGAGTTGATTGCATTGTTTCTGAGGGTTTATTATCGATTTGTAATATTGATAAAAGAATAAACCTTTTTTTATGAATGTGTTATATGAGACATTCCAGTAATCCCACCATAAACCTCCAGTGCCTTCAATTGTGCCACAAACGTGTTCATGGTAAGAATTTCATGTTTGCCATTTTGTTTGAAGGAATTGCAAGTGATATGAGAGATGGAATCTGATTGATCCGTAGGAGGGACATAGAAGGGACATAACTCATAATTGCCACTGGTGGCGATCCCGGAAATGCCCGCCTAGTTTGGCAAGGATGGAATCTGGACTTTTATAGTCAGTTAAAGCCCTTTCCTCAGGAAGATGGCAACTATGTGAAGGTTGGCACAAAATTTTGAACTGAAAATGTAAATAATGTATTTGCTCTGTTAAGCACCCTGCTCCAATTTGCACCCCCTTACCAATTCCTACATCTGGGGTATATATCTTACCTCCTACCATTCTGACAGCCCATCAGCCTACGCAAGAGATACTAACAATTACCTCAAAATAGATATGTTTTTTCTCTGGAGTTCTACATGCCTCACATGGACACCAATCCACAGTGTCAACACAAATCTGGTGAGGTGAGGTGAAATGGGGTTTAACGTCGCGTCCAAGATTATTGCACTTATATAGCGACTTGTCTGTGCGTGTGTCGCTGCTTGTACTAGTCCGGACTGATGCCGATGTATAGTGCTAGCCCACTGAGATACCATGCCGCAGTTTAACATGAATATCCCACTCAGACACAGTATACTGACTCCGAGCCGACCAGTCCTTGTTTTAGCCCCTTAATGCCGAGCGCCAGGCAGGGTAACAACAAGTACCATCTTTTAACGTCTTTTGGTATGACGCGGCCGGGAATCGAACCCCGAGCCTTCCGCACAAATCTGGAAAATTTTGCATATGAAGATCTACCAATTGTCATCAGTCACAATATAAGTTATGTTCTCGAAGTCATTTGACTGCTTTAGTACACCCATCTAATAAGTATGTTATCCAACATATAGAAAATGGTTGGCAATGTTGTTACAGCTGTAATACATGCTGTATTTAAGATAGCTTTTTTTGTTAAGATTTTACACTGATATTTGTTTGTTTGGAGCATTGTGCCAAACTTGTGCAACACAAGGGTATTATGTCAACAGGTCATTACATGTTTATTTTTTATAGACGATAACTAATGGTATCTACTCATAATGATAATCTTTCCAAAATTCAGAAATTGAAATTTGCTCTCTCTCTCTTTTATGATTCTGAATCATGTTGTCAATACAAATGTGATAATGATTTCAAATTCAGAAGTTGAGATTTCCCCAAATGAGACGTGTTATAATACCAACAAGGTCAAGTGTTTGCAGGCACGAAATAAATTGTAGGATGTGGAATAAAAACTAGTATTTGGAACACTTTGTCTTACCTTGCACGTAGCTCATTAATCATGTGTCCAAATGACGTTTATTATGCAACAGATATACATCCTGTGTGTATGTGCCAAAGAATTCATGGTCCTCAGTACCTTGAGATGAAGCCATTTCCTCAACCCACTCTGCCATTCCGATTAGTTTTCACATGTCAGTGATCTACAATGACGATGTTTTTGTCATTTGTATGCCTTGCCAGTATTTGTATGTTTGGTCCTCAAATGTAGATACTCATCTTACTTTGTTGGTTGTTTACTGTATCACTTGGTGAGCTGTAGGATTTTGTGTTTGATACAAGAAATATGGGTTCAGGTTGTGACTGGATTCACCAGAGAAATTAAAATATATATATATGCTTTGAACTCAGCTTTAACATTTTATGCAATAAAACCGGCATTTCCTCTACGTCTTCTTTCCTGTTGTTGATGTGGCTGATTGTGTGAAACTGTCATGAAAATTTGCTCATGGGCTCATATGTCATGGCGCGTTGCCATATACCATTAAGTATGAAGGCGACATGCACATCGCTCCACGCTCAGACTCAACCAAGTTCAATGGAAATTGGGTGGTGGGGTAGCCTAGCATTAGTTTGTTATGCCAAAAGCCTGTGTTCGATTCTCCACATGAGAAAATGTGAATCCTATTTCTGGTGTTCTCCCGTGATAATGCGGGGATATTGCTAGGTGACATAAAGCCATGCACTCATTGAATGGAAACAGATTCTTCCATTGCAGGTGAGACCCGTGACAGGTAGAATATGTCTTCAGCAACCCATGCTTGCTGTAAAAGGCGACTGCTTGTCGCAAGAGGCGACTAACAGGATCGGGTGATCAGGCCGACTGGCTTGGTTGATGGATGTCATTGTATCCAAATTGCATAGATCGATACTCATGATGTGAATCACTGGATTGTCTGGTCCAGATTTGATTATTTACAGACCGCTTTATCAATCATATACACAGGCATCCATCATATAGCTGGAATATTGCTGAGTGCCGGGTAGCAACGAACAAACAAACAAACTTGCACGTGAATGCCAACTAGCCCACTGAACTAATAACAATATCTTCAATTATTTCAGACATCTGTTTAAGGTTTCATTGTTGTAAAAATGAAAATTGTCATCCATACAAACTCGGATTTGCAGAGGGGCTTGCTGCACAAGAAGTGGTGCTTTATCAATGCCATTTCGTTTGACATTGCATGTTTTCTTTCTATTGTTTTTATGAACTGTACTCAAATACGGAACTCCCTTTTATTGAAATTACAATCTATACTTTAATTAGGACCTCGTTTTGAACATAATTAGTTTGTCTTCAAGAGTCGTTTGTTATTGTTGTGACTGAACAATGGTATTCGCTTTTAGCCAAACAGTACGTGGTCATGACGTCATTTGAAAGTGACGTCATTCAGGAATTAATAGGTGACGTCATAAATGACCATGATATGTCATGACATGGCGAGCACTGACAAGGAATGCCAGGTTCAGTTTTAGTTTTTTTGTGGTTAACTAAGCATTTAGCGATCTGTAAATACTCTAATCTGGACCAGACAATTCAGTGATTGGCATCACGAGCATCGATCTACATCGATACAATGACATGCATCAAACAAGTCAGCGAGCCTATATAGCTGACCACCCGACCCCGTTACTTGCCTCTTACGACAGTCCTCTTAGGACAAGCATGTGATGCTGAGGACAAATTGTAACCAGGATCTTCACGGGTCGCCAGGTCCAGCATTATATGTGAGTGATCTATGTGTATTCTACTTCTTGCAAATTGATAGTTATGTATTATGGGTTTCAAGTAGGCCTGCATTATACTAGATGTCTGGTATACTGCATTCTTGCCCAGTTATTAACTTTCTGCTGCCAAATATATGTTAATCGTGGGATTAAAGGACAGTCCAACATGCGATCACTTCTTTTGTGAAATGACATTGTAGTAGGTGTGGCTTTTGTTTCCGTAATCCTATATAACCTTTATCCCAGTGCCTAAACATTAGATCTGTCCTGTAGATCTCTTGATTACTTTACTTTATTGAATCTCCATGCTAATTCTGATACGTTTTGGGACATGTGTTAAAGCATGACATTAATCTACGCATTGAAATAACATTGAGGATTTCAAATTAGGTTTCGATTATGTAGACATTCTAAAAACACAAACACTGTTTTTCAAACTGGATATCTGCCTGGAAACGTAGATCTACTTTACGTAATGTTGTTGAAAACTCATGAACAATGATTTTATATAATATCTAGAAAAGTAATCACTAGATGCATCTAGCATTTAGCTATGTGGATTTTCTAACAAGCTGCTGCAAACACTTGGAACTAGATCGAGATTGTACAGTACATTTTGCAATGGGAAACTCAACGGCAATTCGAAATACAAATTCACGTCAAAGCTGGAACTGACGAGTATTCACTAATTATCGAATGCATGAATCGTGGTTATATATGTAAGATAAAAATATTCTACACCGTGTACACTACTGTACATCTTTAAATAACACGAATTTTGTTCCGCTATTTGCACTCGTTAAAAAGATGCAGCGACAGAAACTAACATTTTTAGTTCACTAGACCTTATAATGATAACATCGATACAGCAAAACCCTAACATTGGAAAATTATGAAGAGAAAAGGAAAATTGTTTTATTTAAGTGTCACCCGGCGTTGTATACAATAATATTTCAATTTGGTAAAATACAGGCAGATGTATATAAAAGGGATAACGCCAGCCGGCCTATAATTAGTATAAAGGCCTATGAGGTATGTATATACAGTCTCTTTAAAGGGGAATTAATCTCTGGCTTCCAGAACCTTCTTCTCGGCTGTCGGACACTGGCCGATAGGGCTCGCTAGCTGATCAAATTGTTGATCAAACTTTAACCATGTTTACCAAAATTTTAATAACGATGACTCCCTGTATAGAATGCGACCTGGGAAATGTGGGACAAGTCCATTTTTACGAACAGGTGGGTTAAGTGTGGTATTTCCCGCATATTCTCACAATCCTCACGTCGATTATCTGTACCTTTTCTCCTAGTGCCGATTGTCATGTCACTCCCAGTTTTTGATACGACCGTTCGGCCATTGAGTTTATCTGTGATTGAAATTTGCCTTCGTTTTGAAACTTGACCCGTGATTGTTTTTTTTAATGAGTTTTGGTAGGATTTATCCTTCTGGATGTCGAGTCATTTTCTGTCAGGTATTTAATAAAGACTGTGCTTGTTTGGCGTTTCACGTAACAGTAGTATAATCACAGACAACCTATGCTTCGAAAGAGGTATACAGATCTGTCGAGTATTTTAGGTATGGATCGCCTTTTTTCAGTTGGCACAGATAGTCTAGTATCTAATCCGACAATAATTAATACGCAGGTATGTCCACCCAAGTGCAAAAAGTTAATTCAACAAGACGGTTGCAGTTTTACCCTTCACCCTCCACTTTTTCGAAGTCCTAATTCATGATAAATGACAGTTTTTACCGGTACTTTTGACATGGGACATGAACACGAAATTGGTTAAATTACCCCCCTTGGTTTAATAGTCGTCTGGCTCCTTCCCAGCGCGTGACACCTTCGTTACACTCTCGGTAACATAGAGCTCCGCGAACGGACTATCGCTGTGAGGAGCTTGACATGTCGTCTGCTTAATCATGACACCGATTTGAAAGAAATTAAGCAAACAGAGAAACAATTAGATCTACTTATCACCTTGACAAATAATGAAGTTAGTGGCACAGAAATTGCAAAAAAAATGTTGGGTAAACGGATCTACAATGTCAAAATTCCTAAAACGAAATAAAATCCGGGAATCGATGGGACCAGTTGCACAAATCGATCTTATTGCTAAGATGATTGTAACTCCCATATTTTAACATAGGCTTACAATAGTCGTAGCACTAAGATCGCTTTGTGCAACTGGGACCAGCTGTAAGCTTTTGGGCCAAACAAGAGTGAGTATGTTTTTTTACGCCACTTTTAGCAAAATTCTAGCAATATCATGGCTGGGGACACCTGAAAATGGGCTTCACACATTGCGCCAATGTGGGGAATCAAAATCCGGCGTGAAGAGCTAACCTTTAACCACTAGGCCACCTCACCACCCAAACAAGAGGACCAAAGTGATAAAAACCATGGACATGGGCGACTGAGACATCACAAAGGTAGTGGGAAGCAAAAACCGTGTCATACCTCAAGAAGCATCCCTCCATGATGGCTGAGAGTGTTCAGTTGCTGTGCAATGCCAAGGTGGAAGCCGATGCCCATGTTTCCTGAGGGTTGGCAGCAACTGGAGGTGGTAATACCCCAAACTGGTAAGCTCTTAGGATGATGGAACGTAGCCAAAAAGAGATACCTCTGAATTTGCAGCCGTCAATAATGGTATGAATAAACGCTTGCGTGAACGACGTAAGGTCTAAGAGGCCTTCGGGTAGATCCTCAAGTCTTGAACTGGACAGAGTGAGATGTCAAAATATGTGCCAAAAATGGAAGGTTGCTTCTGGCGATCAGACACCGCCTTCACCAGCCACTGCTTGCGCAAAGTCGTCTTAGAAGAAGTGGAAGGTGTACACAGCGTTGGCCCTTTGGTGGTTGCCAAGCAACATACCGCCATTTACGTTTCCATACGTCCAGAACCGGCCTTGCAACCTCTCCGGTGTGTGTCACCCCTTATTAGAAGGCTACATGCTGCACGCATTAGGCTCGGTATGACAGTTCTAGACTTTAATTTTATTTAACTTCTATGTTTGCATCAATACCTGGAAATCACACATACCTAACTTTCTCCTTCTCTGTCAACAGGAATGGTCACTCGATGCCAGACATCGTTATTGCTGATTGGTTGGAGTTTTGAGAATTTTATTGAAGATCACATCTGAAGGTACTGTCGGATAAAGATGCATTAAGTAAAGCAGGATAAGTTAAAAAATCTAGTTAAATCCTAGATATTTTTTATATTTGTATTCTGATCCTGCATCTGCATAGCAGTAATGTGCTGATCAGTGACGTTACCTCCTGTGGTCTCATGGGAGCTGTGTAATAGGCTTAGCCACTCAACTAGTTGGAACAACTTCTTCTTCATTAAGACCTCACACAGCTCTTTCTCTCTGTCAAGAATAAGTAGTAAATGCTTTAAGGAGTAATGCAGGATAAGTTAAAAAAATTGTAAAAATAGGTAAATTCCATAGATATAATTCAAATTTGTAAAATTCAGAAATAGAAATATACGCGTGTATATAGATGCGTCTCACTTAGGAATTAAAATAATATTCAGTAAAACTTTAATTTATGAGGAAAGAACTCTATTTAAGTGACTGTTGTACTTCACTTCCTGTTGATATTCAAATTAATTCAGCATTCTGACCAGGGTTAAAATATTTTAACCACAAATGGACAAAAAGAAATTACAGTTTAACAAAACAAACTGATTTTTGAAATATTTATTTTGATAGCCAACAGATAAATAACAACCAACATGTAAATGAGAAAAAAACATGCACAATACTGATACATTTAAGACATAGTTTTACATTCTGCTACTAACCGTTTCAAGTCTAGTTAACCTAATAACCTGTTCCTGTTTAATACTTTCTAGTGTAGATAAGGATATTGTTTTCCAAAGAATAAAAGTACACCAGTTATAATCATGGTTACTGGATTATGAAATGAATTATGATAAATCATCAAATTCAAATTTATTATTAAAGTGAATTTCTTTTAACTAAATGCTAAATGAAAGAAATCAAAAGGCCCTTTTTTCCTAACTTTTTTTTTATCAATGGCAAATTAAAGACATAAACATTAAAATACGACTGATTAACATTTTTTCAAAAAGTAACTGTAGAAAAAACAACTAAATATTACACAAAACAAAAACATACCATAACAAAATCGGCAACAAAGCAATAATAATGTGGAGATAAAATGATGCAAGTCAGATGTCAGCCTCCATTATCCAGTGTATCATATCTCTATGTATTATGATGTATACCCTGGACCTCTTAACTACCATAACGTCATACTGAATTCACCGCTGGAAAATTGCTAAGTATAGCGTTAAACAACAAACCAAATCATACTGAATTCAGTTGAATAACACAATGCTAAAAATGGACTTCTTTTAAGAAACAAGCAATGATATCACCATTCTGTTGCATGCCATCTCATATTCAACTTGAACTGGGAATGTCTTGCAGCAAATGATTTCCCTATTCCCATCTTGCTCTTGACAACATATTTTCCAACTAGAAATTCACACCAAAAAGTCTTCTTAATTTCCTTAAATTCATCAAGGGCTTGTAACACGCCAGGATTTTCAAATTATTTGTATGCGAGACTCGTGTTCAGAAGAAGCCACTTGATTTGATTTCAGTTGAAAGAAATCCATGTAAACATATCAGGTGAAAGAGTAAGTGATGAAAGAACTGAAGATTGTGATCTAAACCACCTGAAATGAAGCTATAGTGGTGAATGGGTCCAGGATATTTATCACAACAGAATGGGGATATATAATACCCTGGCTACACAAAGATGGTCAGATATCGGAGACACTGGAACGTTTTGTACAATCTATGAAAATAATAAGAGCAAGGTCATCATGCTCGTGAATTGTTTTTTTCACAAATGGAAATGTTTGTAGAAGGTTTTAATATTGCTGAGGAATGACTTTGATTTATCATCCATTCCACTGAATATAATAACACGGTTAAGCTGATAAAGGACAAATATAATAAGCAAGATTCAGCAAAAACAGTAACAACAGCAATATTTTAGCAATAGTGACAAATAATGTCATGGATGAACAGCATGATGTGCTAAGAGGACAACCATTTTACATTCTAATGGGTGTGGGAATTAGTTCTTCTTTCTCTCGCACGCATGCACGCACACGGTTCACTGAAAATTTTGGCTGTCCACAGAGGTAAACTGCATGTTTTGAAAAAGTGACAAAAATCCCTGGTCTCACCAAAATGTTAAATAGTCGGGCTTTAAAATAGTCCTGTTGTCAGCAGCAACATGATAAATCCACTAATAAAACAAACAAATAATACAACAGAAGCAACACAAGCACGTATGATTAACAGAAGAGTCACATATGGTAAATTTTGCTTGCATGGTACCATGGTACCATTTTTGCCTAGTATGATTCCTTCAGAAAACAGTTCAGTGATGCACAGCAAAACAAAACTGCCCTGGAGTAAATGACCATCTTTGACAATACAATGTAATAAAATTGCTTTACAACACTAATAACAAAATAACATTAAAAGTAGCGATAACAATTATTGATGACAGAAAATAATTGGCACACACTGACAAAAAGGACAAGACACTTAATTAATTTAATAATAACCCTTCTCTTATTTACAAGTACCGGTAATGAATTTGAAATGCTTTTTTTTATTTTCTCATGAGGCAAATCTGCCTATTTGTGGCTATCAGGGAGATCACAAACAAAACAAACAACTCTTTGACCAGACAAGTTTATTTTGGCATTTTGCTTTATTTTCTAATAGAAAAACCTATCCGTAACAAAATAAAACATGAAATGATAAATAAATTCAAATGCTGTGACTGATTATGAATATGCATTATCTGGGCATATTTTTGTCTATAATTTTGTCAAAACCGTTGTTTCAAGAGGTTGTTATAGAAAAATCAACCCTTACATCATTTTTATTATTTCTGTATGTTGCCATCATACCTGATCAAGAAAATTATACAAAAACAAGAAATGACACTTGTCTGGTTTCAAAAATTCATTTTAAATGGTTTCAAAGCATGAGACAAGGCTTATCAAGCAATTTGGTTTGTTATTGCAAGTGTTGAATCAGCATTGGACTCAAAACAAACAGGTCAGTGACAAATACATGTATGTAAAACAGGCAATTTTGGTATTGAGGTATTGGAATATATGTGAAGAATGATTTTGTTTTCATTTCTATACTCTGATACAGTCATCTCCCTCTCAAGGCGACCTGTGAAGATCCGGGGTAGAATAGGTTTTCAGCAACCCATGCTTGCCATAAAAGGCGACTATGCTTGTCGTTAAAGGCGACTAACAGGATCAGGTGGTCAGGCTCGCTGAGTTGGTTGATGCATGTCATTGATCCCAATTGCGTGGATCGATGCTCATGATGTCAATCACTGGATTGTCTGGTCCAGACTCGATTATTTACAGACCGCCGTAATATTGCAGAGGGCGGCGTTAAACAACAAACCAAACCAAACCCTCTAAAGGTCATACACTGTAGTCACAGATCAACATGGTGGAACTTCTCTCAATGCATCTTCCGACTATCCAAGGCATAAAATCACCATTCTATAAATACCCTAGACACATTCACCACCACCGCATTACTTGTATACAAAGCATTGATGGCAAATGGGTCCAGGGTTGTTGTCATAATAGAAAGGAGATTATGTTAGCCTGAATAATCGAAGATGCTCTCAGCGAGGCTTAAGCATTTCACAAGTTATGAGAAAAATGTATATGATCTTAGCCATCCAACTTAACCTGTTTATTTACATTTATATGAAATAAGGAATTAACAGTTAAGCAATGGTATTTATTGATACGTTCTCAAACAAGCTCAAAATACCTTGTAAGCTCAGACACTGTTTCTTGACAATGTACCAGTAATTCCATGGTGAGTGAGTGAGTGAGTGAGTGAGTAAATGATGTTGTCACTCATCCCCATCACAGAGAGATGAGTGATAGAGAACTGTACTCATAAACATGCAGCAACTTTTCAATGCATGGTATTTGTTTATACTTCATTTTTGCTTAAATAAAATTTAACAATACAATTTTCAATATTAATCATAACAACAACACCACAACAATAATAATAATGAGTACATTTCGACAGTGCAAACTTCCATGCCTGTCGGTATGCTCATAGCACTATGACATTATTTCTATTATTAACCTGGTCAATGGATTAGTCTCATTCTCACCTCCCTGAGGAGTATACAAACAATTCACATCTTGTCTTTTGTTAAAGTGTAAAATGTTCATCACATTATATATTCATTCTACAATAAATTATAAATGTAATCCTATCATTACTCCCTACATATATCAAAGGAGATATCTTGAATTAAATTAATTATGGTATATCCCTATATTCAAAAGCATGTGATAGGCCTAGCTATCTGCTACTAACTTCTACCTGATTAAACATATTTGTATTTCAAAATCTTGTGTTACTACAAAAGGTTGTCGTCCAAGTTTCCATCACGACTCAAAAATACCTATGGAAAATACACATAAAATATCAGGAAAACATGGCTTCAGCTAACACTTAAAATTCCTTGCCATATAAATCCAAACTGCCTTGAGTTAAACAGAAATATGATTCCTCCCAGGTACCCCTTGTGCAGATTGCCCCATTAACCAACACCCCATCTTTTATAACCGACTCCACAACCCCGATGATTAATGAAAATAGAGGATACATTTAGGGATTTATTTAAACCTGTTTAGATTCCATGTCCATGAAGTCTGCAGCAAATGTCAGTAAAAATTCTCAAATTGGAAATAAACATCTCTCCATATTTTCCTGAGGCAAGAGAGTTAACTGACTATAAAAGTCCAGTGACCACCCTTGCCGAACTAGGCTGGTATTATGGAATTAGATTTTGGCTGGACTAACGAATCTATACACAGTCCAATCAAAATCGCGCAATGAAACCGAAATCTGCATGACAGTTTACAGTTTAGATTGTGGAATAAGTCCGAAAGTCTTTGGCTGGAAGAAGTGAGTCTCTATACAGTGGACCATGTCGTTCAACTCCCTTTTTGCTGCTTCTCGGTCCATTCTGAAGGTCAAGGTCACAAGTGACAAACATTGAATTAAATAATATTGTTCACATCATGGAAAGCCACTGCTTAAATCTGTGCCAAATGTATGCAAACTTTCAACTGACCTTGCAGCATAGCTAAAGCAGGGATTTATTTAAACCTGTTCAGATTCCATGTCCATGAAGTCTGCAGCAAATGTCAGTAAAAATTCTCAAATTGGAAATAAACATCTCTCCATATTTTCCTGAGGCAAGAGAGTTAACTGACTATAAAAGTCCAGTGACCACCCTTGCCGAACTAGGCTGGTATTATGGAATTAGATTTTGGCTGGACTAACGAATCTATACACAGTCCAATCAAAATCGCGCAATGAAACCAAAATCCAGTTCGTAAACTGTCATGCAGATTTCGGTTGATTGCAGGATTTGCAAAGCATGTGCACCACCAACTCGTTGTCAACAGATATTTTCAAAATCATTTCATGTTTTTAATCAAGGTGCTCATGTGATTTGATGCACTTCGCGATGTAAGACCTGTTTTATCACAATATAGATCTTGATTATCAATCAGATTGTCTTGACTGGGCGCTGCCATTTTGTTCGAAGCAAATGCAAGTGATACGAGAGGTGGAATCTGATTGCTCCATAGGAGAGTCATAGAAGGGACATAACTCGTAATAACCACTGGTGGCGCTCCGATCGAGCCTAGGAATTCCAGCCTAGTTCGGCAAGGGTGGAAACTTGACTTTTAAAGCCAGTTAACTCTCTTGTCTCAGGAAGATCCCATTCTGGCGTCTCTTGTTATAGTAATATTGTTAAGAATGTACTACAACCCTATTCATTCCTTCTTGTGGCACCCTACACCACTGGGCCACCCATGTCCCCTCAATAACTTACCCTTTAGTGGGGTCTGGCTTGTGCTCAGTGTAGTACTTGATTTTGGGTTCTGTGCCGCTTGTCCGCAGGGTAGCCACACAGCCATTTTCAAATGTGAATGTGATCATCTCTGAGGACTTGCTTGTGGGTAGAATCTGAAGACATTGATATTTTTTATATGAAGCAGACAAATCTGTACAATTTGCAGGTATAAGAGGTGGGACATTAATGGGTTAAAATGAAAGATTTAATATCTTTTCAGTCAAATTTTCTTGTAGTCTGCACATTAGGATCAGTGTATGTTGGGCTGAACACCAAATGAACAGAATTGCATATTTGTGGCATGATAGTCAAATGTGGGAGGAAACCAAAGTGATTTGAGTCAGCTGGGGATGCAATTTTGCACAGTGAACTGTGGTTTCTTGGACCACATGACTACCTGTTGCCTCACCTCTCTTCCCTTAAGTGTGTCAGAAACCTATGATTGTGTGTTCACATCCAGGATTTGCCCTGATTATTATTCTAGTTTTCCTCCCACATAAAGGAGACACACCATGATAAAACTAAAATAATATTCTAAGTAGTTAAACTAAACTCACTCACTCACTCACTTGGGAAGGATCCCTTGAGTAGGCCTTACAATAACAAGAACAAGAACTTCAACTCACTGGAACATTGTCCGGCTGGCTGTTGTCGTAGCCTTTGCCTGTCAGATCTCGAACATATTTGATCTTATAAGGGCCACAACTTGATGGATACTGAAACAAAAAGCGTGAATTAAATAGTTTGCAAATGAAAACTCCTCCTATCATGTTCCGTATTCTAAGTAACTTGAATATGTAACGGTGGCACAGATGTGGCTCTCCAATGTCCTGTCCAGCAGTATAGATCAATATAAGCACAGTGTACATTTTGCTTTGAAAGATTGGCTTAAGATTTTCCCTATCATTAATGAATGGGACTTTTGAACTGATTTTTCCCTTATAATGTGTCAGATTAAACACAAGGGAAATAAATGCCTTTATGAAAATATGAAATTTCAGAGAATTGCCAAATATGGTCATTGTCTTTGAGAACCATTCTAACATTGATATTTGGGCAGGTAAAAAATTACGTACAGATACCTAGTTATGATAACTTCTGCAAGGACAATCATTGCTCCCAAAATCATGAAAAAGGGATGAGCAGGCTGGTTGGAACTTAACACTAGCCTGCTAGCCAGGGGCTAGTACTAATTCCTGCAGGCAAGTACAAAGTTCCCTATTGTTTTAACAAGGGCATTTTATCATTAGCTGGGCTAGTAAAGCTTTTGAGTTTAGTTCTAACTTCTAACCCTGATGATGAAATAATAAAGACCATATAAATCAATATTATATGGCCTATGCTGTTCAATACTCTAATGAAATGCAAAAGAACTGACCCCCATAAAAAGTACATGTATTGAGAAATTGAAAGGCTGCATGGTTATTCTAAACCTCTTACAGCATTTCTAGCAGGTCAGAACATAATTCATTTAGCCCTTTACTCAGTCATGCAAACACACAGTTGAATGCATGTGCAATGGTCAATGCCATCTGGGTACAATGGTTCAATATTAACCAGGTCACACACTGTAATTACATGATTCCGATACAAATTGACTCAAAAGACAAGTAAGGGGCTCTGGGGGTTATTCTTCCCATGAACCCCATCTGAGTAAGAAAGAGTTAACATCTACCTTTCCTGGACCATCGAAGTTACGGAGATTCTGAAACATCTTGGCAGTAATGGCTGGGTCATCACACCGGAAGTAGGAGTTTTGTGACAAGTGATAACCGTATCTGAAACACAAACATCAGAGGCAGGGTAGATCTTTGGAGTATAATCTGGGCACTTTGGTTGGACAACTAACGAGCACATACTATCAATATTTATCTCCATACAACATCTATAACCTACTTGTTGAATATCTCTTCCAGCTGTTTAGCCAGAGTTGAGTCGTGGTTGTACAGGAATGTTGCCATCTCTGCCATCACTGCTGCTGCACTCACTCCATCCTTGTCCAGAACCTTGGTGCCGCACATGAACCCTGTACAACACACACACATGAACCCTGTACAACACACACATATGAACCCTGTACAACACACACACATGAACCCTGTACAACACACACATATGAACCCTGTACAACACACACATGAACCCTGTACAACACACACACATGAACCCTGTACAACACACACATGAATCCTGTACAACACACACACATGAACCCTGTACAACACACACACACACACATGAACCCTATACAACACACACACATGAACCCTGTACAACACACACATGAACCCTGTACAACACACACACATGAACAAAAAACAAGGGATGTTATCAAGTGTGACCTACCAATGGCCTCTTCAAATGCAAAGATGACATGTTTCCCATCATTTTGTCTATCACAAGCCTTGTTAGCGATCCACTTGAAGCCTGTCAAGGTTTCCTGCAGACATAAGTCAGATTGTGTCAACTTCAATTCATACAGGTCATCAGTCTTTTAGTTACATCAGTGAGAGAGAGAGAGAGTCAACCTAAATCAGTGAGGGAGTGAGTTAACCTACATCAGTGAAAGAGTGAGTTAACCTACATCAGTGAGAGAGAGTCAACCTAAATCAGTGAGAGAGTGAGTCAACCTAAATCAGTGAAAGAGTGAGTTAACCTACATCAGTGAGAGAGAGTCAACCTAAACTACATCAGTGAGAGAGTGAGTTAACCGACATCAGTGAGAGAGTGAGTCAACCTAAATCAGTGAGAGAGTGAGATAACCTACATAAGTGAGAGTGAGTTAACCTACATCAGTGAGAGTGTGAGTTAACCTACATCAGTGAAAGAGTGAGTTAACCTACATCAGTGAGAGTGTGAGTTAACCTACATCAGTGAGAGAGTGAGTTAATCTGCATCACAGTGAGAGTGAGTTAACCTACATCAGTGAGAGAGTGAGTTAACCTACATCAGTGTGTAAGTGTGTTAACCTACATCAGTGAGACAGTGAGTTAACCTACATCAGTGAGAGAGTGAGTTAACCTACATCAGTGAGAGAGTGAGATAACCTACATATGTGAGAGAGTGAGTTAACCGACATCAGTGAGAGAGTGAGTTAACCTACATCAGTGAGAGAGTGAGTTAACCTACATCAGTGAGAGAGTGTGTTAACCGACATCAGTGAGAGAGTGAGTTAACCTACATCAGTGAGAGAGTGAGTTAACCTACATATGTGAGAGAGTGAGTTAACCTACATCAGTGAGAGAGTGAGTTAACCGACATCAGTGAGAGAGTGAGTTAACCTACATCAGTGAGAGAGTGAGTTAACCTACATCAGTGAGAGAGTGAGTTAACCTACATCAGTGAGATAACCTGCATCAGTGAGAGAGTGAGTTAACCTACATATGTGAGAGAGTGAGTTAACCTACATCAGTGAGAGAGTGAGTTAACCTACATCAGTGAGAGAGTGAGTTAACCTACATATGTGAGAGAGTGAGTTAACCTACATCAGTGAGAGAGTGAGTTAACCGACATCAGTGAGAGAGTGAGTTAACCTACATCAGTGAGAGAGTGAGTTAACCTACATCAGTGAGAGAGTGAGTTAACCTACATCAGTGAGAGAGTGAGATAACCTGCATCAGTGAGAGAGTGAGATAACCTGTATCAGTGAGAGAGTGAGTTAACCTACATCAGTGAGAGAGTGAGTTAACCTGCATCAGTGAGAGAGTGAGTTAACCTACATCAGTGAGAGAGTGAGTTAACCTGCATCACAGTGAGAGAGTGAGATAACCTACATCAGTGAGAGAGTGAGATAACCTGCATCACAGTGAGAGAGTGAGTTAACCTACATCAGTGAGAGAGTGAGTTAACCTGCATCAGTGAGAGAGTGAGTTAACCTACATCAGTGAGAGAGTGAGTTAACCTACATCAGTGAGAGAGTGAGATAACCTGCATCAGTGAGAGAGTGAGATAACCTACATCAGTTAGAGAGTGAGTTAATCTGCATCACAGAGAGAGTGAGTTAATCTGCATCAGTGAGAGAGTGAGTTAACCTACATCAGTGAGAGAGTGAGTTAACCTACATCAATGAGAGAGTGAGTTAACCTACATCAGTGAGAGAGTGAGTTAACCTACATCAGTGAGAGAGTGTGTTAACCTACATCAGTGAGAGAGTGAGTTAATCTGCATCACAGTGAGAGTGAGTTAACCTACATCAGTGAGAGAGTGAGTTAACCTACATCAGTGAGAGAGTGAGTTAACCTACATCAGTGAGAGTGTGAGTTAACCTACATCAGTGAGAGAGTGAGTTAACCTACATCAGTGAGAGTGTGAGTTAACCTACATCAGTGAGAGAGTGAGATAACCTACATCAGTGAGAGAGTGAGTTAATCTGCATCACAGTGAGAGTGAGTAAACCTACATCAGTGAGAGAGTGTGTTAACCTACATCAGTGAGAGGGTGAGTTAATCTGCATCAGTGAGAGAGTGAGTTAACCTACATCAGTGAGAGAGTGAGTTAACCTACATCAGTGAGAGAGTGAGTTAACCTACATCAGTGAAGAGTGAGTTAACCTACATCAGTGAAAGAGTGAGTTAACCTACATCAGTGAGAGAGTGAGTTAACCTACATCAGTGTGTAAGTGTGTTAACCTACATCAGTGAGAGAGTGAGTTAACCTACATCAGTGAGAGAGTGAGTTAACCTACATCAGTGAGAGAGTGAGATAACCTACATATGTGAGAGAGTGAGTTAACCGACATCAGTGAGAGAGTGAGTTAACCTACATCAGTGAGAGAGTGAGTTAACCTACATCAGTGAGAGAGTGTGTTAACCGACATCAGTGAGAGAGTGAGTTAACCTACATCAGTGAGAGAGTGAGTTAACCTACATCAGTGAGAGAGTGAGATAACCTGCATCAGTGAGAGAGTGAGTTAACTGACATCAGTGAGAGAGTGAGTTAACCTACATCAGTGAGAGAGTGTGTTAACCGACATCAGTGAAAGAGTGAGTTAACCTACATCAGTGAGAGAGTGAGTTAACCTACATCAGTGAGAGAGTGAGTTAACCTACATCAGTGAGAGAGTGAGTTAACCTACATCAGTGAGAGAGTGAGATAACCTGCATCAGTGAGAGAGTGAGTTAACCTACATCAGTGAGAGAGTGAGATAACCTGCATCAGTGAGAGAGTGAGATAACCTACATCAGTGAGAGAGTGAGTTAATCTGCATCACAGAGAGAGTGAGTTAATCTGCATCAGTGAGAGAGTGAGTTAACCTACATCAGTGAGAGAGTGAGTTAACCTACATCAATGAGAGAGTGAGTTAACCTACATCAGTGAGAGAGTGAATTAACCTACATCAGTGAGAGAGTGTGTTAACCTACATCAGTGAGAGAGTGAGTTAATCTGCATCACAGTGAGAGTGAGTTAACCTACATCAGTGAGAGAGTGAGTTAACCTACATCAGTGAGAGTGTGAGTTAACCTACATCAGTGAGAGAGTGAGTTAACCTACATCAGTGAGAGTGTGAGTTAACCTACATCAGTGAGAGAGTGAGATAACCTACATCAGTGAGAGAGTGAGTTAATCTGCATCACAGTGAGAGAGTGAGTTAACCTACATCAGTGAGAGTGAGTTAACCTACATCAGTGAGAGAGTGAGTTAACCTACATCAGTGAGAGTGTGAGTTAACCTACATCAGTGAGAGAGTGAGTTAACCTACATGAGTGAGAGAGTGAGTTAACCTACATCAGTGAGAGAGTGAGTTAACCTGCATCACAGTGAGAGAGTGAGTTAATCTGCATCACAGTGAGAGAGTGAGTTAACCTGCATCAGTGAGAGAGTGAGTTAACCTACATCAGTGCGAGTGCGAGTTGACCTATATCAGTGAGAGAGTGAGATAACCTACATCAAAAATACACCCTTCCTGCTTGGCAATGGTCTGCAGGATCTTGGAGGAAACTGTGCTGGCCACCATACAAATATCTTTGTCTGAAATGAAAATATCACAACTGTAAAGCTGCTTCATAGATGCATAAATCAGAATCTGTACTAGTATTTTTTGTTATTATTGTTTTTTTCAGAATTGCAGACACATTTTAGAAACAAATTGAACTAATTAGAAAAAAGAAGAAGGGGGAGACGTATGTTTTTATGAGTAAAAACACATTCTAGTCAATAATCGTGATAGTTCATGATACTACTTCAAGCGGCAGGGACAAAAGTGTGTTTTGAATTTTGAAGCTGAGAGGTGAGGAGACTACTTACTTTTGACATCTGGGTGACTTTTCCTGAAGGTAAAGAGACTCCACCACCCAAGCAGGGCCCCGATCTCATTTCCAGAGAAGATCCTCCACTTACCTCTGAAACACAACTCTCCAACTTACAATCAGTCTGCATCACTTTACATCACTCAGTCCTACCCTATACAGTGGTCATCATGCAGATAAAGCAATCCCCCTTTGTAAAGTCTCCTGGACTAATTTTACAAGATCTTGAGTTGACCGTATTATCATCAATACAAGACAAGAGTCATCAATAGATGACAAATCCCCCCATCCCCCACAAATTTGAAAAAACAAATCTTATTACTGTTACTTTCAAGTCGAACTTGATGTGAGAATTTCTATCTAATCTGTCTGTCCGTATACCCCCTTTAGTCCATGAGCCAGACCGAATATGAGTATCAAATAGCTGAACAGATCCAATGTGGATTTTCAGTTAGCATGATGTCTTAAGTGTTCAAAAAGCCCACCCGGACATTCAGGATCGGTAGCTTAATACCAATTTGGCGGCCATCTTTAAAATGGCCACCACGCCCATTCAGAAATATACTAACCACCGGAAAAACTGAAATAACTCGCCACCAAGATGACCTATGAACATGCAATATGGCTTATTTTGTTCGTAACAAAATTCTGCACCAGACAGTATATAATAACTTGACTTTTGATTTTATAATCTGTTCCAAAATTCGGAGTTTTTCAAACATATGGGTATGCGTTGATGCTTTTTTTCACAAAGTTCTTTCAAATGTCAAGCCTGCTATACACACCAGCAAATGTATGTCCTAGATCACCTTGGGCAGCTCTCCAGGTGTGGATAAAATGTTTGGGGCAGTTATTTGACCCTTAAGTATAAGTGCAGACAATAAAATTTTGGTAATAATTTATTGCATTTGGCGCTTTCTGGAGTGGGTTATCACCACGAATCAGAGGAAATCAGTTAAACCATACCCAAAAAAGCCTTTATGCACAAATTGGCCTCTCTATCGAAAATGGGCTCTGCTGCTACTTGGGTTGGGCTCTGCTGCTACTTGGGTAGGGTTTTGTGAATTGGAATTATAGTCTGTTTCTAATAATCAATCGACTGAAAGAAAAATGCTATTCCAGGTGACTTGTGGTTCAAAACATAAGTCCGCATTAGTCTTCATCACTATCGATGTCACTATTGTCACTCTCTTGGACTGGGTCGGTGTCATCTTCCGCTGTCATGTTGGCACAGTTCTGCAGTTTGCATGCTGGGGTGCAGGGTAATCCATTCTGGATACAGGTGCAACTGTCTTCAGCACAAACACGTGGACACTTGCAAGCCATCAGGGAGAGAACCATCTCAGGAGCCGGTGCTCCAGTTAACCACGATATTGCAATGTCTCCGTCACTCAGATGCCAGCCATGCCCTTCGGTTGGTTCAGGGAGATTTACTGTGTTCTGAAGGCTGCACCGCCATATAGCTGCCTGATAGTTAGCACGTTTAGTATGCTGTAGCAAGGCATCCTTACAAGGTGGAAGCTGCCCAGATGACAAATCACCCTTTTTGGCACAGAACATATCGTACCTCAGTTCATTCACCCCTTTGGCCTTTGTATTGCGACAGTACATGCTACAGGTGAACTCTTGTATGCCATCAAATAGATCATCTGAAACGGACCACTGCTGTCCAAGAAGCACAAACGTATCCCTGAACTGTTCATTCTTCCTGATCAAGTTAACGGCTTTTACCTTTCCCTTGCCCGCGAATGAGCTTACAGAATCACAGCCAGTCCAGGCATGGACACCTATTAGTGCCTGACAGACCTTCTTGACTAGTGTGGTACCCAATTTGGAAATGTCAATCAGTCTAATCTGATTTTTCTTTTCTCTTCTCAATAGTATCCGTGTGCCAATTTCTGAATGCATCCCAAGGAGGATAACAAAAACATCCGTATCCTCTGAAATCACAATCACTGTAGGATAGTTTGCTGCGGCATGCTTGGCATGGACAACAAGTCGTGTATCGGCTTCTTCATGTCCAGTTGTAGCCAATTCTTCCACCTCTGTCACTTTATCCTGTGTAATCTGAAAGCATAGTCCTTCGGATGTTACCATTAACGTAGTGTTACCAAGAAGCTCTCTTTTCTTTTCGTCTTTCCAGCTATCCGCCAGAAACTTTGTCAGCTTAGTCTTGCTCTCGGTGCCGGCTAACAGACGTTTATAGTTCTTGATACGATGGCCAGGCTTGATTTGACTGAAGACAATCCCTTGAGTAGACCCGCGATTGATCCTTTCTGCAGTCTTTATCGACTGGTCCCTGTACACATCAAATACTACATCGATTCTCTCACTTCCTCGTCCGTCAGTAAGGATCTGTTTCAGTATTCGATCAGACAGTTCGTCAAATGTCAGTTGCTCCCCATGGACCTTTTGAACAATGCCCATGGCATCAACGATGGTTGCCCTTCGCCCTGTGGCCATGTCAGTGATTGCCATGTCCTTCTCAATATGCTTGCCTAATGATGATTTTCCTGTTTTCTTCAGTGTCCCATCACCATTGGCTAGTGCCCATGGCTTTTGACCAAGGGGATAACACATAACCTCTCGCATGTCCAGCTTTCTGTTCTGGGCAATAAGAAGCATGTGACCAAATGCCCGATTGTCTGCTTTCAGAACAATTTCTTTGTTTGTTCCTTTTACCACAGTGTCCTTTTTCATGTCGGCGAATGTCTTCAATTTCAACTTCTTTATGGGATCATAGAATCCCTACCCTTTTTCCAGCCGTTCCGCCTGCAGCTTGTATGCCTCCTCTCCCCTTTCTCGAGCTTTAATAATGTCACTGCATACATCAGGTGGTGCTGCTGCACCTGTGGAAATGCAGACTAGATCAATGGGCTCATTCCCAAAGGGGTTTATCCAACTGCTTTCAAGCAGTTCGACTATAGACTCCACATCAGCTTCGTCTCTGGTGATCCGGGAATTCTGCAAGTCAGCATGACCAAGCCCTGGACTCTGCAACGAGATGAGGTCTCTTAGCTGTCTCAGAGCATTTGCCCTATGCTCTGCCGTGAGATAGTAGCGAGACAGTGCACCCTGATTTAAGCTAAAGCCCTTTGTCCCACCGGGCGTCTGGGTGTCCTTATTTACTGTCTCTTCAAGGGTCTGGTCTACAGCAATTCTGCCAAATGGATTACTCTGTCGGAGCTGCACCGAGAATCCACCATCAAGAAAGTGCCGTTGTAAATCTGGGCAGGTTCTATCCAGTTCACTCATCTGCGCATAGTAAACCGGGAGATATCGTGCATAGTTCGTTTTGTCCATTGCGAAACACCAGGGTATCAAATCCCTGATGCTACTCAGATGCAAATGCCAGTCTCCGGTTCGGTCTGCACGAATCAAACCAAGTAGTATTTCTACCAGATCAATGTACAGCATCCAGTAGACAGCCAACTGACCGTTCTCATGACGTAGACCATCCAAGAAAACTGCAAACAAGTCGAGGATCCTCTGATCTAGGGCATAAATTTGCTGGTTTGTAAAGCAGAGTTGACATTTGAAAGAACTTTGTGAAAAAAGCATCAACGCATACCCATATGTTTTGAAAAACTCCAAATTTTGGAACAAATTATAAATTCAAAAATCAAGTTGTTATATACTGTCTGGTGCAGAATTTTGTTGCGAACAAAATAAGCCATATTGCATGTTCATAGGTCATCTTGGTGGTGAGTTATTTGAGTTTTTCTGATGTTAGTATTCTTCTGAAAGGGCGTGGCGGCCATTTTAAAGATGGCCGCCAAAAGTGTATTAAGCTACCGACCCTTAAAGTCCGGGTGGGCTTTTTGGACACTTAAGACAACATGCTAACTGAAAATCCACATCGGATCTGTTCAGCTTTTTGATACTCAAACCTGAAATTTTGAGGTCTGGCTCATGGACTACTTCATTCGTCACCACTCGCCCCTTTCCGTAACCTGCAAGAAGACTCGTCCCCCTATCGATGAATGTTATGTGCGAAAATACGACAAACCAATCAGAATGCGCGTATGATTTCAAGTTCTTCGTCAAAGAATCCCTCAGAAATAATTTTTGATTATACATATGTCTTGCATCTAAAAATATACCCAAGACACAATTAAATGTGTTCAAACATACTGTATAATTCCGCATGTCCCGATGTGCTTTAAACTGCATCTGAAATATATATAATATATGGGGAAATAAATGTGAACCATTTCGCAACAAGTTGACAATTGTTTTAGGTATGCCCGTTTGCGCAAAGACGGAACCCGGTCGCAAAAATGGCCATGATAGGGGCACGAGTCGCTATTCGGCTTGTCCCGGAATAACACGAGTTGGTCACGAATGGGACTACTTATGAGACTCAGTCCAAGTCCGTATCCTCTGAAATCACAATCACTGTAGGATAGTTTGCTGCGGCATGCTTGGCATGGACAACAAGTCGTGTATCGGCTTCTTCATGTCCAGTTGTAGCCAATTCTTCCACCTCTGTCACTTTATCCTGTGTAATCTGAAAGCATAGTCCTTCGGATGTTACCATTAACGTAGTGTTACCAAGAAGCTCTCTTTTCTTTTCGTCTTTCCAGCTATCCGCCAGAAACTTTGTCAGCTTAGTCTTGCTCTCGGTGCCGGCTAACAGACGTTTATAGTTCTTGATACGATGGCCAGGCTTGATTTGACTGAAGACAATCCCTTGAGTAGACCCGCGATTGATCCTTTCTGCAGTCTTTATCGACTGGTCCCTGTACATATCAAATACTACATCGATTCTCTCACTTCCTCGTCCGTCAGTAAGGATCTGTTTCAGTATTCGATCAGACAGTTCGTCAAATGTCAGTTGCTCCCCATGGACCTTTTGAACAATGCCCATGGCATCAACGATGGTTGCCCTTCGCCCGGTGGCCATGTCAGTGATTGCCAGTGATTGCCATGCCAGTGCCAGCCAACTGACCGTTCTCATGACGTAGACCATCCAAGAAAACTGCAAACAAGTCGAGGATCCTCTGATCTAGGGCATAAATTTGCTGGTTTGTAAAGCAGAGTTGACATTTGAAAGAACTTTGTGAAAAAAGCATCAACGCATACCCATATGTTTTGAAAAACTCCAAATTTTGGAACAAATTATAAATTCAAAAATCAAGTTGTTATATACTGTCTGGTGCAGAATTTTGTTGCGAACAAAATAAGCCATATTGCATGTTCATAGGTCATCTTGGTGGTGAGTTATTTGAGTTTTTCTGATGTTAGTATTCTTCTGAAAGGGCGTGGCGGCCATTTTAAAGATGGCCGCCAAAAGTGTATTAAGCTACCGACCCTTAAAGTCCGGGTGGGCTTTTTGGACACTTAAGACAACATGCTAACTGAAAATCCACATCGGATCTGTTCAGCTTTTTGATACTCAAACCTGAAATTTTGAGGTCTGGCTCATGGACTACTTCATTCGTCACCACTCGCCCCTTTCCGTAACCTGCAAGAAGACTCGTCCCCCTATCGATGAATGTTATGTGCGAAAATACGACAAACCAATCAGAATGCGCGTATGATTTCAAGTTCTTCGTCAAAGAATCCCTCAGAAATAATTTTTGATTATACATATGTCTTGCATCTAAAAATATACCCAAGACACAATTAAATGTGTTCAAACATACTGTATAATTCCGCATGTCCCGATGTGCTTTAAACTGCATCTGAAATATATATAATATATGGGGAAATAAATGTGAACCATTTCGCAACAAGTTGACAATTGTTTTAGGTATGCCCGTTTGTGCAAAGACGGAACCCGGTCGCAAAAATGGCCATGATAGGGGCACGAGTCGCTATTCGGCTTGTCCCGGAATAACACGAGTTGGTCACGAATGGGACTACTTATGAGACTCAGTCCAAGTCCGTATCCTCTGAAATCACAATCACTGTAGGATAGTTTGCTGCGGCATGCTTGGCATGGACAACAAGTCGTGTATCGGCTTCTTCATGTCCAGTTGTAGCCAATTCTTCCACCTCTGTCACTTTATCCTGTGTAATCTGAAAGCATAGTCCTTCGGATGTTACCATTAACGTAGTGTTACCAAGAAGCTCTCTTTTCTTTTCGTCTTTCCAGCTATCCGCCAGAAACTTTGTCAGCTTAGTCTTGCTCTCGGTGCCGGCTAACAGACGTTTATAGTTCTTGATACGATGGCCAGGCTTGATTTGACTGAAGACAATCCCTTGAGTAGACCCGCGATTGATCCTTTCTGCAGTCTTTATCGACTGGTCCCTGTACATATCAAATACTACATCGATTCTCTCACTTCCTCGTCCGTCAGTAAGGATCTGTTTCAGTATTCGATCAGACAGTTCGTCAAATGTCAGTTGCTCCCCATGGACCTTTTGAACAATGCCCATGGCATCAACGATGGTTGCCCTTCGCCCGGTGGCCATGTCAGTGATTGCCAGTGATTGCCATGCCAGTGCCAGCCAACTGACCGTTCTCATGACGTAGACCATCCAAGAAAACTGCAAACAAGTCGAGGATCCTCTGATCTAGGGCATAAATTTGCTGGTTTGTAAAGCAGAGTTGACATTTGAAAGAACTTTGTGAAAAAAGCATCAACGCATACCCATATGTTTTGAAAAACTCCAAATTTTGGAACAAATTATAAATTCAAAAATCAAGTTGTTATATACTGTCTGGTGCAGAATTTTGTTGCGAACAAAATAAGCCATATTGCATGTTCATAGGTCATCTTGGTGGTGAGTTATTTGAGTTTTTCTGATGTTAGTATTCTTCTGAAAGGGCGTGGCGGCCATTTTAAAGATGGCCGCCAAAAGTGTATTAAGCTACCGACCCTTAAAGTCCGGGTGGGCTTTTTGGACACTTAAGACAACATGCTAACTGAAAATCCACATCGGATCTGTTCAGCTTTTTGATACTCAAACCTGAAATTTTGAGGTCTGGCTCATGGACTACTTCATTCGTCACCACTCGCCCCTTTCCGTAACCTGCAAGAAGACTCGTCCCCCTATCGATGAATGTTATGTGCGAAAATACGACAAACCAATCAGAATGCGCGTATGATTTCAAGTTCTTCGTCAAAGAATCCCTCAGAAATAATTTTTGATTATACATATGTCTTGCATCTAAAAATATACCCAAGACACAATTAAATGTGTTCAAACATACTGTATAATTCCGCATGTCCCGATGTGCTTTAAACTGCATCTGAAATATATATAATATATGGGGAAATAAATGTGAACCATTTCGCAACAAGTTGACAATTGTTTTAGGTATGCCCGTTTGCGCAAAGACGGAACCCGGTCGCAAAAATGGCCATGATAGGGGCACGAGTCGCTATTCGGCTTGTCCCGGAATAACACGAGTTGGTCACGAATGGGACTACTTATGAGACTCAGTCCAAGTCCGTATCCTCTGAAATCACAATCACTGTAGGATAGTTTGCTGCGGCATGCTTGGCATGGACAACAAGTCGTGTATCGGCTTCTTCATGTCCAGTTGTAGCCAATTCTTCCACCTCTGTCACTTTATCCTGTGTAATCTGAAAGCATAGTCCTTCGGATGTTACCATTAACGTAGTGTTACCAAGAAGCTCTCTTTTCTTTTCGTCTTTCCAGCTATCCGCCAGAAACTTTGTCAGCTTAGTCTTGCTCTCGGTGCCGGCTAACAGACGTTTATAGTTCTTGATACGATGGCCAGGCTTGATTTGACTGAAGACAATCCCTTGAGTAGACCCGCGATTGATCCTTTCTGCAGTCTTTATCGACTGGTCCCTGTACATATCAAATACTACATCGATTCTCTCACTTCCTCGTCCGTCAGTAAGGATCTGTTTCAGTATTCGATCAGACAGTTCGTCAAATGTCAGTTGCTCCCCATGGACCTTTTGAACAATGCCCATGGCATCAACGATGGTTGCCCTTCGCCCGGTGGCCATGTCAGTGATTGCCAGTGATTGCCATGCCAGTGCCAGCCAACTGACCGTTCTCATGACGTAGACCATCCAAGAAAACTGCAAACAAGTCGAGGATCCTCTGATCTAGGGCATAAATTTGCTGGTTTGTAAAGCAGAGTTGACATTTGAAAGAACTTTGTGAAAAAAGCATCAACGCATACCCATATGTTTTGAAAAACTCCAAATTTTGGAACAAATTATAAATTCAAAAATCAAGTTGTTATATACTGTCTGGTGCAGAATTTTGTTGCGAACAAAATAAGCCATATTGCATGTTCATAGGTCATCTTGGTGGTGAGTTATTTGAGTTTTTCTGATGTTAGTATTCTTCTGAAAGGGCGTGGCGGCCATTTTAAAGATGGCCGCCAAAAGTGTATTAAGCTACCGACCCTTAAAGTCCGGGTGGGCTTTTTGGACACTTAAGACAACATGCTAACTGAAAATCCACATCGGATCTGTTCAGCTTTTTGATACTCAAACCTGAAATTTTGAGGTCTGGCTCATGGACTACTTCATTCGTCACCACTCGCCCCTTTCCGTAACCTGCAAGAAGACTCGTCCCCCTATCGATGAATGTTATGTGCGAAAATACGACAAACCAATCAGAATGCGCGTATGATTTCAAGTTCTTCGTCAAAGAATCCCTCAGAAATAATTTTTGATTATACATATGTCTTGCATCTAAAAATATACCCAAGACACAATTAAATGTGTTCAAACATACTGTATAATTCCGCATGTCCCGATGTGCTTTAAACTGCATCTGAAATATATATAATATATGGGGAAATAAATGTGAACCATTTCGCAACAAGTTGACAATTGTTTTAGGTATGCCCGTTTGTGCAAAGACGGAACCCGGTCGCAAAAATGGCCATGATAGGGGCACGAGTCGCTATTCGGCTTGTCCCGGAATAACACGAGTTGGTCACGAATGGGACTACTTATGAGACTCAGTCCAAGTCCGTATCCTCTGAAATCACAATCACTGTAGGATAGTTTGCTGCGGCATGCTTGGCATGGACAACAAGTCGTGTATCGGCTTCTTCATGTCCAGTTGTAGCCAATTCTTCCACCTCTGTCACTTTATCCTGTGTAATCTGAAAGCATAGTCCTTCGGATGTTACCATTAACGTAGTGTTACCAAGAAGCTCTCTTTTCTTTTCGTCTTTCCAGCTATCCGCCAGAAACTTTGTCAGCTTAGTCTTGCTCTCGGTGCCGGCTAACAGACGTTTATAGTTCTTGATACGATGGCCAGGCTTGATTTGACTGAAGACAATCCCTTGAGTAGACCCGCGATTGATCCTTTCTGCAGTCTTTATCGACTGGTCCCTGTACATATCAAATACTACATCGATTCTCTCACTTCCTCGTCCGTCAGTAAGGATCTGTTTCAGTATTCGATCAGACAGTTCGTCAAATGTCAGTTGCTCCCCATGGACCTTTTGAACAATGCCCATGGCATCAACGATGGTTGCCCTTCGCCCGGTGGCCATGTCAGTGATTGCCAGTGATTGCCATGCCAGTGCCAGCCAACTGACCGTTCTCATGACGTAGACCATCCAAGAAAACTGCAAACAAGTCGAGGATCCTCTGATCTAGGGCATAAATTTGCTGGTTTGTAAAGCAGAGTTGACATTTGAAAGAACTTTGTGAAAAAAGCATCAACGCATACCCATATGTTTTGAAAAACTCCAAATTTTGGAACAAATTATAAATTCAAAAATCAAGTTGTTATATACTGTCTGGTGCAGAATTTTGTTGCGAACAAAATAAGCCATATTGCATGTTCATAGGTCATCTTGGTGGTGAGTTATTTGAGTTTTTCTGATGTTAGTATTCTTCTGAAAGGGCGTGGCGGCCATTTTAAAGATGGCCGCCAAAAGTGTATTAAGCTACCGACCCTTAAAGTCCGGGTGGGCTTTTTGGACACTTAAGACAACATGCTAACTGAAAATCCACATCGGATCTGTTCAGCTTTTTGATACTCAAACCTGAAATTTTGAGGTCTGGCTCATGGACTACTTCATTCGTCACCACTCGCCCCTTTCCGTAACCTGCAAGAAGACTCGTCCCCCTATCGATGAATGTTATGTGCGAAAATACGACAAACCAATCAGAATGCGCGTATGATTTCAAGTTCTTCGTCAAAGAATCCCTCAGAAATAATTTTTGATTATACATATGTCTTGCATCTAAAAATATACCCAAGACACAATTAAATGTGTTCAAACATACTGTATAATTCCGCATGTCCCGATGTGCTTTAAACTGCATCTGAAATATATATAATATATGGGGAAATAAATGTGAACCATTTCGCAACAAGTTGACAATTGTTTTAGGTATGCCCGTTTGTGCAAAGACGGAACCCGGTCGCAAAAATGGCCATGATAGGGGCACGAGTCGCTATTCGGCTTGTCCCGGAATAACACGAGTTGGTCACGAATGGGACTACTTATGAGACTCAGTCCAAGTCCGTATCCTCTGAAATCACAATCACTGTAGGATAGTTTGCTGCGGCATGCTTGGCATGGACAACAAGTCGTGTATCGGCTTCTTCATGTCCAGTTGTAGCCAATTCTTCCACCTCTGTCACTTTATCCTGTGTAATCTGAAAGCATAGTCCTTCGGATGTTACCATTAACGTAGTGTTACCAAGAAGCTCTCTTTTCTTTTCGTCTTTCCAGCTATCCGCCAGAAACTTTGTCAGCTTAGTCTTGCTCTCGGTGCCGGCTAACAGACGTTTATAGTTCTTGATACGATGGCCAGGCTTGATTTGACTGAAGACAATCCCTTGAGTAGACCCGCGATTGATCCTTTCTGCAGTCTTTATCGACTGGTCCCTGTACATATCAAATACTACATCGATTCTCTCACTTCCTCGTCCGTCAGTAAGGATCTGTTTCAGTATTCGATCAGACAGTTCGTCAAATGTCAGTTGCTCCCCATGGACCTTTTGAACAATGCCCATGGCATCAACGATGGTTGCCCTTCGCCCGGTGGCCATGTCAGTGATTGCCAGTGATTGCCATGCCAGTGCCAGCCAACTGACCGTTCTCATGACGTAGACCATCCAAGAAAACTGCAAACAAGTCGAGGATCCTCTGATCTAGGGCATAAATTTGCTGGTTTGTAAAGCAGAGTTGACATTTGAAAGAACTTTGTGAAAAAAGCATCAACGCATACCCATATGTTTTGAAAAACTCCAAATTTTGGAACAAATTATAAATTCAAAAATCAAGTTGTTATATACTGTCTGGTGCAGAATTTTGTTGCGAACAAAATAAGCCATATTGCATGTTCATAGGTCATCTTGGTGGTGAGTTATTTGAGTTTTTCTGATGTTAGTATTCTTCTGAAAGGGCGTGGCGGCCATTTTAAAGATGGCCGCCAAAAGTGTATTAAGCTACCGACCCTTAAAGTCCGGGTGGGCTTTTTGGACACTTAAGACAACATGCTAACTGAAAATCCACATCGGATCTGTTCAGCTTTTTGATACTCAAACCTGAAATTTTGAGGTCTGGCTCATGGACTACTTCATTCGTCACCACTCGCCCCTTTCCGTAACCTGCAAGAAGACTCGTCCCCCTATCGATGAATGTTATGTGCGAAAATACGACAAACCAATCAGAATGCGCGTATGATTTCAAGTTCTTCGTCAAAGAATCCCTCAGAAATAATTTTTGATTATACATATGTCTTGCATCTAAAAATATACCCAAGACACAATTAAATGTGTTCAAACATACTGTATAATTCCGCATGTCCCGATGTGCTTTAAACTGCATCTGAAATATATATAATATATGGGGAAATAAATGTGAACCATTTCGCAACAAGTTGACAATTGTTTTAGGTATGCCCGTTTGCGCAAAGACGGAACCCGGTCGCAAAAATGGCCATGATAGGGGCACGAGTCGCTATTCGGCTTGTCCCGGAATAACACGAGTTGGTCACGAATGGGACTACTTATGAGACTCAGTCCAAGTCCGTATCCTCTGAAATCACAATCACTGTAGGATAGTTTGCTGCGGCATGCTTGGCATGGACAACAAGTCGTGTATCGGCTTCTTCATGTCCAGTTGTAGCCAATTCTTCCACCTCTGTCACTTTATCCTGTGTAATCTGAAAGCATAGTCCTTCGGATGTTACCATTAACGTAGTGTTACCAAGAAGCTCTCTTTTCTTTTCGTCTTTCCAGCTATCCGCCAGAAACTTTGTCAGCTTAGTCTTGCTCTCGGTGCCGGCTAACAGACGTTTATAGTTCTTGATACGATGGCCAGGCTTGATTTGACTGAAGACAATCCCTTGAGTAGACCCGCGATTGATCCTTTCTGCAGTCTTTATCGACTGGTCCCTGTACATATCAAATACTACATCGATTCTCTCACTTCCTCGTCCGTCAGTAAGGATCTGTTTCAGTATTCGATCAGACAGTTCGTCAAATGTCAGTTGCTCCCCATGGACCTTTTGAACAATGCCCATGGCATCAACGATGGTTGCCCTTCGCCCGGTGGCCATGTCAGTGATTGCCAGTGATTGCCATGCCAGTGCCAGCCAACTGACCGTTCTCATGACGTAGACCATCCAAGAAAACTGCAAACAAGTCGAGGATCCTCTGATCTAGGGCATAAATTTGCTGGTTTGTAAAGCAGAGTTGACATTTGAAAGAACTTTGTGAAAAAAGCATCAACGCATACCCATATGTTTTGAAAAACTCCAAATTTTGGAACAAATTATAAATTCAAAAATCAAGTTGTTATATACTGTCTGGTGCAGAATTTTGTTGCGAACAAAATAAGCCATATTGCATGTTCATAGGTCATCTTGGTGGTGAGTTATTTGAGTTTTTCTGATGTTAGTATTCTTCTGAAAGGGCGTGGCGGCCATTTTAAAGATGGCCGCCAAAAGTGTATTAAGCTACCGACCCTTAAAGTCCGGGTGGGCTTTTTGGACACTTAAGACAACATGCTAACTGAAAATCCACATCGGATCTGTTCAGCTTTTTGATACTCAAACCTGAAATTTTGAGGTCTGGCTCATGGACTACTTCATTCGTCACCACTCGCCCCTTTCCGTAACCTGCAAGAAGACTCGTCCCCCTATCGATGAATGTTATGTGCGAAAATACGACAAACCAATCAGAATGCGCGTATGATTTCAAGTTCTTCGTCAAAGAATCCCTCAGAAATAATTTTTGATTATACATATGTCTTGCATCTAAAAATATACCCAAGACACAATTAAATGTGTTCAAACATACTGTATAATTCCGCATGTCCCGATGTGCTTTAAACTGCATCTGAAATATATATAATATATGGGGAAATAAATGTGAACCATTTCGCAACAAGTTGACAATTGTTTTAGGTATGCCCGTTTGTGCAAAGACGGAACCCGGTCGCAAAAATGGCCATGATAGGGGCACGAGTCGCTATTCGGCTTGTCCCGGAATAACACGAGTTGGTCACGAATGGGACTACTTATGAGACTCAGTCCAAATTGTTTCCATGGAAATCATGAAAAATAAAAAAAAGCAAAAAATCTGTAAATAGCAAAAGGCACCACTTCAGGATCTGTTTGATATATCTGCCAATTTTTGTTGAAAAAAATTGTACAGTTTTCGAGTTACGCTTCGGAAATGAAATCATTATGGACGGACGGACAGATGGACAGACGAGGAGTCAACTATATCTTACTGCATTATATGGGGGGGTAAAAAGGGAGCTGAATGTTAATGTATTTCTTGTTTTTGATTCTTCAAGCTAATTGCAGAGACCAACACATCAATGAGTGAGTGTTCAAAACAGCACAGTCAGCAGTATTCCAGTTATATCACACCTCAATGTAATTCAAGGACGTTTGGTTCCACTCACCTGGGCTGTTTCTCAGCTACTGCCAGTCTGTCTGCGTCAGGGTCATTGGCCAGGATTACCACGCTTCCTTTATCATCTGCCATCTGCTTTGACAATGTCTGAAACAGGCAGTTTGTTAGTGAAAGTATACTGTGCAGACTTAGAAATTCATATTTGTTAAGACTAGTTCAGAAGACTAGTGGACAACTTACAGCACTAGTCCTCCCTGTCTTTATTAACTGTACCCGCTGTGTACACTGATATGACTCAAAGAGTTCTTAAACTGGATCCCAAGACAAATTACGTGGTATGCCAGATGCCGAGAGGGGTTTGGCACCCTCAGAAAACTCCCAGTACTGACCAGTGCTCCCTTCTCCTCTGGGTTGGGGTATTTCACTGTGGGGAACTCAGGATCTGGCCACACCTACAGGAACACAAGCACATTGGTCCAAATATGTCTCTCACAACAATGACAAGCAAGACATGCTATCACATCAAAACATTGTAAAATTAACTTCATATTGATTAAAAGCACCTACAAAATCATCAATAATCATCAAGATGTCAAAATACTGGAATACTAAATATTACGAACGATCATTGATATCCTGTATCTACACACACACAATTTATTTGTCTCTTCTTTCACTGTATTGATATTAGACTAGACGTGTGTTCTTTGGAGAGAACTTTACAAGTATATTTCAGTAATAAGGCCATCATGGCCATAGCCCCATATACATAATAATTTAGAAGTGCATTTAATTGTTAGTTTAAGTCTTTTCTTAGCAAGTGCTTTTCTAGAATAAACAGCACACTGAGATGAGGTATTTTTATTACACAGTAGTAGCTGATTAAATTAAAACTTTTTTTGTCAATAAGTGTAAAAGAATGGCAAACATGTTTCTAAGAGAGGTAAAATGCAGACAGATTTACATAAAATGATATTCATCTTCAATTGTATTGAGGTTACATAATGTACATAACCTTTTTGAACGCTAGGTGTGTTTTTTGGTACCAACATTTAGCATGAATTGTAATTCTCCAAATCCTCGTAAACATGTGACATGTCTGTAGGCATGTCAAACCAAGTAAATATATAACATTCAGTGTATAAAAGTGATATATAACCCTTATAACCCTCATATTACACACCTTATATTATCATACCATTCCTGCTGACTGCAATCCTTTAACTGTTGGGTAATTATTTTTTACACTACCTGTTTTTCGACTGGTAGTAGTACAGGAGGAAGAAAGCCGAAACTCTGCAAAGCCTCGCGCACAAACTTGTACCCCACACCATGCATGGCAGTATAGGTGAAGATCACTTTGGAGGACAGATTCTGATCTCTGCACAGAAGATATTCAATTTAAGGTGAGGTGAAATGGGGTGTAACACTGTGTTCAGTATTATTGCACTTACATAGCAATGTGCATCTGTGCGTGTGTCTGTGAGTCTGTTTGTACTAGTCCAGATTTATGGTGCTTGTCCACTGAAATGCTGTGTTGCAGTGTAACATGGATACCCCTCTCAGACACAGTACACTGACATGCTGACACACCTTGTTTTAGCCCCTTACTCAGTGTTACCAGCAAGGGCTAAGCAGGGTAACAAGTACCATTTTTAACATTTTTCGGCATGATATGGCTGGGGAATAAAAAAAATCGACCTTCCACTCTTCGGGAAAGATGCTCTATCCATTAGACCACAGGGGGGTCATACAGAAGTCAGCAATATTCCAGCTTCGTGAGAGCAGCCTTCAATCTGGATGAGCTAAACCAGTTAGTGATAGCATTTGCAATGATACATATTGTCAATGATGGAACCATCATCCAGGTCATATTCTGGCCACCCAATCCTCATTCAGTAGGATTGTGTACTGGTGACGTACTCTGCCCAGGACTCCCCCAGTGCCTGACACAAGATACCTGAAGTGACAGAGATGATGGAGATCTTTGTTGTACAGATCAAATATCTTATCGTAGGGATCCCTCAACAGCTTGCTGTCAGCGACACAGGATGTATTCCAGGACGTGGGGAAAGGCTCAAGATGTTCTCTGATGGACGTCGCAATACCTTTGTCGATCGGAGGAATGATCTATAAGAAATGGATTTATTAATATTCAACAGTGAGAGAGTTGGATAGAACACTGCTTTGAACAGTATTTCAGTGAGTTTGATGTAGGAAGAAAGCCCCAAGTTTTGCATGTCTTAGACATTTACCACTTTGTTGAAATCCATGAACATGGGTATGGTGCTGACAAACTTATAAACATAATCAGTTTGAATCAGGTATCCGAACCCATTCCGTTGCCTGTAAACATAATATGTTACCTACAAACCTAGTTTATTACCAGATAACTCAGTCTTTTACCTGTAAACATGGTAAACTTAATCTGTTACCTCACATTATCTGACCACTACCTGTATGCCAGTTTACTATGTGTTAACAGAGTTAGTTACCTGGGCTCCATTTGTCCAGTATACTTTATAGCCATTGTCTTCCTTTGGGTTGTGAGAGGCAGTGATCATGACCCCACATGAAGCTCCATAGTGCACCACAGCATACGGCTTGAAGTATAGGTACAGAATAGGCAGTTAGCAAGTCGTCATTAATACCAGCAGGGCATTACCACATTACAGAATGAAAATATTGCATTAAAAATGCAGGTGGTAAAACGATACAGCAAGGTGATGATATGTATCACGTAAATAGGTTACGATCGGATACGTAGTACGATACGCATATTTACGTCAAATCTGGAGGAAACTTCTCAACCATAAATATTTCAGCAGGTTCAAAAGGAAAGACTAGCTGGATACATGTTTTGTAGCTGCTATTCTAGTAGAGAAATTGAAACGCTAATTACAACACATTTTGCAATATTTGACTGACAAAGATGGCGGGGGTCATTAAACAAGTAGTAATATACACACAAAAACTGAAACTGAAACTAATTCAGTTGTACATGTTTTTAGCATGAGTGTTAGATTTAACTGACATTTCTATTCTGACGAGAAATAAAACCAATGTTCAGGCTGTAGAAATCTGATTTTTCCCACACAAAAAGTTCCTTTCCAAAGAGGAAATCCCCAACTATTAGTATGTTAAGGTTATATCCATCCATATTAAAGCGACATGTAAATGATCTATATCTTGGCAAGGTAAGACAGGCAATCGAAGGTAGTTATTGTGATTTGATACCTCTGACTGACCAATCAGAATTGAGTAATTTCCAAATTCATGGTAGAATAAGTCTGATTGAAAGAGACAATTTGATGACTGCATCATTGAGAAAACTATAGTTTAAGGAAAAATACTTTTTTTTCTTGGTCAGTATCAGTGAGCATTTTAAAACAATTATTTGTAAAATTGTAGGTTACAAAAAGCAGAGTTGCAGTTACTACAACATGTACCCTATTCAAAGTATGTGCAGCAATACATATTGGGCAGAAAACATCAAGGAATTGACAAAGATAGTGTATTGTCAGTTTTAGAGACCACGGAGAGCTTGACAAAGTAGACACAATTTATGGATAACAACTTCTTTAGTACTGATCAGTACTGATCCTTATACCATTGTCAAGCAAGACTAAATGAAGAACATTGTACAGAATATATATAGTAGGTGGATGATTAACAGTAACACCAATTGCATACGTGAGTGGGATAACATGAGTAAGTGAGTGAGTATGGTTTTACGCAGCTTTTAGAAATATTCCAGCAACATCACGGCGGGGGACTCCAGAAATAGGCTTCACACAACATGAGTAGGTAATGACAACAGAAGAATAATACTGTCACAACATGATGGACGGAGAAGACATAGGTGGAAGCCAATGGGACATGAAGCCAATGAAAGAGGATAAGTTTGTATAGGTGTAGTGATTATTGCTTAATGAGTTCATAGTAGGCAAATTGTGTCTACTTTGTCATCTGTCAACTTTGTAGTAATGCCTATCAAACAATTCACAGAGAGCTTGACATTTAGCGCTTTTCTATAGCCAACTGTGAGGTCATATCTTTTTTTCCGCAAAGAGCGGTATGATGTCATAATAATGACGTGTGGTGTAGAACTAAACCTTGCTACTGGTGATCAAGGATAAGTTGAGCCAACTAACAATACGTGTTTGAGACAAGTAGGCAACTCACAGAATTAGGGTAAATATATCTGGTTTGTTACAAATAGAGGGTGTACCCATGTTGTGTTTATGCAAGTCATGACGATGAGATAAACTACGCTTCCGTGGACACATGGTGCTCATAAGACTATTAAGAGGTCAATATGACCAGTCGATACCAGATTTTTATAAAAGTAGTTTGATAGAAGTTAATTACAAACAAATAAACATGTTAAAGTGAGGTAAGCATGGCCAAATCATACATTCTCAGGCTCGAAAATTGGCCTATAACATCATAAATTACATGGAGAAAATATGTACAAATAAATCTCAATCATTGTCAAAAGCTAGCATTGCCACTGATCTGTCTGTACACTGTCAATGCCTGTTTTACATGCGAGTGAATCCTCAGAAGAAACCATGTTCAAGCGTACGTACAACACCAAACTTTCACTAATGGCTATAATCGATGTTGGACAACCCACTTAATCAATCCATGCAATTTCATTCAAAATTTTGGCTACCATCAGAGAATTTGTGTTCAATTTGTCACAGTAGAATGCAGATACAAATATTGTCTACAATGTGGAGCTAGGTTACACATTTAAAACCTCCCACTGGTCGTGACCTAGTTCCACATTGAAAACACAGTATGTTCGTCTCTTTATTGTGCCTGTATCTCCATCATAA
The DNA here is from genome assembly GCF_023055435.1 of Haliotis rufescens. Classification (NCBI taxonomy): domain Eukaryota; kingdom Metazoa; phylum Mollusca; class Gastropoda; order Lepetellida; family Haliotidae; genus Haliotis; species Haliotis rufescens. The sequence continues at coordinate 39,508,608 of NW_025964361.1, read as the reverse complement.
GATCATGACAGGGGTGGGTAAATGTACTGCTGTAGGTACATGATCACAGGAGACTCACCACATATGGAGTAGGACAGATCTCAGAGAACTTGTAGACTAGCATACCTTCGTTGATACATATGGTTGCTACCAGCTCACTCCATCTAAACAACGAAGAGTGTGTGAATTGGGATTTACATTAAGCTAGCAATAATTCAGTTGGTGATCACATGACGATTGTTTCTGAAGTGAGTTGAGTGAATGTTGTGGATGTGCTTTTACTTCTGTTTTGATACGTCTCCATGTGAAGACGTGATAAACCCTCCATGTGATGTCACGTCAGGTGAACTTTTTATTCAGCCAATCTGAGTGGAGGCTTCCAAATTCACGTTATGAGTGAGTGAGTGAGTGAGTATGGTTTTACGCCACTTTTAGCAATATTCCAGCAATATCACGGCGGGGAACACCAGAAATGGGCTTCACACATTGTAACCATGTCAGGAATCAAACCCGGGTCTTCAGCGTGACGAGCAAACCTGACCGCCTCTCACGATATGAGTGAGAATGAGATTTGGAGCTGAACATCTGATTTCTGTACAAATGTTATAGTCACTTCCATGTCGAGAACATAACCAAAATGTTCTCATGAGCTCATATCATCACATCAAAAAGATGCTCAATCAAGGGGACATTGGTGTTTTGTGTTGTTTGTTCTGTTCAGACCAAAATTATTTCAGATTTGAGAAAGACAATGTGATTTACAATGATCTGTGTTGATAAAATATAGAATATAGTTATGCATTATTTTTAAAGAAAACACCTTACCAAACTTCTACTACTCGAATCAAACAATCAAACCAAAGGAATCGGTGATATATTTATAGTTCTTGTCTATACCATGTATACTTACTTCTGGCTGTTGTGTCTGGCATCGTATCCCACAACCAGACCATTCTTCTTGGCATCTGGAACCGACGCTATAAGGTACTTCACCAGACCCTGATCAAGATGAATATATGACACTTATTTATGGATAGCAACTGATGAAGATAATTCACAATTATGACATGATTCCTTGTGGATAACAATTACATAAACATCCTCTAATAATTGCAAAACAACTGGCTAAAGACAAGCAGTGAATTACCTGAGGGCTGTATTTAAAATAATTTTTGCTGGTGTAGTGGCCATTTTGAATTTTTCAAAATCAAACTCGAATTTTGCTATAGCTAGGGACATATGTTTGAAATCTCAACATAGTGTAAAAACTTACCTATGTATAAGCCAAGGGTGTTTGTAGAAAAACATGATACTAGTGCAGTGAAAGCAGACAAAGTGAAAACCTGGTAACCCATATGACATAAGCTCCTGTTGATGTCAACAACTCGTCAAGTTGAATAGAAAGTGACATTTGAGCAATACTACTGGTAGACATAATTCAAGTTGTTTCTTGGATGCAGTATTTGTTTGACAAGACTTACCTGTGTTGCTTGGATGATCGTGAGGTCATTCATCATGGAGTAGCCAGCTCCCATCCTCGCCCGAAGACCTGAGCCACAGAAGACACACAGTCATTACAGCACCACAAGTGCATCCTATACGATTAAAACTTATCTCTGCAAATTTCCCAATGTTTCCAATGTCTTTACACTCCCATTCGAGCATACTAATCATCTTGAAAAACATATATAACTAAATCAATTTGTTCAACAAAATAAACAATCAATTGACATAAATTGTTTTCCAAAGTATGTGCTAAAATGTTTGCATTTGAAGTAAAAAAGCTTATCTGTGGCTGCAGTGATAATCTGATTAACAAACTAAATATCAACAAGACACTATTCTTGTCAGACACAAAGTGGTTAAGTAATTTTGCTTTGTACGACACTCCAACAATATCAAAGCAGGTCCACGGAGAATAGGCTCCACATGTACCAAGGTGGGAAGTCAAACCCTAGGCATCAGCATGATGTGAAACCCAGGCTCCATCTGTCCCGATAGCACAGACATGCACTGATGACAGCAACCTTTTTCATTTGACGTCAGAGTTTGTTCTGCCAATGTTAATGTCTATTCTGCCTATGTTTAAGTCTGGTCAGCTCATATTCACATCTGCTCCACCCATGTTCATGTCTGCTCTGCCCATGTTTAAGTCTGGTCAGCTCATATTCACGTCTGCTCTGCCCATGTTCATGTCTGCTCTGCCCATGTTTAAGTCTGGTCAGCTCATATTCACATCTGCTCCACCCATGTTCATGTCTGCTCTGCCCATGTTTAAGTCTGGTCAGCTCATATGCACGTCTGCTCCGCCCATGTTCATGTCTGCTCTGCCCATGTTTATGTCTGGTCAGCTCATATTCACATCTGCTCCGCTCATATTCATGTCTGCTCCACCCATGTTCGTGTCTGCTCTGCCCATATTCACGTCTGCTCCGCCCATGTTCATGTCTGCTCTGCCCATGTTTAAGTCTGGTCAGCTCATATTCACGTCTGCTCCGCCCATGTTTGTGTCTGCTCTGCCCATGTTTAAGTCTGGTCAGCTCATATTCACGTCTGCTCCGCCCATGTTAATGTTTATTCTGCTCATGTTTAAGTCTGGTCAGCTCATATTCACGTCTGCTCCGCCCATGTTCATGTCTGCTCTGCCCATGTTTAAGTCTGGTCAGCTCATATTCACGTCTGCTCCGCCCATGTTAATGTTTATTCTGCCCATGTTTAAGTCTGGTCAGCTCATATTCACGTCTGCTCTGCCCATGTTAATGTTTATTCTCCCCATGTTTAAGTCTGGTCAGCTCATATTCATTTCTGCTCTGCCCATGTTCATGTCTGCTCTGCCCATGTTTAAGTCTGGTCAGCTCATATTCACGTCTGCTCCGCCCATGTTTAAGTCTGGTCAGCTCATATTCATGTCTGCTCTGCCCATGTTTAAGTCTGGTCAGCTCATATTCATTTCTGCTCCGCCCATGTTCATGTCTGCTCTGCCCATGTTTAAGTCTGGTCAGCTCATATTCATGTCTGCTCCCCCCATGTTCATGTCTTCTCTGCCCATGTTCATATCTGCTCTGCCCATGTTCATATCTGCTCTGCCTTTTCCATGACTCCAGCTCTTCTTCAGTGGATGGTGTTCACCCACTTCTACATCTACTCTGTAAAGGTTTCAGATGTAACTACTCGCATAGATCTGCACTCTGACGATTTTACCAACCTGCTGTGCCAAACTCCATCCTCTGAAGCAGGCGTTTCTTTAACTCATCAACATTCTTCTCCAAAGCCAGTTGTCGGATCTCAGCACGATTCGTATCATTCTACAATAGAAATAGTTGCAAAGAAAATAGTTCTGGATGTAGTATTGCACAACTTTTAGCAATCTTTTCTTATTTGTGCCACCTGTTTAGTTCCTCTTCATATATGTCTTACAATGAGAGGGTAAGTGAATCAAACTTTAATGCTGCTTTGAATATTTCAGCATGTCAGCTTAATGTAGGAGGAAAGCCAAAAATGACACAGGTGATAGATTTTTGCAATTTGGTAAACAGGTACTGTGTTGATTGACCAAAGATCATTATCAAGAAAAAATCCAAACTACAATTTGTGGATCCTGGCATGAGAAAAAGCACAACTCTGCTGTGTGTGACTCAAACTGCTGTACCACTATCACGACTTTAACCCAAATATCTGTAGAGATATTCAAGCAAAATACAGACAATGGTTAAGGATGTTCTCAAAATTGTAACAGTTAGAAAACGAATATGTTTGCCAGTCAAACTTATAAACTCTTCAATTTGAGTGTATGTACACAGAAGACAATTTTTTTAATGAAATGTTAACACTATATATAATAACAGATTAGATTCTGAAATACCAAAGAAAAGTTTCAGTTGAACCTCGTTTGTACCTGCAGTTTGAATTATCCTTGGTTTGAGACAACCAACTAAAGGAATTTACAAAAAGCAAATATCATGTTATTAGAGATTATTACCAGGTCCTGATGCAACACTAGTTTTCAAGGCATGCATAAATGTCAGTGCCGAGGTTCCTGGTAGTTAAGGGAGGGGCTACTCGGGCATATCATTGATCTCACTATCGCCGTCTGGATCAGCGTAGTATACATCATAGCTTGAACACCTTGATAGAACTGGAATATTGTTCAAAGCGGAGTTTTCTCAACTCTCAACTCAACTGACTCACTCACTCACTCATAACTTGATTAAGATTCACTAACATAATCTTAATCTGCTTTACTCATTTCTCAATGTTCATTTGTCAAAGGCATGAGAACACTTTTGTCATTTGCTGCCAGTGTGTATAAAGCAGTCAGCTTGCACCTTTGATGTGATTGGATATTGGCATGTTATCAGAAAGCATCCTGCAGTGAGAACAGTCATTTGTGTTTCAAGTGAGTTGAAAATTAGGTGGGTGTGGACTTTATTTTCGATTTTGAACTGTTCGAGACATCAGGGGAATTTTATGCTTAATTTGGATACTTGGGACTCCCAAATGAGTTCAAGACAACCGTTCCATTTGACAGATCAACATATAGAAGGAATTCCCAGGGAACAGAAGCTGAATTCGAAACAACCAGGAATTTGTTACATCTAAGTTTGACACAATGATTGAGGTTCAACGTCAATACTGTATACAACTTCCAGTGTAGGGACTTGCTATTTCAGAGCCCCAGAGCTACCCAGCTCCCATCTTAGCCCCTAGACAGAAGACACACAATCATCACAGGATAACGAAGTACAACATTGTACAACCTGTAAAACTTGTTAACATTTTTCGCAATCATTATATATAATTGGCAAAGGTATAATTAACATGAAAAACATAACAGCATCTAAAACGACAAGAGGTCGATATAAGTGCAATAATCTTTAGTGCGACGTTAAACCCCATTTCACCATAAGGGTATATACAATACTTGGAACAAATGTCACTGGCCTACAAAAAGAGCTCCTTGAGTTCTCAGCCTTGGTTCTTATGGGTCGGCCTCATAATTTATTAAGGTCTGTATTGTGATATATTGCCATTGACATGTTTATGAGTTATGTAGCTGGAAGATGTACAGTGATGTAAACAAATGACTTCTTGTTGGCTGTGTTGATGTGCAGACAGTAACAACATTTGAATACTAGAGACAATAACTAAGTACTCTCGGGGGTGCTGAGACATATGTGTTGTGAGATTGCTGGTTCCTTCAGCATATTTCCTGTGTACTGAAAATATTACTCTTCCAAAATTATTAATTTATTTTGTAAACAGGCGACTTAATGGAATGGGTGGTCAGACTTGGTGTCTAGTCATGACTCAATTATTTACTGGCCCGCATCATATAGCTGGAACATCGAAGAGTTAGGCTTTAAAAAACAAAAACATTAGTAGTAATGGCCATCTTGACTCACATAATGCCATCAACACAAATCAGATGGAAGAAAGAACACTCACCAAGATTAAGACATTATTTATTCACAAACAATTCCAAGTACTTTTCTATTCTGTCAAAGGAATGCAATACAGAAACTTCAAAGTAAGTTGAAAGGAATGATAGGGAATATTACATAGTGTGACACATAAATCTTGATTAACTGTACAGACTTTGGTGACACAAATAGCATATGTTCTATTATGACATCCTCAATTATCCAGTGTATCATATGTCCATTCTATTATGATAAATACCCTGGACCCATTCGTCATCATCTCCATTTCTCTTAGAACAGTCCATGAGGTGAGGTAAGGTGAAATTGGGTTTAACGTCGCGTCCAAGATTATTGCACTTATATAGCGATGTGCATGCACGTGTGTGTGTGTGTGGCTGCTTGTACTAGTCCGGACTGATGCCGATTTATAGTGCTAGCTCACTGAGATACCATGCCGCAGTTTATCATGAATACCCCACTCAGACAGAGTATACTGACTCTGAGCCGACCAGTCCTTGCTTTAGCCCCTTAATGCCGAGCGCCAGACAGGGTAACAACAAGTACCATCTTTTAACGTCTTTTGGTATGATGAGGCCAGGGATCGAACCCCAGACCTTCCGCCCTCCGGGTGGACGCTCTACCACTAGACCACGGAGGCGGTAACAGTCCATGAGCGGTGGGGTAGCCTAGTGGTTAAAGCTTTCACTTGTCATGCCAGAGACCCTGGGTTCGACTCCCCACACGGGCACAATATGTGAAGCCCATTTCTAGTGACCCCTGCTGTGATATAGCTTGAATATTGCTGAAAGCGTTTTAAAACCATAATCACTCAAAAAAAGCTATGGTAGCGAATGGGGATATACTACCCTTGATAATCGAGGTTGTCATCATGTATGCTGTGTCTTGTATCATCATCACACATTTTGCACAAAACCAATATGACAGAGCCTCACTAGATATGAGTGACCCATTTTGCCTTGTTAGTCAATGTATAAATTTTATTAACGATAACTATCAAGAAAGGATACACACATCTTATTCATGAGAGAAATGGAACCAGGCATATGACTTGATAAGTACATTAAGAAACTGGTAACACTACATCCCTAGTTCGTGAAACCCTTCTAAGTTACAAACAATTACAGCAATATTTAAACATTCATGAGATTGTGAGTTGCAGTCTGCACCTCAGCATGTTTAGTCCAAAACCCAAGTCCAGTAAAATATCCTTTCAGTTTGTTAACTTAGCAAGCACATGAAAGCCCACATATTTACACCTAAATCTACTGAATATAATACAGTCTGAAATGTACCACAATTAACACTGTTTCAGCATCGTACAGTCACATCACTGTGTGTTGTGAGATGAAAGGCAAAAGTAATGCAGGTCATAGATTAATTCCTCAAACAACAGATGTGATGCTGACAAACTAAGTCTCTAAATCAGGGACAATCTTGTATCTGAAGCAGAGATCCTTGGATCCTGGCATGGCTAAGGAATGCAACTCACAGTGAACATCTATTATCTTGTATACCCCTGTCCTTGTATATATATATACAAGGTTAGGTATTATTTAGAACACAGTCTTAACATAACATCCACTATTGTGAAATAGACTGTTTCTTGATGTCAGTACATGAGTCTCCAACATCGTCAGATGAGAACTTCCTCTTACGTTGAGCACCAACTGTTTCCCACAGACAACTGTCTCCATTGTCTTCTTCATTTTCATTTCCAATGACCATATTTCCTTCACGGAAAACAAGATAACTTGTATCCTCTTCCCCTGCTGGCTCTTGCTTGATTGGCATTATCTCCCCTTGATCACCCTCACAGGTGGCGCCACTTTCCTTGGTCTTACTACAAGCACTCTTCCTCCTACTCATTACCAACTGAACTATTTCAGAAGGTTGCCCCACAAACTGACAATTCACCATAACTGGATGTCCAAACTCTGAAATATAATTTTCATGAAGCCTGTACAAGCCAAATCCACTTTTCCCTCTCTGCAGCTCTGTCATGAGAAACTGGTGAAGGAAATACAAGGCCTGGATCAGGACATCCATGGTTGCCTCATGGCAAAGTTCAAGGTCATATAACACCTGTTCCAAGGGAGGGCACTGGTTTTCCTCAAGGACCTCCTTGTGAATGACCTTCTCTTATCCTCATCCAGTTGTTGCAGTGGCTGATCATGTCATCCTTTAGCTGACTATCAAAGAAATTCAGCCAAGACCTACTGCAGTTGTGTTTATGACTGTTAAGGAGTGATTCAAATTCTGACTTGGAGCTTACCCTCATCAGATCCTCTAAATCGGTCAGGTAGCGGTCAGTTCGCTTAGAGTGCATGTTCTTAGTCAGCCAGCACTGAGCTTCTCGTCTGATGAAAGAAGGAGAAAGAAGGGTGATGCAGCTTGGAAGGCACTTTTTAACTACAGTCATAACATTTGGATCTTTGTCAAGAATTATTGCAAGGGATGGCTCATTGGCTTCAACCCTCAAAGCTGGAAGATGTTCCACAATCAGATTGAAGAGACTTGTATGACTAAGAGGGGTCTTATCCTGGTGGATCATGAACACTAGAGGAATAACAGGTGGACTCCTGCTTGACTCCACGAGAATAAACTTTGGATGATGAAGCGACAAGACTGATATGAAGAATCCATCAAGGCACGGTGATGTGCTATAAGACAGACACTGTATGGTGTCATTCCGTGTTGACAGGAAGTCATTGAGGTCGGAACACAGGTCACAGCTCCCAAATAGAAGAATAACTTCCGGAGCTGAGCTGAAGGACCAAAAATAATCATTATTCCTCATTTCAAAACATATTTTCATTAGATCTGTAAATGTTTTCTGGCTAAATTTGAAATTGTTTTCACCCTCTTTCTCTACCCATGTGTCCACTTCAGCACCATTTGAGTCGTCAACAATAGAACGGTTGTTATTTGGAATGAGGCTTACCGATACTGTTGATTTCTTAACCATTCCTGATGTGGATGGGAGAGACATGTCTCCTATCTGAGACATCAAATTTCCCTCATCTCTAGCTGTGAAAGCAGAAATGTTCATCTGGTCACTAATTAAAGAGTTATCACTGTCCGCAGATTCTAAATACTCGAACCTAGATGTGTTGGGTCGAGTTGACAGTTTATTTCTTTCAACAGAAGAAAACAGGCCAGGAGTAGATGCAGCGCCAAAGTACTGCACAACCATGTACTTCAGTTCTTTGTTGATCGGGATATAGACACAGCGACGGAAGTCAACACTATCTGCATCTGCACAGTCAATAGTGAAATACACTTTCTCGAACAAGGGTGAAGGCTTTGGGTACTTTTTCTTGCCATTGTTTCTCCACCGATAGCCATCATAGACCCAAGTTTCTGTAAATGAAAGACAATGCTTATTACTATTTTGATGAATGTGTGACCTTTGTTTTGCACTTCGTTTCTGTACAGCATTATCAATTACTAAGAAGCTTATTGGATCAGTACCATTCCCAGTCAAATTGTTGTAACAAACACTTTTCCAGATACCATCATGGATACAGAGTAATATCTCTAAATATTGTATTGCAATCACTAACAACAGATTCATGACCTGGGCTTGAAAAATCAAGTCGTCTGCTCATATTGACGGTTGGCGGCAAGTGCAGGGCAAGAAATTCCAATTGTATTAGTTCATCTCAAATCGTTTCAATAAAATATGCAGGATAATTTTGAAGATAAAATATGTTTTTATTTTGTAGTAATAATTACGAACTACATGTCGCTCATATCATAAATATATGGAAAACATGGCAACTTTAACCACAAGGTTATCCCACCCCGAACCATCACTCCCAGCTCACAACAGTGACATTTGTCGAAGTTAAGAGAAAGGTAGTGGTTCTGATGATACTATGAATATTCATTGATACAGGCTTTGACTTAAACCATTAATCCGTAGCCCAAGTCTATTAAAATGTAGTTGTGTCTAGTATAAACAGTGATAAAGCTTTACTAATAAAAGTCCATACATTAATACCAAGATCTACTGAAAACGATGTCAGTTGACAGGTTCGAAATAGTAGACTCAAACATTTTGCAAAGACTGCTGTTATATTCAACATAATCACAATCGCAATAATTATTTTAGACAGTAATAGAACTTGTTACATTGTCAAATGAGGCAGCTTGGCTTACAGTCATGTACATGTAGCATAATATCCATTAACCTGTAAATGGATACCCAGTGGTCTCATCAAACAATGAATTTGTTGGGAAACAAATTATTATGTCTAATCCATTGAAACTGTCATTAGTGTGGCATGGTATCAATGTCAAATATTATCATTTTAATTTGTCATCCCAAGCTGTGATTGCTCAAGGGACAATTGCAATGCTTTGGAGCATTAATAAACAGGCTTTGTATTAACCAATTGTGGGGATTCTGGATAAGAATATAGGTCCCCAGCAACCTATGTTGTAAGAGGCCACTAAATGGAATTGATTAGTTGCATATCATTGAATCCCAATTGTGTGGACTGAATTTGACGTTCATGATGTCAATCACTGGATTGTTTGGTCCAGACCCAATTATTTCCAGGCAGCCGTCATATTGTTGGAATATTGCTGAGTGTGGCATTAGACAATCACACAAAACTTTGTATCAACAGTGATGGCTTACTTTTATCCATGTAAGTCTGTTCATGGTGGTAGACATATACCTCTCCTGCTTTAGGTCGGTAAGGTGGCTTTGTGCTCACTCTCTGAAGATCAGGATTTGCTGAAATATACATTTCTTTGTAATCTTTGTAAATTAGTCAAAATGTTTCAGTATGAACATGATTAATATCATGAATATCTGGTATCAAGTTAATGGCTAATTGTATCATATTTCAGATTTAGTGCTTATCTAATATACCAGCATCATCAGTACCAAATATACAATATAGCTCATATATCTCATCATGAATTTTGTTAAAATTCTGTCATGCACATGAATAATGTTGCAAGACAGAATTTTAACAAAATTCACATTTCAAGATCTTTTGAAACATCAGTGTTCAAAATTAAGTGAGCATGAAAGTCAAGAGGTCCTTGTCATAACTGTAGCATTAACAATTACATATTTTATGGGGTCTTCAGATCACAACACAGTAGCAGAAAAAATTCAACATGTTCAAGGATCCCAGGACCATCCTTCATTATTGTTTATATAATACTGATTAAAGGGACAGTATGTTGACGGTTCTGTTTGTGTTAATAAATCATGCATGAACTACTTTCAAAGTGTGACGTCACATACCCAATTCAATTCTCAAACCAAAACAATAGCGTTCCGGACAGCAAAGTCGACAACGTAAGCGATGTGCAGATAAAATTGGCTTCAGTCATGCTTTTTATTAGAGGCAAATCGAAAAAAAGCTTGTGTGTTTTTCATATGGTACAAAATACTAATTTCCATCTTGATTGGATTAGAAGCCATGCAGTGTTCATTAGGGCTGTTACAATTCACTCGCGTATTCGGTGAATCAAACCGTATCCATTCATGAATTGTATTCGTTATTCGTGACCAATAGAATCGAATATTTATGAATATGCAGTCATGTTCAGTTACATACCCTGTATCTAAAAATATCCATAAGAACATACTATATGCATAGATTTCTTCAAAGACAACACTCTTATAATATTTAATTTGACAATAGTGTGGTCACTGGTCATTGTCGCATTCTAGCAGATACTAGTACCTGGATAAGTGAAGTATATAAATGTATAATATGTTTATAATTAACAAACCATGTCAAATAGTTTGTGTTGCTTTTGTTTCATGGAATAGAACAAATAATCCATCAACTGCTGACTTGTTATTGTATTTAGGAATAAATATTCGTATTCATTACACTATAGTCATGAAACAAATCGTATTCGCCTCATAGCAGCCCTAGTGTTCATCAAAGCCAAGATGACAACATAAATATGCCTCAGTCGGAGGAAGCCAATTACAGTCCTACCCAGCCTTGTACCTCTGTCACATCATCACATCTTAGGCAGTCCATTCATGTCTTTTACATCTGTTTGATTTTGAACAAGTCATACACATTTATATAAACATAGCTATCATTGAGTAAAGATCCTGAAATGTGAAAAACTATTTCCATTTGGGTATTTTAAAACCACATCTGCTGCCTTCGAAGCCCTATGTACAGCTAGTGATATCGTCGCTTTGATGTGTAAACCTATATTGTCATGCACCTCACTGTCGCAGTTATAGTAGTATGTCAAAATAATTATGCAAAACAAATGTAAAGCACACCGAAAGGTTTGCATTAGGCCCATCTGTTCTTATTTCAGAATAAGTGTGCTTTTTTACAAACAAGATAAAAGTCGGGTCATGTGATAAGCCAACATCCGCGGTGTAGTTAATGGAGCAGAAAAAATTCTCTTGCAGAAAAAGGCGAGCAGGGCCTTTGTTGTTTACAAACAAAGCTTCAGAACGGTTGGCCTCCTTTCCCTTTAAGCATGTTAAGCAAGAGAATCACAGAATGTTAAAAACGTTGACCATACAACTAGAATATTTAATAACCTTAAGGATGTAAATATACATACCAACTATTTCCAGTAGATCTTCCGGTGACTTGAACGGTTGATCTTTGAAGCTGTAGATAACAGTTCTCCTCTCTGCAATGCTCTCATTACTTCCAAGGGAAATTTCCATTGTCTGTTTTTTTCTTCTATATTTCAAAGCCTTTCCTTAACTGATTTCCGATTATGTCAGTGAAGACTTTCAATCTCTGACAACTACTATACAAGCATCATAATATTTATAGCACAGTGATCTTAGAATAGTTCCATGTGTTTCTTGGCAATTATACCATGCAGGCTACAGAGGAAACACAACCAATTTTCAGTATTTTATTATTAAAATTTATAGTTAGTATAATTTACATCTATGATACAGTTTGAACTTATAAATTTTGTGTCAGCAAGTAAAAAAACATGCACTGGAAATATAACAACGGATCCTGGTAGAATACCTGAAGCTACAGAAATCTGTGTTTTCTGCTGAAAATGTCCGTTTCCGTTGTTTCGTCTACTTCCGGCAGTGCCAATTCCAACTCTTTCCAGGACACCAAAGGTCAAATCTGGATATATTATGCGAAAGGCGGAATTGCATGGATTGCACGACCGAAATAACGTGCATGGTCTGTTGAATGCACATATTTCCGCAAACAAACTAAGCGACAAATTCATTCTGGACTGTCTCAAAACGTAAGGCATATTCAATAATATATCACACTATAGCCTGCAACCTCGGGGTATCGCGGTACTTGTCATGTACGCTAAACGGAACAAAATGCACTCACTAACCTTTATGTTTATTCGTGTTCTCTGTATCAGATATCCTTCATGTTATCAAACAATGCATATTTTACTGATAAAAGTTCATTATTTACATTAGTAGCTCCGAGTAAAAGCCGGGCCTCGCGCTCTGTTTGACAAGGGAGAGAACTCCATCGTATCGCGGTAGTGAGAAAAGTTGTGTATGGAGGTCAGAATTGTACAAAAAGAGGACAAAATTCTACCAACCACTTGGTATGATCATGCCAGACATCAGTGATTTGTCCAGACAAGTGCAAAGACAGCACAAGTAAAATTCTAAATGTGTTATCAGCAATAGGTATTCAATGCATATTTACCGAAAAGTAAGAGAAAAATATTTTTATAAGTCAACATCAAAATATCAGAAATTATATTTTAAGATTGTAAAAAAAAAATTGGATGACAATAATTTGTCACAAAATGGAAAAATGTTAAAAGTCAACAATAAATATATAAAAAGCACTCCTAGTATGCCCAAAGTATATATTTATCTTTTGGCTACTAGTGAAGAACGTATTTCTAAGTTTGGCATTATGGCCCTTATGATCTCCAAATAGATTCTGGGCACAGAGCGGGAAACAAAGTGCGGACTACGTTACTTCCGTTACCTCATTAGTCGCCATGAATATGCAGATGATCTAGGCCTAGTTCAGGTCGATATAGAGAAAGTTTACTTGGGGAACTGCGGGTTATATCGTTGGCCATTGATAGATGGGGGTAAGGCAATATTACAACAGATGCCAGAAGTATGTATCAACGCATTAATAACTCTTTACTTACAGCAGACGGAACATTCCGAGAAAATTGAAATTGTTCACGAAGTGAGCACTTCCTGGTTACTGATTTGCATTAATAGACAGCCGCTATGAGGCGTGTCCCGCGTGAACTATCGGAAATCACAAATGCCGCGATACGATGAATGCCGCGGTACCACGGGGTCCGAGTAAACCACAAGCATGGGCACAATGATCACAACCGAGGCGATTCTAGCACACGAACCATATACTCACTAGGTATAGTAGTCGTTATGAGACTTACCTGATCCCAACGCATCCATTCCTCAACTTTTGCGTCAATGTCAGCGTTTCCAGTTTTCATATCCTCCATTTCGAGCTGATTCTACCGACTGCCACGCAGAAAACAGTGTATGACTGATTCAATTGTAGAGTCAACTTGCATCGGAAGCTGAAACTGAACCGAACGAGAGCATGAAGGGTGAACACTTGAACTATGATGAATGTCGCCTACGAATGTCAAGGTCAAGGTCGATTCCAATTTCCACTGTCGATCAATGAAGTTGTTCTTTTTAAGAATCGCACTGTTTATATTTTAATTATAGCCTTGGGATTCCACTTTTGTCGATATCGTTTTGTTATATGATGGGATACAAAGACGTGTAGTTTACGACAGCATTGACATACGACATGCCAGTTTACGGTAGCGACTATCGGATTGGGTTCCCGGTTGTCTGGGCGCATCGTCAAGCTTCTCACAGCGATATCCCGTTAGCGGAGCTCTCTACACATCTATAATGAGAGTAACGAATGTGTCGAGCGCTGGGAAGGAGCTTGCGTCTACTCGCGATATGAAAAAGGGCCAAGCTTAAAGCAGTACATTTATTTGACAGGTACTCGCGCATTGAATACACCGATTTTAGTGTACACTTTGGGCAAAGCAGGAATATTTATATAACGAAAAGATAGCCTCCATGCAGATATCTCAAAATGGAAAAATGGAAATCGGCGAGGTGATGTGGCGGATTTCCAGAAAACTTCAAACGACCTATATGAAAATCATTCTGACTGGAAATAAACAGAGAATGATGCATGTATATTAAATTAACTGAGCAAAAATTCGTAAACGTAATCTGAACGGAGCCATCTAGCCATCTACTTACAACTGAGTATTGTAACATTTTTGGACGGGGAGGGGGGCAAATATTTGTACAAGTATCACTTGTCCCCAACTTGTATTTTCATGATTCAAATAAAACTGTTTTCTATAAACGGTGGATGAGTGGGTTAGATCGCTGACTTATGTGCTGGCGATTATATAACAGGTGCCACGATCTCTGGCGGTGTGGTTTCGAACCCCGGACGGGACTCGACCCAAAAAGGTACGAGAATCTGTACTTTAACAAGAAAGTGTTATCCCAAATATAACATTTTTTGCATTTTACCACTTTCTAAATGGCATTGTGTGTTAATGTGTTACATTGTTTCTGTTGCTTCAGTAGAAACTCATTGTATTGTGTTTGGACAATGATTAGATCTAGTTGTAACGAATGTAGAACTATTTAATGTAAGCAGTGGTGAGGAAATTATTATCTCCCGCCACGAAGTGGAAGGAGGATATAGGAATGGGTGCTGTCCGTCCTGCTTTCCGGAGCAGATTTCGTCAAACTCGGCACATAGATAGATGTAGAGGTAAACTGGTGTTTTTTGAAAGTTTGGATTTAAAAAAAAATGTTTTTGAGTTTCCATAGAAACGACTTTGACATCGACTGAAAAATGGCAGTAGTGCTCGTTTCCGGAGGGCTAATGCCTTGCACACAACCGATACGATGACATGCATCAACCAAGTCAGCAAGCCTGACCACCAGATCCCGTTAGTCGCCTCTTATGACAAGAATAATCGCCTTTTTCAGTATGCATGGGAGTTTAAATGTGTGTCTGTAAACACGTCCTATATTTTGCACGTGCCGCACACAGTAGCGCCACAAAAGTGCGCGGGTTGTCTTTCCTGATTTTGACACTTTCAAGGAAGGTCGATATATCTCTCTGGACCATTTTTTGTGTCAATAATATTCATTCTCCTTATCATACAGTTGTGATTTACTTGATTCATATATTGTTTGTGTATGAACTAGCAATTCGACGTCTGTTTGTTTGTTTGTTGTTTAACGCCGCACTCTGTAGTCTGTAAATAATCGAGTCTGAACCAAACACTTCAGTGATTGGAATCATGAGCATCGATCAACGCATTTGGGATACGATAACATGCATCAACCAAGTCAACGAGCCTGACCACACGATCCCATTAGTTGCTTCTTACGACAAGCATAGTCGCCTTTCACGGCAAGCATATGGGTTGCTGAAGACCTAGTCCTACCCGAATCTTCAGGGGTAGATGCGGCGTCTGCATCGTGCAGAACGTCTACGGGCTATTGGTATGCTGGAAACTGACAGAGGTCAGCGTGCAGTGGCCAATACGTTCAGAGTTTCACAGTCTTTCCATTTTAGCAGACTATAGGAACCAACAAACCCAAAATGTTGACGATTGACCCCGTTCAGGGCGTCCGAGCTAAAGGAGTACAGACAGGATCGATTGATCCGAAACCAGACTCTATATGAAATCAAGCTCAAACGGCGAATCAAATTGCTGCAAACTTTCATCAGGCTACACTGGAGTACGACATGCTGGTCAGACGTTTAGAAATCGTCTTCATGCAACTCATCTCCATCTCAACGGCCACGCATTGTGCCGCCCCTTTATATATACAAATCGTCTTATTACCAAAAGACATCAGTGGTGTATATACACAACGTTGAAACTGAGGTAATCGTCGCTGCTCACGTATCACTAATAATGACAGCGCGAACCCCACTCTATACTAGTATTGTACAAGCAAGGGTCACTGGACGGTACTATCGGGACAACATACTGACATCCTTTGTTGTCCCGTTTGCGAAATGTGTTGGTCGACGTTTTGTATGTATTTATACAACGCCCGTGCTCACCATGCACAAATCATTAGTGCTCACGCCCTAGGCCGCCGACATGTTGGTTGAACTTGGCCAGGGCTGCAAGAGGAGTGGGAACGAATTTGAAATTTCCAACCTTACCCGGTCCGGGTAACACTTGACAATTCATCTTTCAAACTTTAGTATTTTTATGAATCGATGTGTAGGCTATCGATGTATTCATGCGCACGTTTTTTGTGTGAAAAGGTGTAAAATATATAAAAGGGGTTTTCATAGCAAAGAGGAAACCTTTTTTTAACCAATCAGAATCAAGCATCCTTCAATGCCATGGTAGAATGTACGATAAACAATTTCTTCATTGTTCTTGGGATTTATTCATAGCTATCTTATATTTAAGAAATAAACGACTCGTGGTCGTGTTTATCGTACAATAAAACACTGCAGGGAGAATAAACCATGTGGGGTACATCGTTCTTTCATTATTGTCAAACAAGATGGCGCATCCACATCATTTATCGGTGAAACAGTTTCTTAATAAGTTGTCGAAAATTTGAAAATTATTACCTCATGCCGCGGGGTTTCCCCAAACATATGCTACTGTGTCCGGGCAACGGCAATGTCCGAGGCGGACGTTTGTGTCCGAGGAATGATGTATGTCTCTCTTGACAAAGTAATGAGCCATCCTTCAAAAATTCCAGAACCACATGTACACCTGTTGCTCAGCGTACGGCATTTAACAATATACAGCAATCAAACAAAATGGCCGCTGCTGCTCTTCCTCCGCGATGTTCGTCCCACGACGACGCCACACCATGCCATGTGCCGTCGATTAACGTCGGGGATGGGATCATGTAGTGCAACCGACCAGTTGCTGCAATCTGCTAACATTAGTGTTGGAAACAGAGCTGCAACTTGAACTTGCAACAGAAGCTACATCGAATTTCGGCTATGTTTACATAATTTTCGAGTTATACGTGATTAATTTGAAGCAAATTAATAAACACTTACTTTTAAAAATCCTACTTATAGCTGCATGGGTTGATTGATAACCACAAACTGAACGGATAATGAAGTATGACCTATTTGAATAACAAACTATCCATTTTAGTTGCGTACTTTGTGTTATCTTTAAAACGTAAATATGTCTCTTTAACGTAGTGCAACCGACAATTTGGTGGAACAGCCCGTCAGTTAGCCCTGTTTGTGGATTTTAAATTTAAGGCACCGCTCGTTACAGTTTTCCTTTTAAACCCACCTTTAATAAAACACAAGGTTATTCTTATATTCGGCATCTTAGAAAAGTAAAAACCTTTGCACTACCCCCAGGTATTGTACGATAAACAACGACCAAGAGTCGTTTATATCTTATATAATGTATATTTTTATACTGATGTAAAAGTTTGAATATCATTTTATTTTGGAAGTTATGATAGTGAAGTAATACTTCAACACTTCGGTATATGGTTACCACATGGTTATAACATCCAAAGTTTTGCGTTTTCCGGCGTTTAAAAAAAATGTTAACATGGCATATTATTAAACGATGATAACACTTATACATGTCTTTAAGCTGGCAAAAAATTCAGTATTCATGACCCTTATGTACCGCAGCTTACAATAGAAACATAAATTCAAAGGACACGAGTCACATTGGGCATTTGTACATAGATAATAGGCCAGTTACCCACATTTTAGCCATTAGCATATATGTTGACTTTAGTGAATGTCAGTAGTTGTCTACATCGGTGGAGTACCACCTCAGGATTATGGTACCGCCTCAGGATTATGGTACGAAGATGGCGGCACATCCATTTCCGGCCACGTGACCTGCGCAGTGCATGATGGGTACCTGCGCGCGCCTCCAAGAGGGCGTCGCATCCGTTTCCGGTGGCGTGCGCATTCAAGATGGCGTCGCATCTGTGTCCGGTGGCGTACGCATTCAAGAGGGCGGCACCTCCGTTTCCGGGGAGGAGGGGAAAACCCGGAGAAGCGCCTGTAAAAGGGGGAACAGGATCGACATTGAAAGAAGCGCGTCAAACATCTTTTGTGGTTGTTGTTGTTGTGGTTGTTGTTGTTCTATACATAGACGTGGTGGTGGTGGTGGTGGTGGTGGTGGTGAAGGGAGGGAGGGAGGGAGGAGGTGGGGGTGGGTTCACGGTGTGTGGGGGGTGGGAGGGTCGTCAAAGCAAAGGAGGAAAGTTGTATTTCGGGAGAGATGGGTGGCCCTGAAAAGGGCCGTTGGAAAACAAACTGGAAACAGGAAACGGCAGGAACACTGGAACACTGGAACACTGGAAAACTGCAAACGATGGGAAACTGGTAAAAACAGTGGGACAGCATGGCCCATGCGTTAGTCACTTTGTTCAGATGATCTCTCTTCTTCATCCTCTACTTCCATCTCATCCTCGGACTGAAGGTGTCGTCGGCGCTTTGAAGCGTGTTTTCTTGAGGGGCTCCTGTTCCGTTTTCTTTTCTTTAGACGAGGTGTGATGCCTACACGGAGTTGTGTGAGGCATTCTTTTAGGTCGAGGACATCGGCATGCATGTCTTCGATGAGATGAAGCACTTGTGCCACGGGTGTCACGGGTGCCATGGGTGCCATGGGTGTCACGGGTGCCACGGTTGCTGACGTTTTCTTTCGACTAGGTTCTGGGCAATCTGCAGCGAAATGACCCACGACTTGACAGTTGAAACAGGGGCCCTGAGGAGTCTTCTTTCGACTGGGTTCTGGGCAATCTGCAGCGAAATGACCCATGGCTTGACAGTTGTAACAGGGGCCCAGGTTCTGCTTCTCTTGACTGTTCATCTTCGGACAGACATAGTGACGGTGACCTTGAGTGTCACACTCGAGGCATGTCACTTCAGGGCAGTTCAGGTAACTGTGACTGTCGGTCTGGCACTTCATACAACTGTATCGAGCTGGCATGATGGGTTTCATAGAATGCAGTGTGTGTGAGTGGCTTCGCTCTTGTTTTGTTTTTATAGGAGAGGGACTGACACCCTGCTTCCTGATTGGTTCCCCAGGCAGCGCCCCCGATTGGTTCGTTCCGGTGCCTGGCCTGCACCTCGGTTTTCCAAAACGGACCGACCCCTGCGTTTCTTTTCCATAGGAAATGGATTTTACCATGGGAGAGAAAGCACAGCCCTGGTTCGGCCAATCAGAGCCCCGCCTGGTCCGAGCACGGACTCTGATTGGTCGACAACCAAGGCTTCGGATTGGTCCGATTTCGATCCGTTTTTTTATCGGGGTGTGCATTTCGATCCTGTTTTGTTTTTTCTTCATCCTACAGACAACATAACACGACTATGAGTTCAACTTTTTTTTTTAATCCCCCTGATCACATGAACCAACACCACAAAACAAAAGTCACAGGATGAGGGGGGGACATCCCTGTGATTTTGTGAACACGAGGGGTGACCACGAGGGTAGAAACGTCTGTACACTTTGAAAAAAAAAGAAACTTTGTCACTTGGGGTGAACAAGACACTCGACTCTTCGTTTCCGTGCTTCTTGGGACACCAAACGTCTGTATTTTTCGTTCACTTCTCCATCAGGACAAAACACACACAAGTATTCGCAGGGGACTTTGGCGTGCTTCAGATGTTCTTTCCAGGGTTGGTCTGTGGCTTCCCATTGGCGGAGTGTCACACCGCAGCAATAACAGGTAACACGGTCACCTCGTCCTGGATAGAAATAGCCAGCCAATCGTCATCTATTTTTATTTTAATTTTACACTTGGGTGTGCACTGACATGACAGATGCACAGACAGACAGGCAGACAGACGGACAGACAACGTAAACGACATCTCAACTCAACCTCTACCCTCGGTTCGGCACTCTATTGGAGTTGAGATCAATCAAGACACAAAGAGTCAGTTCAATCAATCACTGTTTAATCATGAAAAAACCAATCACAACCAGATACAATGGAAATACGAAAAGTCAATGGAGGAGGGAGTGCTTTGCATGTCCCTACAACAACAACAACAACAATAACGCGACAACGTTTTCCTCTTCCATCTTCAAGCTCTTCCATCTTCAAGCCCATAAGAGGTGGCCCTCCCTCAAACATGTGAGAGGTCCATCCGTTCAACACGTACAGTCTATGGCCTCCCTGAAACAGACATGACACATCACTTGATCACGGTTGCAGCTTACGTGTTGTAAAGTTCTTCGAGTGAAGAGGAGGATCACCATAAGATGTGATCCTCAGATGTGATAGGACAGTCATCATGTGTCACTATGCTGTCATAGGTCAACATACTACAAGTACAGTCTATGAGCTCCAGACAACAGACATGACACATCACTTGCCCGCTGTTGCAACTGATGTATCTTAGCATGTTGTTGTGTTGGCAAACACGACATTCGCGTTGTAGGGGAGTGAGTTGAGCTTCTCCATAAGGATCCAGGTCAACGTTGTCATCATCATCATCATCGTCGCAAACCATGGGCGTAGCTGAGGAGTAGACATGAACATCTTCCGGGGATGCTGGTGACCAAGAAGCCTCAAGCAGGGGGAGCGTGTCCAGATCCATGGAAGGGAGAGTGGCCAGCTTGAGCGCTTCATGATCATCACGGTCATCCGTCGCCATCGTCACAGGGGTATTCGGTGAATAGGTGGGCTCCCGAGGGGTTTGTTCCCACCACTGTTCTAGCACGGACTGGGCTGAACTGACATCAGGGGTCCTGTCAATCATAGGACAGAGTCCATTCATTATATGAATAGGTAGAGTCATCATCAACATCGACATCAACATCAACATCACATCAAGAATGACTGAGACAAAGAAGAGCAGGGTACTTACAGCTGTTCTTGAGGATAGATCTTCAGAGATAATTTCTTCCGAGATCGTCTTTTTGCAGACGTTGCAGGTGTGGCAGGTTTCAAAAAGGATGTCCCCATCGTTTCGGTGTCTGTTGTCGCTGCTGCCGTTGTTGCTGTTGCTGCTGTGGTGGTGGTGACTGGCGCTGTGGTGGTGGTGGTGGGTGTTGCTGCTGCTGTGGGGGCCACAACTGCTGTGGGTTTGCTTGTCTTTTTCTTCTGGATCTTCTTTATCATCTTCTTCGATGTTCCTTTCTCGGGTTCAGTCAGCTTCCTCATCTTTGAACGTATCTGTTCGCACATCAGGTTGTCGCCCTTCGCACGTAACTTGGCGTACGCGTCGTAGGTCTTCATCTTTAAACACAGCAAGTCGTACACTTCACCCCACAGTTCAGCAGTCATGTCACCGCTCCCATCTCCACTGCTTCCTTGGCCACTCATGTCGCTTCGTGTCTTGTCATTCAACCATTTCGACATGATGTTGTCAGGATGTTCTGTTCGTTGTTGTTGTTGTTTCTTTCCAAGTCTTCACGGAGGTGTGTCAACACTTGATGGTACTCTCTCCAAACACGTGTTTCTTCCAGATAAAACGCCAACAACCAACACAACGTGAGGAACATCAATCAGAGGGGCGATGTTGTTACTTGGTCCGTTCAGTGAAAAGTGATGACCGGAGAGCGTCGGTCGTATTAAAAGCCACAGAGGTCCTGCTTTCTGATTGGCCCGTTCCGTTGTCTGGTCTGAGTCTCCATTTTTCCAAACTGGACCGACCCTTGTGTTTCTTTTCCATAGGGTTAGGCATGTAGCGTGAGAGAGAAAGCACAACCTCAGTTCGACCAATCAGAGCCCACCATGGCTCGAGCACGGCCTCTGATTGGTCGACAACCCAGGCTTCGGATTGGTCAGATTTCGATCCGTTTTTTTTCTCTAGGGGTCCATGTCGATTCAGTTTCGATCCGCTGTCATGAATTTTTTTTATAGAAAGTCGTCTCTGAACCCAAAGGGGAGCGTGTCTACAGGTAGCCCTGTGGTTTCGTCGTAGATGAAACGTCGCTTGTCGTACACGGTACGATAGTCTTTTCGGGTGGGTCGGGTCCTGAGTGCGTTTTCGTGCCGAGGTCCTTTTCGAATGATCTGATGAGGGTAATCCAAACTGATTTTCTCCCGCTCTTTCCCAGGCCGTTGTCCCAGTATCAGTCCTTTCATGGTGTCAAAGTTGAGATGGCGTTGGTTTCGGTAATTCAAAGTGAACCCTCGCACTTTGCAGGTCGTGCGCGTTCCATCGGGTCTGGGGTTCATTAACTCATAGCCATAGTTTGTGAGGCCTCCTGACACAAACGTCTTGATGGTGTTTCCGTCCAGTTAATCTGTAAACTCACCCAACGAATGACCCAGCTCTGGATTCGCGTCGTGGGGTCGATGAATGTAAATGACGCTGTCCGTGTCAAAGTACAAGACCCTGCGGTCCACCAGGGCAAGGGTCTCGTACAGTTTGAGACGTGCTTGGGCGGTGACCCAAGCAGCGATGACGACATTGAAATGAGAATGAGGGGTTTGGAATTCTTTCTGCTGGGTATAGGTCACTTCCACCATGTGTTCGTTGACAACGGTCACATCCTTGATGGTATTGCGTTCATCCCTCCACAAGGCAAAGTACTGTACAGGATCGTTCATATAGACGTTCTGACTGTAGTCTACCCGTTGCCCAAAATTGCCCCAGAGCGAATTCAGTTGCATCTTGGCAATCGTGTGACGTCCTGGATTTTTTTCGATGCGGTCCTTGTCCAACCCAATGCCTTCTTTGTCGTAGATCTCCTGGATGTAAGCGTCGTGATCGGTACATTCTTCGGGGTATCCGCTGGCTTTGAGCTTCTTCTTGAAATGTCGATCGATGTAAGTGTCAAAGAGTCCCACTTGCTGAGTGCCGGGGTCATGCTGTGCAAAGGTGTCAAAATGCCAATCGTCGTAGATCTGAAGCACCCGGTAGTCATACTTCTTCACGGCTTCCTGGAGTTCTACGGTGGCGTACGTCCCCACCCATGACCTCTCTTCGTCCATGTGCTCGCAGGGGGAGTCTGACTGGGTATCGGCACAGGAACGGCACAAAGGACAGAGCAGTTTGCCACCCGATCTGTAAGGCAGTAGCGGATGGTAGAGTCGTTTCGGGGGTAGGACACAACATTGGATCAGGCCTTTCAGTTCAAACAACGTGTCCACAGGGGGTTGATGGAGAAGGGTCGGGTGTCCCGAGGGAAACGCTTCGGTCTTACAAATGTAGGGATAAAGGGAACAAATATCGATGTACTTGATGGTTTCACCTTCTTGGGCTTCGTAGCATAATCGCGTGGCATTGGTGCGTCCTCCATAGAAGGCGTCGCGAGGGTTGAGCGGCCCAGGGACGTGACTACAGTGGGGTCCCTGCAAGAAAGCACGCAGAGCGGAGTCCTCCCGTTGCATTTTCGTAAACTCGTGCTCCCACAGGGTGCAATCCGTTTCACCTCAGGGTGTTGACTCAAGAGACTCAAGCGGTAGTGGGTGTCGGTGTAACGGGCTCCCAACGACGAGCCCAGGACGGGATGTGGTTCTCCACGTTGGGCCTTGTGACAGGCCTGGCACCCGTGCCAGAAACAGCCCAGGAATTTGTAGATGGTGCCTGTCGCTGGATCGTAGCCATCCACGGTGTACCGATGTTGGCCCTCTCCACACGTGAACTCTTTTTCACCGCCATTCCTGGCGTGCTGGAGGTGCAGATGGGGGTCCGTTTCCATCAGATAGTGGAGCCAGTGCATACAGGCCTGGGAATAGTTTCCCTTTCGGTTGGTAGCCTTGAGGTGGAAGAATGGCGATGGTATTGGGTTTCAGGTCGTGTTTTCGGAAGGATTTTATGGTGAACGCTGCAGCTGTCATCACTTCTACAAAGGGATCCATGCCCACCGAGTGGATGGCGTTCTGTCGGAAGTCGGCGCATCCCCGTCTCAAAATGTCCACATCGCTCTGGCAGTAGGCTAAAAGTTCTCCTTGTAAGTCGAACAAGGCTCCTTCTTGCACTTTTTGGGTATGCCACTGGAGGAAGGCTGTGCGTTCCGCGGAGACATGCCATCGGGATCGTACGTGACGGCTGGTGGATAGGGACCTCTGTAGGTCTGGTTGGCTTCGGTATTGAAAAAGTGTGGAAAGTACCCTTTCTTCAGCTCTTTCAGCCCAAAGCTCTTGGGAAAGGCTTTCAGGGGGTAAGGGATGAAATTTAAGCTGTCTTCGAAACACAACCGTCCCAGGGTCATCTGCAAAATGCGTTGGCCATGTCGAATCTTGGTGGGGAGTGTCACCAGGAGGGGGGACAGACCCTTCAGGATTAAGTGTAAATCATAGGATCGTGCATTATGGGCCATCACATAAATGCGATCCTCCTTCTGGACTGTATGGCAGGTGGTGTTCTTGTTCTTTGGCTTCTTTGTTTTCTCCACTTCCATGACCTCTTCCCCCTCCACCTCTTCCACCTCCTCGGCCTCCTGCTGGGGTGATGCATGTCGTTGACGTTTGGAAGCGTGATTTCTTGAGGGGGTGCCATCCCGTTTTCTTTTTTTCCCCAGGTGGGCTGTTGCCCCCTTGCGTGTGCTGCCCTCCTCTTCCTCTTGGTTGGGCTTCTTCTTGGGTATTTCAGACAACGTGGTCAACCACACACACACATCATGTCGCGTGGTGGGGCCTCGAAACACGATCTCACGGCTGGGACCATACCCTTCTTTTCTCCATGGACAGTGTTCGCACAAGTGCTTGCTCACTTCACTGATGCATTGTCCACATCCTAGTTGCACCACGCACAAATTTGGAATGTGTTCCCCCATGTCTTGCATGCATTCAAAATCGTAGAAGACGTATTGGACATTGTCTCGTAGGGGATGTTGTTCCTCTTCCCCCTCCTTCTCCGCTTCCTCTCCCTCCTCCCCCTCCTCCTCCTCGTTTTCTTCACGGAGAGGCGTCATGTAACAGCGATGGTCTGGGGTCATGGGTTCTCGGCACACCAAGCAGGGATGTTCTTCATCGAAGCACTCGTGGTGAACCATGGGGGTCTCCAAGACGCGGACCAGCTGAAAACAGTTCGGGCACCTGTGAATCGATTGACAGGCGCTGGGTTTTCCCTCTGACGGTGACTGGAGATGCCGGGTGTAACACGGTGGATTGGGGAACCAACCTTGACATGTCAAGCAAGGGATCCTGTGCTCTTCCTGGGGTCCGTAATAGCTAGAGTAGAAGCATCGGTGACAGCGGTATTCCTTGGTGCAGGGATGACATGGAAGTGATGACATCGTAGTGCTGATCATGATGGTATACATGCAGCACCCTGGCGTGGGGTGGAGCCTCATCACACTTGTACAACAGTCTCTGGTCCACCTCTTGACTGTAGACTTTCAGTTGATAATTCAGGGGGACCAAGGCGCGTCCCACGCGTGCGAGGTCGTCCAGGCCCCAACAGGGACCTTCAGGCAGGCCAAGGCGTCGAAACAAGGACCGTGCCCGTATGCCTTGAACGTCGACGCGATCCGTTCTCATCAGTCTCACTCGCTGGGCTTTCCATGCTGGGGTCAGAGGGTGAGGCTTGTGGGCATAATGCTGTGCCACCACCAGGGCCCGTGCCAAACAGGATTGATCTTCGTTCTTGATCCGTACAATGCACCTTTTGCGTGTTAAAAAAGCTTCGAGTCCAATCACGTTTTTCAGCCGGGGAGCACCACTGCCCGATCCTAGCCTGTCGGGATCTGCGACGTGTACTAAAGTCACATCCATGGTGGCATCGATGTTCAGGTCTTTGTTGGACTTTTGGACTTTTTCCACGGCATGCAAAATATTTAGCCCATGGAGATCTTCAAAACGACGAAAGGGAATCCGTATGGGAGTGTTCAAAGCGGGATGATCGATACCTAGACCAATACGATCTCCCTTCTGACCTGAAATCTGTTCATAAAAGTCATCGATCACCCTGTCAAATAAAGCTGGCAGTTCCATGGGGACGCGTTCCGGTGGTACGGTG
This sequence comes from Haliotis rufescens, assembly GCF_023055435.1. Classification (NCBI taxonomy): domain Eukaryota; kingdom Metazoa; phylum Mollusca; class Gastropoda; order Lepetellida; family Haliotidae; genus Haliotis; species Haliotis rufescens. Next base: position 39,482,285 of record NW_025964361.1, on the reverse strand, counting down.
TCCAAGTAGTCTGGGTTGAAAGTCAAACGATAGCTATGATTAGCAGTTCTTAACCGTCTGGAGCGGGTGGTATCTTTCCTCTCCAAACGATAGGGCGTACTTTGGTTGCTCGTCATGACAGCGATGCGTGTCTGATGAACGTCTGTACTCTAAGAGGGACTGAACGTCTGATGGATGGACAACCCTTCCCGAAAACAGGATCGAAATCGGACCAATCCGAAGCCTGGATTGTCGACCAATCAGAAGACAGCAACGACCAATCAGAAGACAGCACCCGAGCCGAGTTTTGCTTTCTCTCCCATGGTAAGAAACACAAGGGTCGGTCGTTTTAGAAAACCGAGGTGCAGGCCAGGCACCGGAACGAACCAATCCGTGCGTTGCGTTTTGGACCAACCAGGAAGCAGCCAATTTCGATCCGGTTCTTCCCCTATAAAACAAGAGTGGATTCGAGTGGGTCAGTGTCACTTGTAAAATTGATGTGATAAAATCAAGAATGGCTGAAACAAAGAAGAGTGGTACGACGACGCGTGGCGAAGATGTGGTGATGGATAGTACAGATACTCGTGGGTGTTGGAGTAAGAGTCATGCCGAGGATGCGGTGTCACTGCTCAGTCAAACGCCATCGCACTATTATCTACGCTTTGAAAGAAGGCTCGCTTCGTTTGAGGCGTGGCCCACGCAAATGTATCAGACTGCTGAAGAGATGGCCCATGCGGGCTTTGTCTACACTCAGGGTGCCAATGGTGTGTGCTGTTTCCAATGTGGGGTGCGGCTGAGACAATGGGCACCCCACGACAATCCTTGGGCGGCACATCACAAGTGGTCCCCAGACTGCGATTACCTCAAGCTAACCGGGCTGTTGAAACACCAGAAGCAGCTACAACTACACTATCTCTGCGAAGAGAAACACAGGTACACGAATGACGTAGCACAGCCGGCTGCCTAGGCGGACGTTTCCCGTGTCCTGCGTTCCCGTTCAAGTTCCCGTTCAAGTTCCTGTTAAAATGTTTTTCTTTTCTTTGTTGGACCCACAAGTGGACAGCAGCAGAAAGGTTTTCTTCCCCAAAACGGCCCTTTTCAGGGCCACCCATCTCACCCAAAAGACAACATTCCTCCTTTGCTTTGCCAACCCCATCCCTCCAAAACAAAGAACCCACACCCTCCCCCTAGACCTCTTGGAGGCACACGTCTAAAAATACAATAAATAGTTATAAATAGATATAGATAGATATAGATCAATAGATCAATAGAGACACGTAGTACACCACGTCAAACATCACGTGTGCATGAAAACACGTGTCACAGTAGGCCTGTCGACCTACACGAGTGTCAACACCTCGGTATCCTTAATAATAATAATAATAATTTGAAAACACACACACACAGGGCACGACGTTTGCATGGCAACACACAAAGTACATGACGTTCACATCGCGACACGAAGTCCATGACGTGTGCAAACGTCACGCAGGTGTATCGATCTTTCTCTATTCATCTCAATACGACATCCATGGTTGTAGTCGCACATACACACACACACACAGGACACCACGTTTTGCCTGACAACACGCTATTCTATGCATCAACGTCAACGTCTGTTTGAAGACATACACACTCACTCACACACACACACACACACACATGACACAACGTACATCACGTAGGCATTCCCACGTTCATGTCTACCTATGAAGGTCCACCTTCCTTTAGCATTCAGACGACCGTCTACCTAAAAAATACCAAGGCTACCCAAGAAGAAAAAAACCGGATCGAAATCGGACCAATCCGAAGCCTGGGTTGTCGACCAATCAGAAGCGGCGCTCGGGCCATGGTGGGCTCTGATTGGCCGAACCGGGGTTGTGCTTTCTCTCCCATGGTAAAATCCATTTCCTAATGAAAAGAAACACAAGGGTCGGTCCGTTTTGGAAAACCGAGGTGCTGACCAGGCACCGGAACGAACCAATAGGAGCTGCTGCCTGGCGAACCAATCAGGGAGCAGGGTGTCAGTGCCTCTCCTATAAAACAAGAGTGGATTCGAGTGGGTCAGTGTCACTTGTAAAATTGATTCATCATCATGAGCAACAGCAACAGCAACAACACCAGCAACAACATCAAGTGTGAAAACTGGGATCCAGAGATCGCCAGAGTGGCACAACCTTTGCCCGGGTGGAAAGAAGCATCACCACCACCACCACCATGGTCTCCACCGTGGCAATGCAATAGATGTCAAGGGGGTCTGCCCGTGTACGCTCTTGGTACAAGGGCATGGGATGGCACTTTCAATATCTCATCTCTCTCATTTTTCGGAGACCCGTAAAAATCCGGTGTAGAATAGGTCTTCAGCAACCCATGCTTGCCGTAAAGAGCGACAATGCTTGTCGTAGGAGGTGACTAACGGGATCGGGTGGTCAGGCTCGCTGACTTGGTTGATGCATGTCATCGATCCTCATTGCGTGGATCGATGCTCATGATATTAATCACTGGATTGTCTGGTCCAGACTCGATTATTTACAGACCGCCGTCATATAGCTGGAATATTGCTGAGTGCGGCGTTAAACAACAAACCAACCAATCTCATTTTTCAACAGAAGGTAGTTCATTAACGTAAAATGGCCATCGTAACGTTAGCTTCCCAAACCATAAATAGAAAGTATAAAGTTAGCAGCAAATTCAAGCTTTTAAGGTTTCTGTTCCCTGAAACATTTTTAAGGAAGTGGGAAGTCATCGAGACGCGACGTGGAACTTTCGAGCTTTCCATCTTTCCAAAACGGTGTATGAAGTAAAAAGTTGGATGCGGTATTGAACTTTCAAGTTTCCTTCTAAAACAAATAATTTCGGAAGTGAGAAGTAGGAAGTTATCTAGATCTTACCCGCATCGTCCTTCAAGATCGTTGGCGGTCATTACATCTACTGTCATACCGGTTATAATGCGTTCCCAGTTGGTTCATTATTATCATACAATGATGACTTGAATCTTACAATTTTGGAAATATATCGCAAAAGGATTCTAGTAAAACGACTGTCCCGAGTTGCAGTGAACACAAGTACCGTATAAGCCATATTAAGCACCTTGCACCAATAAACTCTTCTATTCCACCGACCAACTTCTTGACCAATCTATAAGTAATCTTTATAAGCTCCCCCTACTAAGACTGAAAGTTTCCATGACAGTCCATATTTTCTTGTGTATATTGCAGATTTGTTTACAGATGACAGCAGAACAGAAAGGGAAAAATAGTATTGCCTGACTATTATTGAATAAGTTTTAGTTTCATCCATGTTTGAACTAACTTCGTTCACTACCACTTGATCTCTGACCACAATGATGTCATACAGTGCTGTTGTCACACAAAGCGAAGTTACAATGCAGTTGTTTGTATGATTTTAATAACTGCCTCCCTTTGTCAATTTTCTAAGCACCTGGGCTTTTATTACACCGAATACAGCACATATAAGTAGAGTATATCGTTAATGGTTACTAGCTATTACACAGACACAATGTTTAAAACTTATTCTTGGTAGGTCAGTGAGTGACCTAGTAGTTAAAACGTTGATAGCCATGCTGAAGGCCCAGGTTTTATTCCCACTCTGGGTTAAATGTAAGCGGCTCCTTTGAGGTTGCGTTGCCCCTTTGTAGTTTCAAAAAGCAATTGTCACTCCCTTGCCAACGTTGCTCCATGTAGCAGAGACCTGTTCACTCACTTTCATCTTGATATTGCAAATATATGTCAGTTAAACAAAACAGACATTGATGTTTTTTAAACTATTTATTTTGCATAGCCAACAAGTAAATAACAACCAATAAATAAATGGAAAAAAAACACCATAACAATGGTTTTTTTCTAGCAGTTTTACATGGTGTCACTAACCATTGCAAGTCTAGTAACTAGATAACATTGTTTAATACTTGCTGGTGCTTATAACATTTATTTCAAAAGAATATATATATACCAGTTAAACCCATAGTTACTAGATTATGATAAATTTTGATAAATTATCAATTTCGCATTTTCAATAAAAGTGGAAATAATTTAACTAAATGAAACGAAAGCAAGTTAAACATGCTAATTACATAAATATCAAAATATTACTCCTGCTTTACCTTTTAAAAACATTTGACAAAAAACATCAAACACAAACAAAAACTCCCCATAACCAAACAAGTGGCAATGAAGCAATCATAGTGTGGAGATAAATTGATGCAAGTCATGTCATCCTTGATTATTCAGTGTATCATATCTCCATTCCATTACGATATATAATCTTTTACTGCTCTTGACAACATATTTTCCAGATAAAAGTTACAAAAAAACAGTCTGTTAAATATATCAAGTCATAAGAGGCAAGAAATCGAGGTGAAACATTCAGGTGAAAGAGTTGTGGTGATAAGAGAACTCAAGCGTGTTACATAAACCACCTGAAAACACAGGTAATTTTTCTTTTACATGGATATATTATGATATTCATGATATATCATCAAGTTCCTGTGCCTGAAATGAAGCTATAGTGGTGAATGGGTCCAGGATATTAATCACAACAAAATGGAGATATATATAATACCCTGGATACACAAAGATGGTCAGATGTCGGGGACACTGGAAGATATTGTACAATCTATGAAAATAATATGAGCATTCATCATGCTCGTGAATGTTTTTTCACAAATGGCAATGTTTGAAGAAGGTTTTAAAGTGGCTGAGGAATGACTTTGATTTATCATCTGTTCGACCGAATATGCTAACATCATTAGTTTGCTCGTCACGCCGAAGACCCGGGTTCGATTTCAGACATGGGTACAATGTGTGAAGCCCATTTCTGGTGTCCCCCGCCGTGATATTGCTGGAATATTTCTAAAAGCGGCGTAACACCATACTCACTCACTCACTCACTAACATCATTAAGCTAATAAAAGAAAAATATATTAAGCAAGATTCAGCTAAAACACTAACATAAAAAATGTTTCAGCAATGGTGATAAAACATGGCTGACCAGCATAATGTGCTGAGGGGACAACCAGTGAGTGAGTTGGGTTTAACACCGCTTTTAACATTATTCCAGTTATATCAGGGTGTGTCAGCTTAATGTGGGAGGAAAACCCGAAGTGATGCAGGTCTCAGACATGTAGCACTTCAGTGAAACCCACGAGCACAGGTTGGTGCTAACAAACCTAGAAACATAATCGGGGCGAACCAGGATTCAAACTCACAATCATTGGTTTCTGTCGTGCCCAAGGGGACGCAACTCTGCACAGCGAATCGCTGTGCCTTAGTCGACTGGGCCACCAGCGCCCCCTGGGGACAACCAGTTGATATTCTTGTGGGACATGGGATTTAAAAATATGCTAACTATTTTTTTCAGAAAAAAAATTCAAAACATTTTACCCCTAAAAATAAATTGTGTCAATGTGATTTAAAAAAAACGGTTTCGGCTCTACAACAATAAATAGCATGTTTTGAAGCCAGTGGCTGCCAGTGGCTGAACAAACGTCCCTGGCCCCAACAGAATGTGATAAAGGGTGGGTCCTCAAAACAGTCCTGTTGTCAACAGCAACATCATTATTCAACAAATAAAACAAACAAATAAACAACTGAAGTAAAACAAGCATATATGATTAACAGAGTCACATTCTGTTTGCATGGTAACCATGGTAACATCTTCTGGTGGTTAGTGACTGATCAAAACTCCCTGGGCCCTCCAGAATGTTATAAAGGGTGGGTCCCTAAAACAGTCCTGTACTGTAGTCCGCAGCAACATCATAAATTCAGTAATAAAACGAACATAAAACAACTGAAGAAACAAACATCTAACAATCCAGATTAATGAGACTGGGAAATACAAAGAATGTCTTATGTGTCTCTTTTGTTGCAAACATCAATTTTACAAAATACATTTAGTCAATTTCTGAGAGAGAAAATTAACAATATTCAAAGAAGGTATTTAAATGTCGAAGAGAAAGAGAACTCAACTCTGCAATCAGCTTCCAAAACAAATCTATTTGGGTGTGTGCTCTAAAGTGACCAGCAAAGCGGTGTCAACTGTTTTCATTGGCTGATTTGTTTGCCGCGATTATCTATCTTGTAATTCTTAGCCGTTATACATATACTGTTTCTGCTGTTTCTGTTATTCCTACTAAAATAACAGCATTGGTGAATGTGTGAAACGTCCTTTGATCTTGACATTGTGAATAATTAAAATAACATTTAACAATCGGTAACTCACGTTTTATTACTAACAGCCTGTTTGGATAATGAAACACCAGCTGCCCTCACCCCTATTCCAAACAATAAAAATGTGTGGATTGCATGAAAATCACATGCACTGAGATTAAATACATGATGTTTCCCCACTGATAAGTAAGGTATGATTAAGGTATATTTAGACACAGTGAGACTGTAATCATGGTAATGTTTGAAGCAAAATATTTGCTTGCAGAATAAAAAAGTAGTAAAAATGAGTATCACATTATAGTTCTTCCGACAAACACCATTTGGCATGAAGATGCCATCTTCCCGAGGCCAGAGAGAGTTAACTGACTTTAAAAGATTTGCAAAGTATGTGCACCGCCAACTCGTTGTCAACAGATATTTTCCAAACCTTTTCATGTTTTTCATCAAGGTGCTCGCGTGATTTGATGCACTTCGCGATGTTAGACCCGTTTTATCATATGAAAGATCTTGATTATCAATCAGATCGTCTTGTCTGGGCGGCGCCATTTTGTTTGAAACAAATGGAAGTAATTGAATCGGATTGGTCCATAGGATAGGCTCAGAAGGGACATAACTCATAATAACCACTGGTGGCGCTACGATCAAGCCCAGGAATTCCAGCCTAGTTCAGCAAGGGTGGAAACTGGACTTTTATAGTCAGTTAACTCTCATGCCTTGGGAAGATGGAAGATGCTTTCGGCAGGAAAAAGTTTTTGGCACGGAAAGATAGGTGATAATACAAAATGTCTTTGGTGTGTTACGATGTCCAGTTACAGTTGTTGGAAAGCATGATACAGTGGCTTATGAATATAAACACGTCCACATCAATAAAAATGGCTACCAGATAAGTCATATTTTTCCATGTTGATGAGGAATAGCGGATCCCTTCTTTCCAAGATGACCTCTGTCCCAATCACTCACACCCTAGCCCAAAGTTACTTATCTTCAAGAGCGAGGTGAGCTTGTCTGTGAGGTTCAACCTGTGCTTCCTCATACGAGGCGGAAACAACTGTGTGAATGCCACATGACATACCTTTCAAGGACCTTTTGGCTCAAAACACCGCATCTCTGTTGGACATGTGAATAAATGTAGCAATACTACTTGGTGGGGCTGTAGGTTTGTGTTGACATTGGTATTCCAAATTGGGTAGCCTGTAGTCCGTCTTCAAGGCAAGGCAAGGTCGTCAACTTTAATAGTCAGTTAACTCCCTTGCCTTGGGAAGATGGTCTTCACTAAAATTGATTGATTTGACAATAAAGTGTCTTAGGGTTCTCTCTGTGTTTTCCTGTGGTTCTTTTTGAGTTTAGCAACTTCATTTTTAAGCAATGGTGTGTTCTCTTTGTGTTATGACACCACATGTTCAGTAGCACTTTCGACTTTGTCAAAAATTTCCAATTTTAGGGAATCAATCCATACTTCAAGTTCAGTTTTAGAATTCAAATATGAGATGTCAACATAACAAAATGACACTAAAACACCAGTAACAATAACAACCTCAGAAGTTTTGTCTGGCCTTTTGGAAGATAATCCATCATGATGACCCCCTCAGCATCACAGAACATGGAGGCCATAAGCTCCAGATGATGGGACAGACTTTGCCTTCTTTTGTGGTGGTTATGTCAAATGGTTCTATTGGTTGGATTTTTGTTTGCACTCAGGCTGGAAGTAATGAACCGAGGTTTCATCCATAGTCAGAGGTCGTTGCTAAAACCTGTCTGGATCAGCTTCAAACAGAGTTAAAGGCATGTTTTGCCTGGTACATGTCAGATATAAAACCAAAACTTCCCATTATGTCATGTGTATATAATCACAGGTTCCTTGTCACACTCCTTTAACAAAAGATGTTGCCATTATCATGATTAGGTATTATATGCTTCTATAGCATGAGACAAGGGTAATGATTATTGCAGATGTGAATCAACATGGGACTCTAAACAAACAGGTTAAGGACAAATAGGTAACACAGGACTTTTTGGCATTGAGGTATTTGAATATATATGGAGAATGATTTTCTTTTTCATCTCTACTCAGATTTGATCCATCCATATCATATAGAAACTAACTGTTTTAGTCCACTAGTCCTTATAATGATAACATATAACAAAACCCTTAGTAATGGCAAATTGTTACTAGTCTTTATGATACCTTAACTATTGGGAAGTTTAGCAAGGACTACAGGACTAGTGCCAATTTCTAACGCAAATCTCCCTCTAGAAGTAGATACTGTAGTCACAGATCAACTTCTCTCAGTGCATGCTCGATTATAAAGGGGGATTGTACCACTATTCTCACAAGATAAATACCCTTAATCCATATTAGCCTTCCAACTTATCCTGTTCATTTACATTTATACCAAATAAGGAATTAACATCTAAACAATTAATTAAATTATTCTCAAACAAGCTCAAAATATCTTGTAGGTAAGCTCAAAAAAGCTTCCATGCTGAGTGAGTGAGTAAAAGAGTATAACATATAAAAGGTTTGACACTACATGTAACAAAAGCTAGCTACTAGTAGCTGGGAGTATTCTGGGGCCATTGCACGGGTGCTTGAAGCTATGTGCGCCTGTGGTTTAGTAGTAGGAGACAGTTGGATGGATGTGACACTCACATCATTCAGCTGGTAGGTCGTGGAATAAGTCCGAACGTCTCTGGCTGCAAGAAATGAGTCTCGATACAGTGGACCATGTCGTTCAACTCCTTTTCTGTTTCTTCTCGGTCCATTCTGAAGGTCAAGATCACATTTGACAAACATTGAATTAAATTATTTTGTTCACATCATGGAGAGCCACTGATTAAATCTGTGACAAATGTAAGCCATATTTAAACTGACCTTGGAGCATAGCTAAAGCAGGGATTTATCCAGACCTGTTCAGAGGCAGGTATTAAGCCCAAAGTCTGCACATACTGCTTAAATCTGTGCCAAATGTATGCAAACTGTTAACTGACCTTAGAGCGCGGTTAAAAGACGATATTCAGCCCAAAGTCTGAGGGCAAATTCCCTAATTGGAATTCAAAATATCCCAATTCAAGTTGTTATAGTTATAACTAATGTAAAGGCTTTTATTTTGCTGATATCATGATGAAAATAGAGCTAAGTTGTTCCTTCTTGTGGCACCCTACACCACTGGGCCACCCATGTCCCCTCAATAACTTACCCTTTAGTGGGGTCTGGCTTGTGTTCAGTGTAGTACTTGATTTTGGGTTCGGTGCCGCTTGTCCGCAGGGTAGCCACACAGCCATTTTCAAATGTGAATGTGATCATCTCTGAGGACTTGCTTGTAGGTAGAATCTGTAAGTCAGTGATATTTTTTAAATGAAGCAGACATATCTGTACAATTTGCAGGTATTAGAGGTAGGACATTTATGGGTTTAATGCTTTGATATCTTTCAAATAAAGGTTTCTTGTGTTCTGCTCAAGAAGGTGGGATTATGTTGGGCTTAAAACCAATTGGATCAGTATTTCATCTATTTGTGGCATGGCAGTTTAATGTGGGAGGAAGACCCAAGTGATTCAAGTCAGACTTGGCTCTGACTGCAATTCTTCTCAGTGAACTGAGGTACCTTGGACCACATGACCTGTTCCCCCTTCTCTCATCGAGAGGATGTGGAGAGGGGTCGACATGAGTGGTAGCTAATGCTGCACAAGTTGCTGTACTCAAACCTATGATTGTGGGTTCACATCCCATATTTGCCCTGATTATTGTTCTGGGTAACAGAAAGTGGTGTCAAACCAAACTCACTCACTCACTCACTTGGGAAGCATGCCTTGAGTAGGTCTTACAAGAACAAGAACTTCCTGTCATATTTCTGAGTTCAACTCACTGGAACATTATCTGGCTGGCTGTTGTCGTAGCCTTTGCCTGTCAGATCTCGAACATATTTGATCTTGTAAGGGCCACAACTTGATGGATACTGAAACAAAAAGTTTGAATTAAATGGTATTCCAAACAACTTGAATATGTAACTGTGACACAAATGTGGCTCTCCAACAGTATAGCATGGAAATTATGAATATAAGCACAGAAAATATTTTGCTTTGAAAGAAAGGTTTGAGAATTCCCCTATCATTGGTAAAACACAGATTTTTCTTTTATGATGTGTTAGATCCAACACCATGTAAATAGTTGCCATTATGACTGTTTGAAATTTCAGAGAATCTCCAAATATGGTCATTATCTTGCAGAGTTATTTTCACACTGATGTTTGGGCAGTTGAAAGCATGTGCAAAGATCACATGTTATTCTTCCTATGAACCCACTTTGAGGAGGGAAGAGTTACCTTTCCTGGACCATCGAAGTTACGGAGATTCTGAAACATCTTGGCAGTAATGGCTGGGTCATCACACCGGAAGTAGGAGTTTCGTGACAAGTGATAACCGTATCTGAAACACAAACATCAGAGGCAGGGTAAATCTTTGGAGTATAATTACAAATAATGACATATAATTACACTATTCCAACCATCATGAGAAATTTGTTAAAGAATGCCAACAAACAGGAGGTGATTAAATCTGGGCACTTTGATTGGACAACTAACGAGCACATACTATCAATATTTATCTCCATACAACATCTATAACCTACTTGTTGAATATCTCTTCCAGCTGTTTAGCCAGAGTTGAGTTGCCGTTGTACAGGAATGTTGCCATCTCTGCCATCACTGCTGCTGCACTCACTCCATCTTTGTCCAGAACCTTGGTGCCGCACATGAACCCTGTACAACACACACACACACACACATGAACCCTGTACAACACACACACATGAACCCTGTACAACACACACACACACACACATGAACCCTGTACAACACACACACACACACACACATGAACCCTGTACAACACACACACACACACACACACATGAACCCTGTACAACACACACACATGAACCCTGTACAACACACACACATGAACCCTGTACAACACACACATGAACCCTGTACAACACACACATGAACCCTGTACAACACACACATGAACCCTGTACAACACACATACATGAACCCTGTACAACACACACACATGAACCCTGTACAACACACATACATGAACCCTGAACTACACACACACATGAACCCTGTACAACACACACACATGAACCCTGTACAACACACACACATGAATCCTGTACAACACACACACACCAACCCTGTACAACACACATACATGAACCCTGTACAACACACACACATGAACCCTGTACAACACACATACATGAACCCTGAACTACACACACACATGAACCCTGTACAACACACACACATGAACCCTGTACAACACACACACATGAACCCTGTACAACACACACACACCAACCCTGTACAACACATACACATGAACCCTGTACAACACACACACATGAACCCTGTACAACACACACACATGAACCCTGTACAACACACATACATGAACCCTGAACTACACACACACATGAACCCTGTACAACACCCACACACACACACACACACACACACACATACATGAACCCTGTACAACACACACACACGAACCCTGTACAACACACATACATGAACCCTGAACAACACACACACATGAACCCTGTACAACACACACACACATGAACCCTGTACAACAAACACATGAACCCTGTACAACACACACACATGAACCCTGTACAACACACACACATGAACCCTGTACAACAGACACACACATGAACCCTGTACAACACACATACATGAACCCTGTACAACAGACATATAAACCCTGTTCAACAAACACACATGAACAAAAAACAAGGGATGTTATCAAGTGTGACCTACCAATGGCCTCTTCAAATGCAAAGATGACATGTTTCCCATCATTCTGTCTATCACAAGCCTTGTTAGCAATCCACTTGAAGCCCGTCGAAGTCTCCTGCAGACATAGTAATCAACTACAATTAATTTGAGAGAGAGCGTGAGAGCGAAAGAGAGTCTTTAACCACAAGGATATCCCACTGTGATATCATGTGACTTATATGAAGTAAGTTGGGTGAGTGGGTGAGTGAATTTGAACCTTATCAGTGAGTTACCTAGAGAGAGAGTGAGTTAAACCTTTATCAGTGAGAGAGCGAGTTAACCTATATCAGTACGAGTGTGAGTTAACCTATATCAGTGAGAAAGTGAGTTAACCTACATCAAAGATACACCCTTCCTTCTTGGCAATGGTCTGCAGGATCTTGGAGGAAACTGTGCTGGCCACCATACAAATATCACTGTCTGAAAAGATAAATCACTCATATATAAAACCATTCCCGATGAGTCTGTTGAATCATTTTAAAAGAATGAGAAGTGAAATTGTTATTGATTGGCTCATCCTTTCACAAAGAAAATTAGTGCGTTTGGAAGCATTGTACTTAAACATGCAGTTGTCTTTGTTCAATACCAGTAGCATTATTGTGGGGATTATTTCTGCGATAAACATAACATCATCTCTCAGAAGTCACGGACTTACCTTTGACATCTGGGCGACTTTTTCTGAAGGTGAAGAGACTCCACCACCCCAACAGGGCCCCAATCTCATTCCCAGTGAAGATCCTCCACTCACCACTGAAACACAAATAAATTTTTCCTAAATTTGAACATCATTTTGGGACTGGTAATTTATTATAGGGAGGGGGTGTCACAAAAAAATGTCATAGATGGGAGGGACCGGTCAAATATGAAACGGTCGCCCGACCTACCGCTATAATAAATGACCAGTACCTCATAGAAGATAATTATTTTAATAACTCTCTATTCAATTAACAGAATTGAGCACGTCTATATATTTAATGAATTTTCTCGACATAATAAAGATGATAAAGAGTAGACTGTTTATGTCATGACCTTTGACACATCAAAGAGCGAGTCAGTGAGTGAATGAATATTATCTATAACACCACAGTCAGCAGTATTCCAGTTATACCACAGAGACCAACACATCAATAAGTGAGTGAAATCTGTTCAAAACACTGCAGTCAACAGTATTCCGGTTATATTACACCTCAATGTAATTCAAGGACGTTTGGTAGCACTAACCTCGGCTGTTTCTCAGCTACTGCCAGTCTGTCTGCGTCAGGGTCATTGGCCAGGATTACCACGCTTCCATTAGCATCTGCCGTCTGCATTGACAATTTCTGAAACAGCAGAGTTTGTTTGTGAAAGAATACTGCAGACTTAGAAATTCATTTTTTTAAGACTTAACCAGAAGACAAGTGGAAACTTTGTTTCATTTGTCCTCAGAGTTTGTAGCTAGTCCTGCTCGAACGACACAATAATGTTTACTATGTTTACATTTTCTGTCAATTTTATTCAGTTCCAATTTGTGGCTAAAATTGAAGCTATTTAGAATTATAGTCAAAAGGACTACCATAATTGGATTTTTACTTCTCCTCAGTACAATATATTTGCTTTGGTAGAGCAGACTTGCATGAATTTCGACCGCTGCCATGTATACTGATGCATAAAAATAAGGGAACACATCGTAATACCACAGAAAATGGTTTACCATCATTGATACTTCACGGGTTTGTATACACTTGTTCCGCAATCGCCTGTGAATATATACAGACTTTATTTTTGACCAACGAATCAAGCCAGGCCTGATTCCAGAGTGTGGTGGGAAGCCAGCGAGTGAACTTACATCGTACAAAAAGTCATGGAAAATAGACATGCGTCATTACTACACCTCATGTTGGCCATATGTATTCATGGTTGATGGAGTAACATAGGGAAACAAAGCTGTGAAGCATTAACCCGAACAATGACTGAATGGTGAATATAATTGCTAAATATCTATGAACATGATAAACCTGTCTTTGAGGGTAATGTTATTTTGTTTAGTTCAAAAATGTTGAAATGTAACCCTGATGAAAGTCACTAATATTTCAATGTTGATGTCCTGTTGTCGATGTTTATGAACTTTTTTGATAAATATGTTGAGGTTTAAGCATATCAAACCATACAAATGCTAGCGAGGACATTTTTCTGCCTGTTTTGATCTTCATTGCCCTATTTACATAGAAACACAGAAATTGCAAAACATTTGTTTTGATGACAAGAGATGACTTCATAACGAATTGTTCTGAACAATGGAGCAATGTGATGTCATATCTCTCCAACTGCCCAATCAGCATCGAGCATCATTAAAATGCATGTGCAAATATTGGAAGGTTCGAACACTTGTTCAATCCCCTATGGTTAAAATTTGCTGGACATCTGTGGGTGCATATAATCATCTTTCCGAGTCAAGGGAGTTAACTGACTATTAAAATCCAGTTTCCTCCCTTGCTGAACTAGGCTGGAATTCTATGGCTCAATCATAACGCCACAAGTTACTATTACGAGTTACATCCCTTCTATGTCCCTCCTACTGACCAATCAAATTTCATCGATTTCGTTATGCGATTTTGTTTGGACTATGCACAGACTCGTTACTCCAGCCAAAATGTAACTCAATAATACCAGCCTAGTTCAATAAGGGGGAAAACTAGACTTTTATAATCAGTTAACTCCCTTGCCTCGGGAAGATGATATAAAATAGGGTGTCAACCTCCTTGTGATTTGCTGGATGATGCAGTGCAGTATGCTGGATGCCTGAAATGTGGAAATGTTTTTACGCCTTATTTTCTTGCAAAGAGTGACAAATCAAAATATATTTAGCCTTTATGTTATGAGCATGCAAGGTCATTAAGGATGGGGCAAGTCAAAAATTATTACCCAGGTACCCAATCCCCTATTACCTGGCCCTACCTGGGTACCTGCTGTAGGTCTCAAGCTGGGTACTAAATGTCCGCCTGAGAATTGTTTTACCGGAGCCTTGGCAAAAACTACTTAGATACACGCATAAAACAATCTGATCATGCATACAATGTAGTTGTCAGAAATTTTATTTTCACTCAAACATATAACAGACAGAAGGAAACGAGCATAGTCAGAAAGAAATGCAAACATTCAGGACCCACCTGGCCCGAGTACCAGCACCTGAGTTGCCCCTCCCAGCCCTAAAGGTCATGCATTTAATGTGAAAATAAACTCTCAGAAAACTCCCAGTACTGACCAGTGCTCCCTTGCCCTCCTCTGGGTTGGGGTATTTCACTGTGGGGAACTCAGGATCTGGCACCACCTACAGGAACACAAGCACATTGGTCCAAATATGTCTCTCACAACAATAACAAACAAGACATGCTATCATATCAAAACATTGTAATATCTACTTTATATTGATAACATCACAACTACAAAATCATCAATAGTCATCAAGATGTCCAAATACTAAATATAACAAACAACGAGAAAGGAAACACCACACTGATATCCTGCATTTATATATACAATGTATTTGTTACTTCTTTCCCTGACCTGTTCTTTGACTGGTACAGGAAGAGGAAAGCCGAACCTCTGCAAAAACTCGCACGTGAACTTGTACCCCACACCATGCATGGCAGTATAGGTGAAGGTCACTTTGGAGGACAGATTCTGATCTCTGCACAGATGATATTCAATTTAAGGTGAGGTGAAATTGGGTTTAACGTTTAACAAGTATCGTCTTTTAATGTCTTTTGGTATGATGTGGACGTCATGAGGGAAGCCTTCAATCTGGATGAGCTGAACTGGTTAGTGATAGCATTTGCAATGATACATATTGTCACAATGACGGAACCATCAAATAAAACACATTGTGACCACCCAACTCATTTGTCAGCTCTTACAGTAAGATTGTGTACTGGTGACGTACTCTGCCCAGGACTCCCCCAGTGCCTGACACAAGATACCTGAAGTGACAGAGATGATGGAGATCTTTGTTGTACAGATCAAATATCTTATCGTAGGGATCCCTCAACAGCTTGCTGTCAGCGACACAGGATGTATTCCAGGTCGTGGGGAAAGGCTCAAGATGTTCTCTGATGGACGTCGCAATACCTTTGTCGATCGGAGGAATGATCTATAAGAAATTTATATTCAAGAGTGAGTGGTTTGGATATGATGCTGCTTTGAACAGTGTTTCAAGCATATCATTATATCAAGGCCCAAGTGATACAGGTCTAAGACGTTAACATATTTGGTGAAACCCATGAGCAAGGGTATGGTGCAGATGAACCTAGAAACGCAATCAGGCTGAATCAGGGATTTGAACCCACAATCATAGGTTTTGGCATGACAAATGGATGCTAATTGCCGGCCACATGTGCCCCCTTATGTTAAAGAACATGATGAAGACAACAATTAAACTGATTGTCTGGCCTGAGTGAAACAATATTTTAGATTCCCAGCTGTGTCTTCTTCCTTAAGCCTACTTCACAAATGGTTTTTGTTTCTTATTGTGTATTTTCGACAAACAGATTACCATTCATAGGTTGAACTAAATACAAGTTGATGGATGCGAGCTAAGCATGGAGTATCAACACATTAATGTTCCAGCCATTTACTGAAGGGGGCCTCAAAGTATGAACTTCACAGATGTCATGACATTTACCCATGTCAGAAATTGAATCTTTAGCATGATAAGCAAACTGTTTAACTAGAGCCTGTTAATCTGGAATGTTACCTGTAAACCCAGTCTGTTACCTGTAAACGATGTCTGTTACCTGTAAAACGTGTCTGTTACCTGTAAATATTGTCTGTGTCCTGTATTTCAAGGTACAGCATTGGGATATGAAAAACATTCACTTTGTGCGAGTTCATTGGAGTATGAAACTTCATAGAGTGATGGCCAAAGTGTATGAAGTCAGATCTTTACCAACTGTATGAAGGTTCGTACACCAATGATCCCACACAATGTGAAAATTAATTCTTATAACGAAGTCAGCTACCTGAGCTCCATTTGTCCAGTATATTTTATAGCCATTGTCTTCCTTTGGGTTGTGAGAGGCAGTGATCATGATCCCACATGAAGCTCCATAGTGCACCACAGCATACGGCTTGAAGTATAGGAACAGAATAGGCAGTTAGCAAGTCGTCATTAATCATGTTAATACCAGGATGTGTGCAAAGGTTCACCACATTTATGATGGACATCGCGACTCAAGCCAGCAAGAGTAACCATGACTTCTTCCACCATGAATGTGGAAATTACTCAATTCTGCGTGGTCAATCAGAGTCCTCAAATAACAATAACCTCCTCTGATTGAAACAGGCAATTTGACAATCACTGAAGCTAATATTCATGGAAAAGTACTTCTTTATCAGTCATTATTGGTAGGCATATTTTAAATAATTATATGTAAAATAGGTTTATAACAAAAAGCATAGTTGCTGTTACTAAAATAATCAAAGTATGTATGGTAATGCATGTTGGCAGAAAACACGATAGAAATCGACTAAGAGAGTGAATTTCAATTTTTAGGGACCACAGAGAACTTGAAATTTGGGGCTTTCTTCTGTATACTAATAGTGCCTGAATCTCCACCATAAGATCATGACAGGGGTGGGTAAATGTACTGCTATAGGTACATGATCACAGGAGACTCACCACATATGGTGTAGGACAGATCTTAGAGTACTTGTAGACTGGCACACCTTCGTTGATACATATGGTTGCTACCAGCTCACTCCATCTAAACAACGAAGAGTGAGTGAATTGGGATTTACATCAAGCTAGCAATAATTCAGTTGGTGATCACATGACGGTTGTTTCAGGAACGAGCTGAGTGAATGTTGTGGCAGTGCTTTTACCAGTCACCATGTGGAGATGAGATAAACTCTCAATAGGTTATCATGTCAGGTGAACTTTCTAATCAGCCAATCTGAGTGGAGGCTTCTAAATTCACGATCGGAGTGAGCATGGGCATTCAGAGCTTAACATCTGATTTCTATATCTCAAAAACAAATGAAAACAGGCAGTTCCGAGTGGAGACTAGAACAAAAAGTTTTAACTTCAGATTTGGGAACAGACACTGTGATTGACAATGAACTGTGTTGACAAAATTAAGAATATAGCTTTAGATTACCGCACTATTGATCTTGATAGCCACAGCTATGAATTTACAAGAAACACTTTACAGAACTTCTGCTACGCTAATCAAACATTCCAACCAAACAAATCATTATCATGCAAATCTGGGACTAAAGCACCAAACAAGGGAACCCTGGCCTCAACCTTGTCTACAGTGGATTGTTAAGGTATCAGTGATATATTTAGAGTTGTCTTTACTTACTTCTGGCTGTTGTGTCTGGCATCGTATCCCACCACAACACCGTTCTTCTTGACATTCGGAACCGTCGCTATAAGGTACTTCACCAGACCCTGATCAAGATGATTAAACAAATTATGACATTGAAGTTTGAATTACAAATTTTGTAATTGACAATTTTAATTCACCATGAATAAGAATTTCATTAACTTCATCCAGTAATTACAAAACAATATGCCCATTAGTTACAGACAATCAGTGAAGTACCTGAAGTCTGTATTTGAAATAATATTTGGTAGTGAAGTGGCCATTTTGAATTTGTGACAATCAAAATCTTATTTTGATGTAGCCAGGGACATGTACATTATGAAATATTAATATGATGTCAAAATTCACTATTGATAAGTCCAGGGACCCATTCCACAAAGTGATTTTAGCACTACAGTTGTCTTCAGTCTATGTTAAAGTATGGGAATTTGTTATCTTGGCACTAAGATAGCTTTGTGGAATGGGGGTCAGGATGTTTGGAGAACAACATGATACAAGTTGACAAGTGCAGTGAAAATAGACAGAAAGTGAAAACCCACATGACATAAGCTCCTGTTGATGTCAACAACTGGTCAAGTTGAATAGAAAGTGACATTTGAGCAATACTACTGGTAGACATAATTCAAGTTGTTTCTTGGATGCAGTGTTTGTTTGACAAGACTTACCTGTGTTGCTTGCATGATCGTGAGGTCATTCATCATGGAGTAGCCAGCTCCCATCCTTGCCCGAAGACCTGAGCCACAGAAGACACACAGTCATCACAGCACAGGATTAAAAATCATATTCCTCAAATTTCCCAGTGTTTCTCATGATATATATGAAACTGTGTCCCAAATCAGAGGTTTGTGAAATTGGGTTCATGTATAAAACATGATGTATAAAAAAAAGTATAACTAAATCATTTGAAGACATGTTTTCAACAAAAATAACAATTAATTGACTGTTTATCAAGCTAACAAACACAAATTGTTTTCCAAAATAAAATTGTATTAGAATTTTTGTATTTCATTTTTATTTACACTAGCTGTGTATACTGATATGACACAAGAGTTTTTAAATTGGATTCCAAGACTCCAGCTCTTCTTCAGTGGATGGTGTTCACACACTTCTACATCTACTCTATAACGGTTTCAGATGTAACTACTCGCATAGATCTGCACTCTGACGATTTTACCAACCTGCTGTGCCAAACTCCATCCTCTGAAGCAGGCGTGTCTTTAACTCATCAACATTCTTCTCCAAAGCCAGTTGTCGGATCTCGGCACGATTCTTATCATTCTACAATAGAAACAGTTGCAAAGAAAATAGTTCTGGATGTAGTATTGCACAACTTTTAGCACTCTCTTGTTATTTGTGCCACCTGTTTAGTTCCTTTTCATAAATGCTTCACAAAGAGAGGGTAAGTGAATTCAACTTTAATGCTGCTTTGAATATTTCAGCATGTCAGCTTAAGGTAGGAGGAAAGCCAAAAATGACACAGGTGATAGATTTTTGCAATTTGGTAAACAGGTACTGTGTTGATTGACCAAAAATCATTATCAAGAAAAAATCCAAACTACAATTTGTGGATCCTGGCATGACAAAAAGCACAACTCTGCTGTGTGTGACTCAAACTGCTGTACCACTATCACGACTTTAACCCAAATATCTGTAGAGATATTCAAGCAAAATACAGAGAATAGCTGCAATCAGTGTAATCATCAGGTATTAGCATAAGGAAAATTATAATGGTTAGCAGAATAATATGTTTGCCAGTCAAACAGACAGTTTGTTATTCAGTTACAGCCAATGTACATAGTAAACAATTTTTCAAAAGAAATTTTGCTGTCAGTACATGATAACATATTAAATCTGTATACCAAGATACCATATATAATTTCCAGTTTAGAGAGTTCGTTTTCAGAAAAACCAAGGGAGCTGAAGGCCATCACATCTTTCACAATTATTATACTGGCAATGGTATAAATAACACTGTGAATATGATGTACTGTCTGAAATTTGGGGTGTTTAATACAGATATTACTCTCGTTATTTTGTCTTCTTGATTGACAGTACTTTCATGTGGATTTCAAGAGGAAGAAAAATCTTTGTCCAGTGAGTGAGTGAGTGAGTGAGTGAGTGAGTGAGGTTTATTTATCACCAAGATATAGATTGAAATAACTGTTATTTATGAAAAAAATGTATTTTTAATTACGCCATTCTTTACACCAGGGCACACTAACAGGTCATGTTCAAAACCTAAAGACTGACAATGTGTTCACAACAAAATATTGAAAATAAATTCAACCACGGCAATATGCTAAAGTCTGCATATATCCAGCCAAAACTTGGATTCGGAGAGAATTTAATATCAAACGTTAACCACATATTTGGCAAGGGAATTCGAATGGCATGTCAGTGTGTCGGAGGAAGGCCACAGTGTTGCAAGTCTTAGATGTTCAGCATTTGGTGAAACCCATAGTGCTGAGAAACCTAGAAACATAATCAGGGCAAATCTGGATTTGAACTCACGATCATAGGTTTCGGCCATGTTTAAGGGAAGCAACTCTGATGTCCTCTGGCCAGCCCATGGGGATGTTAAAGTTGCAGAAAGTTCATCTCACACTTCTCCACAACTATGGGACAAGGGCAGGTCCTTTTAGGGTTGCAAAAAGTTTATTACACATATTTCATGGAGTTACGATATTGGAGGGAAAGTATGAACAGGTACTGATCAGATATTGGAGGGAAAATATGAACAGTTGTTGATCAGTATTAGAGGGAAAATATGAACAGTTATTCATCAATATTGGAGGGAAAATATTTACAGTTGTTGATCAGTATTGGAGGGAAAATATGAACAGTTATTGATCAGTATTGGAGGGAAAATAAGAACAATTGTTGATCAGTATTGGAGGGAAAATATTAACAGTTATTGATCAGTATTGGAGGGAAAATATGAACAGTTGTTGATCAGTATTGGAGGGAAAATATGAACAGTTATTCATCAATATTGGAGGGAAAATATGAACAGTTGTTGATCAGTATTGGATGGAAAATATGAACAGTTATTGATCAGTATTGGAGGGAAAATATGAACAGTTGTTGATCAGTATTGGACGGAAAACATGAACAGTTATTCATCAATATTGGAGGGAAAATATAAACAGTTGTTGATCATTATTAAAGGGAAATATGAAGTTATTCATCAATATTGGAGGGAAAATATGAACAGTTGTTGATCAGTATTAGAGGGAAAATATGAACAGATATTTATCAATATTGGAGGGAAAATATGAACAGTTGTTGATCAGTATTGGAGGGAAAATATGAACAGTTGTTGATCGGATATTGGAGGGAAAATAAGAACAGTTGTTCATGAATATTGGAGGGAAAATATGAACAGTTGTTGATCAGTATTGGGGGTAAAATATGAACAGTTGTTGATAAGTATTGTTTGGTTTTTTGTTTAACGCCGCACTCAGCAATATTCCAGCTACCGGTATATGACGGTAGTCTGTAAATAATCGAGCCTTGACCAGACAATCCAGTCATTGACATCATAAGCATCGATCCACGCAATTGGGATACGATGACATGCATCAACCAAGTCACCTCTTACGACAAGCATAGTCGCCATTTACGGCAAGCATGGGTTGCTGAAGACCTATTCTACCTCTGATATTCACGGGTCGATGAGTATTGGAGGGATATGATGAACAGTTGTTGATCAGTTTTGGAGGGAAAAAGTAAGCCAATAAGCGGCTGGTGAGAGTGAAAACATTTCTCTGGCATGAACGATATGACCTACAGGAGCGTTGAGTAAAGAGGCACGAATATTTGCAGGGTTTGAGACTGCTAGGCTGACACTAGTAAATCTCAAGGAGGTCTCGTGACATTTCTTCATGTTCTACCACCTTTACCATTAGGAAGATGGCTACTCATTGTTGCAGATCATTGTTGCGGACACGTGTAGATAAAAGTTAATTTCACTTAATCATCACAGGAACTATTTTTGGTATGAGGGTTGATTGATAAGTGCTAAGCACCACATAGAAGGAATTGCATAAGAGTGAAATCTATTGTCGTGGACATTACATGATGACGTCATAGAAGTCAGTAAAAATAGCAGGAGTCTGTGAACTTTGTACATGGACAAACTTGAGGAATATCAAGGCTAAGAACCTATCAATCAGCCCGCATAAATCTCATTGAGAATAATACTTTAGCTAAACATTGATTGGCTGGTTCTCTGCCTATTTTCATTGTTTGCATAACCACCATAACATCTCCCAGCAACTTGACATCATATCTGGTGACGTTCATTTATTTGAAAAAAGCATGTATAGGGATTTATTCTGCCTCTCAGAAGTCCATGTGCAGCCTGACTTCGTGGCTGGGTATAAGAGATTTATTCTCCTCCTGAGAAATTTGTTTCCCTCCAAGGCGGGATGCATAGTATTTTATCAAGATCATGTGAACCAATTAGATCTCATCATTCTGACATGGAGGTCTGATAAAATCGTTTCTTGTCTACATGATGTCATAGAATATTTTACAGGATATCCTTGACTGAGCTGATTTCACTTTTTTGGTGATCAGAAAAGCAACATAAATAAAAACAAGAGTCATCCAAAGATGACATATCCCCCCAACATGGCATGTCGGTAAACTGTGTGTACCTTCAAATGTATTTAGATTGGCAAGGAAATCTTTTTCCTTGATGCCAAAACCAGAAATATAATGAAAATTATTAAATATTGGTTCATGTAGCTCACTTTCTGATGATCTCATGAAATTGTAATAACAATAACTTCGCAGATTCGCATATGAATAGCTCTGTAGTAGCCTCATGACACAAAGGCATAAAGAGAATGTACTAGGTTATGTAGCTCACATCATATATAGTATATGATATCGGTAAATAGTTCACCTCAGAAAAAAATGTTATTGCATGTATAAGACAATAGTATTTATGTAACCCTACCATCATTTATGAATGGCTATCCAGGTGATCTTGTGATCTGTCCAGTGTGCCTGTCTGGAAGCCTCCATCTGGCAGATAGGTGTAGATATGTTAATAGCAAAGGCACCACTACATAACCTGCTTGATAGGTGTAAAAACTTTTGAGAAGCTAGGTTGTATGGTTCGGGAGATATGGTCCGGACAAGAGCACTACCCTCAAATTTCATAAGTTCATCATATTTTCATGAAAACAACAAAACGACAAAAATATAAAATTCTAAAAATCTCTAAAGCAAAAGGCACTTCTACTGAGCCTGATTGTTAAGTGTACCAAGTTTTGGGAAGCTAGGTTGAACGGTTTAGGAAATATGGTTCGGACAAGAGCACTACCCTCAAATTTCCTAAGTTCATCATATTTCCATGGAAACGACAAAAATAAAAAATTCTAAAAATCTCTAAATAGCAAAAGGCACTACTACTGAGCCTGATTGGTAAGTGTACCAAGTTTTCTGAAGCTAGGTTGTATGGTTTAGGAAATATGCTCCAGACAAACAATGATCACGGACGGACAGACGGAAGGACGGACGGACAGACGGACATCCTGATGGCTATATCCCCCCGTCACAATAACTGCGTTGGCAAAGTAATGTTGTGAGCTTGCATGTTCATCCTGCAAGTTTCCTGTCTACTACAAAGTTTATTCATCTGAGATTAGCTGTACCAGGATGATTTCAATTTACTTCATTATTGATAAACCCAAAGAAATACACTTATATATAAAACAAATTTCAATATACTGACCCATTCAGATCGTATCACATTGTGTATTGTTGAAGGTTCGTATCATGGTTTACCAGTGAGTAGGTAATATTGTGCAGTTTTAATATGCCCTTCTGTGGGGATTCCAGGTTAGACTAGGTCCCTTGCAAGCCAGGCCAGTCAAAAGAGGAGATGTAATCGAATGGGTGGTCAGGTTCTGTGACATTGTTGTTATCGTAGCTCAACGGCATCAATCACTGGATTGTCTTGTCCAGGCTCATTATGAACAGGCCCTTGTCACATACAAATGATCCAGCTGGAATATTGCAGAGTTAGGCATAAAAAACCCAACAACGTTTGTAATCAGCACACATCAGACAAAGAAAAAACATTCACCATGATAAAAATATTATTTATTCACAACTTAGTGTTAATATTTTTTCATTCTGTCAAAGGAATGTAACACACAAATTTCAAAGTTAACATCAAAAGGAAAGCTAAAGAAAATGACATTGTGTAACACATTATAAATCTTGACTAACTGTACAGTCCATGGTAATACAATATTATGACATCCTCGATTATCCAGAGTTTTGTTTGTTTGTTTGTTGTTTAATGCAATATTCCTGCCATGTCTGTAAATAATCAAGTCTGGACCAGACAATCCAGTGATTGATATCATGAGCATCAATCCACGCAATCAGGATACAATAATATGCACCAACCAAGTCAGAGAACCTGACCACTCGATCCTGTGAGTCGCCTCTTACGACAAGCATAGTCGCCTTTTACGGCAAGCATGGGTTGCTGAAATCCAGCGTTTATTATCGCCATTCCATTATGCAAAATATCCTGGACCCATTCACCAACAAAACCTTTTTTCGGAAGTGACATCAGCATCTCCATTTTACTAGTCCAGAATTGCTCCTGAACATGAGTGCCAGTTAATTTTGAAGGCTATTTTTGTCACTGGAATTGGACTCCGAACAAGGCTATGGAGGTCAATGGATCCAGGGTATTTATCCTAGTAGTCTGGAGATATACTACCCTGGATAATCAAGGATGTCATCATGTTGTGCATTATCGGGACACATTTTGCACAATACTAATGACAGAACCTCATTGATAGAAGTTGACCAGTGTGCCTTGATAGTCAAGGTATAAATTATATTAATGATAGTGATGGGTTAATCATATTTATTGAAAATTATTGCAATAATGGTTTTTGTATTGCACTACGTATCACAGTATATAACATGCATTCTTTCCCCCGCACATTCAGACCACTTTGTAGTTGTCCGCCATTTTGTCCGATGTTGCTATGGTGACAACGCATGTGTAACAGACACCTTATATACAAGAAGCTGGTCATGAATATTTTTGCTTTTTCAATCACAGCAATCAGTTAATGTCTGTCGAGTATATTAGGTATGGATCGTCTATTTTCAGTTGGCACGGATGGTCTAGTATCTAATCCGACAATAATTAATACGCAGGTATGTCCACCCAAGTGCAAAAAGTTAATTCAACAAGACGGTTGCAGTTTTACCCTTCACTTTTTCGAAGTCCTAATTCATGATAAATGACAGTTTTTACCGGTACGTTTGACATGGGTCATGCACACGAAATTGGTTAAATTATCCCCCTTGGTTTATATGTCGTCAAGCTCCTTCCCAGCGCGTGACACCTTCGTTACACTCTCGGTAACATAGAGCTCCGCGAACGGACTATCGCTGTGAGGAGCTTGACATGTCGTCTGCTTAATCATGACACCGATTTGAAAGAAATTAAGCAAACAGAGAAACAATTAGATCTACTTATCACCTTGACAAATAATGAAGTTAGTGGCACAGAAATTGCAAAAACAATGTTGGGTAAACGGATCTACAATGTCAAAATTCCTAAAACGAAATAAAATCCGGGAATCGATGGGACCAGTTGCACAATCGATCTTATTGCTAAGATGACTGTAACTCCCATATATTAACATAGGCCTACAATAGTCGTAGCACTAAGATCGCTTTGTGCAACTGGGACCAGCTGTAAGCTTTTGGGCCAAACAAGAGTGAGTATGTTTTTTTACGCCACTTTTAGCAAAATTCTAGCAATATCATGGCTGGGGACACCTGAAAATGGGCTTCACACATTGCGCCCATGTGGGGAATCAAAAGAGCTAACCTTTAACCACTAGGCCACCTCACCACCCAAACAAGAGGACCAAAGTGATAAAAACCATGGACATGGGCGACTGAGACATCACAAAGGTAATGGGAAGCAAAAACCGCGTCATACCTCAAGAAGCATCCCTCCGTGATGGCTGAGAGTGTTCAGTTGCTGTGCAATGCCAAGGTGGAAGCCGATGCCCATGTTTCCTAAGGGTTGGCAGCAACTGGAGGTGGTAATACCCGAAACTGGTAAGCTCTGAGGTTGATGGAACGTAGCCAAAAAGAGATACCTCTGAATTTGCAGCCATCAATAATGGAATGAATAAACGCTTGCATGAACGACGTAAGGTCTAAGAGGCCTTCGGGTAGATCCTCAAGTCTTGAACTGGACAGAGTGAGAGGTCATCTATATGTGCCAAAAATGGAAGGTTGCTTCTGGCGATCAGATACCGCCTTCACCAGCCACTACTTGCGCAAAGTCGTCTTAGAAGAAGTGGAAGGTGTACACAGCGTTGGCCCTTTGGTGGTTGCCAAGCAACATACCGCCATTGACGTTTCCATACGTCCAGAACCGGCCTTGCAACCTCTCCGGTGTGTGTCACCCCTTATTAGAAGGCTACATGCTGCACGCATTAGGCTCGGTATGACAGTTCTAGACTTTAATTTTATTTAACTTCTATGTTTGCATCAATACCTGGAAATCACACATACCTAACTTTCTCCTTCTCTGTCAACAGGAATGGTCACTCGATGCCAGACATCGTTATTGCTGATTGGTTGGAGTTTTGAGAATTTTATTGAAGATCACATCTGAAGGTACTGTTGGATAAAGATGCATTAAGTAAAGCAGGATAAGTTAAAAAATCTAGTAAAATCCTAGATATTTTTTTATCAGTGACGTTACCTCCTGTGGTCTCATGGGAGCTGTGTGATAGGCTTAGCCACTCAACAAGTTGGAACAACTTCTTCTTCATTAAGACCTCACACAGCTCTTTCTCTCTGTCAAGAATAAGTAGTAAATGCTTTAAGGAGTAATGCAGGATAAGTTAAAAAAATTGTAAAAATAGGTAAATTCCATAGATATAATTCAAATTTGTAAAATTCAGAAATAGAAATATACAGGTGTGTATAGATGCGTCTCACTTAGGAATTAAAATAATAATCAGTAAAACTTTAATTAATGAGGATAGAACTCTATTTAAGTGACTGTTGTACTTCACTTCCTGTTGATATTCAAATTAATTCAGCATTCTGACCAGGGTTAAAATATTTTAACCACAAATGGACAAAAAGAAATTACAGTTTAACAAAACAAACTGATTTTTGAAATATTTATTTTGATAGCCAACAGATAAATAACAACCAACATGTAAATGAGAAAAAAACATGCACAATACTGATACATTTAAGACATAGTTTTACATTCTGCTACTGACCGTTTCAAGTCTAGTTAACCTAATAACCTGTTCCTGTTTAATACTTTCTAGTGTAGATAAGGATATTGTTTTCCAAAGAATAAAAGTACACCAGTTATAATCATGGTTACTGGATTATGAAATGAATTATGATAAATCATCAAATTCAAATTTATTATTAAAGTGAATTTCTTTTTACTAAATGCTAAATGAAAGAAATCTGAAGGCCCTAAGGCCTTTTTTCCTAACTTCTTTTTTATCAATGGCAAATTAAAGACATAAACATTAAAATACGACTGATTTACATTTTTTCAAAAAGTAACTGTAAAAAAAACAACTAAATATTACACAAATCAAAAACATACCATAACAAATCGGCAACAAAGCAATAATAATGTGGAGATAAAATGATGCAAGTCAGATGTCAGCCTCGATTATCCAGTGTATCATATCTCTGTTCTATTATGATGTATTCCCTGGACCTCATAACTATCATAACGTCATACTGAATTCACCGCTGGAAAATTGCTAAGTATAGCATAAAACAACAAACCAAATCATACTGAATTCAGTTGAATAACACAATGCTAAAATTTGACTGTTCTTTTAAAAAACAAGCAATGATATCACCATTTTGTTGCATGCCATCTCATATTCAACTTGAACTGGGAATGTCTTGCAGCAAATGATTAACCTATTCCCATCTTGCTCTTGACAACATATTTTCCAACTAGAAATTCACACCAAAAAGTCTTCTTAAATTCCTTAAATTCATCAAGGGCTTGTAACACGCCAGGATTTTCAAATTATTTGTATGCGAGACTCGTGTTCAGAAGAAGCCACTTGATTTGATTTCAGGTGAAAGAAATCCATGTAAACATATCAGGTGAAAGAGTAAGTGATGAAAGAACTGAAGATTGTGATCTAAACCACCTGAAATGAAGCTATAGTGGTGAATGGGTCCAGGATATTTATCACAACAGAATGGAGATATATAATACCCTGGCTACACAAAGATGGTCGGATATCGGAGACACTGGAACGTTTTGTACAATCTATGAAAATAATAAGAGCAAGGTCATCATGCTCGTGAATGTTTTTTTCACAAATGGAAATGTTTGTAGAAGGTTTTAATATTGCTGAGGAATGACTTTGATTTATCATCCATTCGACTGAATATACTAACACGCAAAAACAGTAACAACAGCAATAATTTAGCAATAGTGACAAATAATGTCATGGATGAACAGCATGATGTGCTAAGAGGACAACCATTTTACATTCTAATGGGTGTGGGAATTAGTTCTTCTTTCTCTCGCACGCATGCACGCACACGGTTCACTGAAAATTTTGGCTGTCCACAGTGGTAAACTGCATGTTTTGAAAAAGTGACAAAAATCCCTGGTCTCACCAAAATGTTTAATAGTCGGGCTTTAAAATAGTCCTGTTGTCAGCAGCAACATGATAAATCCACTAATAAAACAAACAAATAATACAACACAAGCAACACAAGCACATATGATTAACAGAAGAGTCACATATGGTAAATTTTGCTTGCATGGTAACCATGGTAACATTTTTGCCGAGTATGATTCCTTCAGAAAACAGTTCAGTGATGCACAGCAAAACAAAACTGCCCTGGAGTAAATGACCATCTTTGACAATACAATTTAATAAAATTGCTTTACAACACTAATAACAAAATAACATTAAAAGTAGTGATAACAATTATTGATGACAGAAAATAATTGGCACACACTGACAAAAAGGACTAGACACTTAATTAATTTAATAATAACCCTTCTCTTATTTACAAGTACCGGTAATGAATTTGATGGTAACCCCCTGAAATGCTTTTTTTTATTTTCTCATGAGGCAAATCTGCCTATTTGTGGCTATCAGGGAGATCACAAACAAAACAAACAACTCTTTGACCAGACGAGTTTATTTTGGCATTTTGCTTTATTTTCTAATAGAAAAACCTATCCGTAACAAAATAAAACATGAAATGATAAATAAATTCAAATGCTGTGACTGATTATGAATATACATTATCTGGGCATATTTTTGTCTATAATTTTGTCAAAACCGTTGTTTCAAGAGGTTGTTATAGAAAAATCAACCCTTACATCATTTTTATTATTTCTGTATGTTGCCATCATACCTGGCCAAGAAAATTATACAAAAACAAGAAATGACACTTGTCTGGTTTCAAAAATTCATTTTAAATGGTTTCAAAGCATGAGACAAGGCTTATCAAGCAATTTGGTTTGTTATTGCAAGTGTTGAATCAGCATTGGACTCAAAACAAACAGGTCAGTGACAAATACATGTATGTAAAACAGGCAATTTTGGTATTGAGGTATTGGAATATATGTGGAGAATGATTTTGTTTTCATTTCTATACTCTGATACAGTCATCTCCCTCTAAAGGCGACCTGTGAAGATCCGGGGTAGAATAGGTTTTCAGCAACCCATGCTTGCCATAAAAGGCGACTATGCTTGTCGTTAAAGGCGACTAACAGGATCGGGTGGTCAGGCTCGCTGAGTTGGTTGATGCATGTCATTGATCCCAATTGCGTGGATCGATGCTCATGATGTCAATCACTGGATTGTCTGGTCCAGACTCGATTATTTACAGACCGCCGTAATATTGCAGAGGGCGGCGTTAAACAACAAACCAAACCAAAACCTCTAAAGGTCACACACTGTAGTCACAGATCAACATGGTGGAACTTCTCTCAATGCATCTTCCGACTATCCAAGGTATAAAATCACCATTCTATAAATACCCTAGACACATTCACCACCACCGCATCACTTGTATACAAAGCATTGATGGCAAATGGGTCCAGGGTTGTTGTCATAATAGAAAGGAGATTATGTTAGCCTGAATAATCGAAGATGCTCTCAGCGAGGCTTAAGCATTTCACAAGAAAAATGTATATGATCTTAGCCATCCAACTTAACCTGTTTATTTACATTTATATGAAATAAGGAATTAACAGTTAAGCAATGGTATTTATTGATACGTTCTCAAACAAGCTCAAAATACCTTGTAAGCTCAGACACTGTTTCTTGACAATGTACCAGTACTTCCATGGTGAGTGAGTGAGTGAGTAAATGATGTTGTCACTCATCCCCATCACAGAGAGATGAGTGATAGAGAACTGTACTCATAAACATGCAGCAACTTTTCAATGCATGGTATTTGTTTATACTTCATTTTTGCTTAAATAAAATTTAACAATACAATTATTAATATTAATAATAACAACAACAACAATAATAATAATAATGAGTACATTTCGACAGTGCAAACTTCCATGCCTGTCGGTATGCTCATGGCACTATGACATTATTACTCGTACTACCCTGGTCAATGGATTAGTCTCATTCTCACCTCCCTGAGGAGTATACAAACAATTCACATCTTGTCTTTTGTTAAAGTGTAAAATGTTCATCACATTAATGATTATATATTCATTCTACAATAAATTATGAATGTAATCCTATCATTACTCTCTACATATATCAAAGGAGATATTTTAAATTAAATTAATTATGGTATATCTCTATATTCAAAAGCATGTGATAGGCCTAGCTATCTGCGACTAACTTCTATCTGATTAAACATATTTGTATTTCAAAATCTTGTGTTACTACAAAAGGTTATCATCCAAGTTTCCATCATGACTCAAATATAGCTTTTGAAAATACACATGAAATATCAGGAAAACATGGCTTCAGCTAACACTAGCTTGCCATATAAATCCAAACTGCCTTGAGTTAAACAGAAATATGATTCCTCCCCCAAGAAGCGTGCTACAGGTACCCCTTGTGCAGACTTCCCCATTAACCATCTCCCCTACCTTGATAACCGACTCCACGACCCTGATAACTCTATGAAAATAGAGGATACAGCTACCAAAAAATCTAACAAGAAAATAACTTTACCTTTTAAATGATAATTGATCAAATGCCTTATAGATAATGTTGAAAGTCTCTGATCACTAGAGCAAAGCCGTCACTGTCAACAGTAAATGCACAGAGACAGAATTAGCATCTGTTTATTCCAACTAGATCGAAAACAACCCAAACAAAATTTGTGCCCAGAAATAAGAAATATCTATCAACACAAATTTATGTCTATTCTTATTTAATAAATCTTAACTATAAAATATAAGGTATGGCATTACATGTAGCAGTAGGAGTACTCTGGGGCAATGGAATTGGTTACTTTAAGCTATATGTGCCTGTAGTATAGGAGTAGCAAACTACTTGTTGGATGGTTGACTAGTGGTTGACATTCTTTAGCTGGTAGGTCGTGGAGTAAGTCCGAAAGCCTCCGGCTGGAAGAAATGAGTCTCGATACAGTGGACCATGTCGTTCAACTCCCTTTCTGCTGCTTCTCGGTCCATTCTGAAAGTCAAGGTCACAAGTGACAAACATTGAATTGAATTATACTTTTCACATCATGGAGAGCCACTGCTTAAATCTGTGCCAAATATATGCAAACTTTCAACTGACCTTGCAGCATAGCTAAAGCAGGGATTTATTTAAACCTGTTCAGATTCCATGTCCATGAAGTCTGCAGCAAATGTCAGTAAAAATTCTCAAATTGGAAATAAACATCTCTCCATATTGAGAAAAATGCTTCAATGCTTAGGTTAACATATCTGCGTTGAATGCAATATTAAACATTAATGTTAAAATACCCCTTAATTTAGAAAAATAATAAATTAAAAAATCAATGGCACTTTTTCTCCCCTATTTGCCTGCCAAAGGCACTCTGTTTAGAATACTAGATAAATCCCTGTAAAGGCTCTGATCAAATGGCATTTCATCATTTGGGTTACATGTAGCAAAATCATGTCCTGCTAATAGTAATAGTGCACTTCAAGCCACACGCCTGGGCTGTGGATTCTGTGAGCCTTTAAAGGAAAGTGGGAAGTGACGTTTGTCCTAGCTTTTCAATATATTCACTGATAACTATTAATGGAACTTGAGTATTTGTCTTTGCTCGAAGACAGAAGGGAGAGGACTTGTGGCAGTGCTTTAACTTTAACAGGATAAAAATAACCATTGCAAAAACAGTTAAAGGCGACTATGCTTGTCGTACTAACGTACCAGGCTACTAACGGGATCGGATGGTCATGCTCGATGACCTGGTTGATGCATGTCACCGTATCCCAATTGTGTGGATTGTAGCTCACTGGAGTGTATTTACAGACCGCCGTCTTATAACAGAAATATTGCTGAGTGCGGCATTAAACAACAAACAAACATGCCAGACATGACACGGTCACCTTAGTGTAAACCCCATTCCATTTTCCTGAGGCAAGAGAGTTAACTGACTATAAAAGTCCAGTTACCACCCTTGCCGAACTAGGCTGGTATTATGGCATTAGATTTTGGCTTGACTAACGAATCTATACACAGTCCAATCAAAATCGCGCAATGAAATCAAAATCCGCTTTGTAAACTGTCATGCAGATTTCGGTTGATTGCAGGATTTGCAAAGCATGTTCACCGCCAACTCAATGTCAACAGATATTTTCCAAATCATTTCATGTTTTTTCACAATATATATCTTAATTATCAATCAGATTGTCTTGACTGGCCGCTGCCATTTTGTTTGAAGCAAATGCAAGTGATACGAGAGGTGGAATCTGATTGCTCCATAGGAGAGTCATAGAAGGGACATAACTCGTAATAACCACTGGTGGCGCTCCCATCGAGCCTAGGAATTCCAGCCTAGTTCGGCAAGGGTGGAAACTGGACTTTTAAAGCCAGTTAACTCTCTTGTCTCAGAAAGATCCCATTCTGGCGTCTCTCGTTATAGTAATATTGTTAAGAATGTACTACAACCCTATTCATTCCTTCTTGTGGCACCCTACACCACTGGGCCACCCATGTCCCCTCAATAACTTACCCTTTAGTGGGGTCTGGCTTGTGCTCAGTGTAGTACTTGATTTTGGGTTCGGTGCCGCTTGTCCGCAGGGTAGCCACACAGCCATTTTCAAATGTGAATGTGATCATCTCTGAGGACTTGCTTGTGGGTAGAATCTGAAGACATTGATATTTTTTATATGAAGCAGACAAATCTGTACAATTTGCAGGTATTAAAGGTGGGACATTTATGGGTTAAAATAAAAGATTTGATATCTTTCCAGTCAAATTTTCTTGTAGTCTGCACATTAGGATCAGAGTATGTTGGGCTGAACACCAAATGAACAGAATTGCATATTTGTGGCATGATAGTCAAATGTGGGAGGAAACCCAAGTGATTCGAGTAAGCTCGGGATGCAATTTTGCACAGTGAACTGTGGTTTCTTCAAAGTAGTTAAACTAAACTCACTCACTCACTAGGGAAGGATCCCTTGAGTAGGCCTTACAATAACAAGAACAAGAACCTCAACTCACTGGAACATTATCTGGCTGACTGTTGTCGTAGCCTTTGCCTGTCAGATCTCGAACATATTTGATCTTGTAAGGGCCACAACTTGATGGATACTGAAACAAAAAGTTTGAATTAATTATATGGCAAATTAAAACTTCTATCATGTTCTGTATTCTAAGTAACTTGAATATGTAACGGTGAATTAATTATCTGGCAAATTAAAACTTCTTCTATCATGTTCTGTATTCTAAGTAACTTGAATATGTAACGGTAGCTCTCCAATTTCCTGTCCAGCAGTATAGATCAATATAAGCACAGTGTACATTTTGCTTAAGATTTTCACTATCATTAATGATTGGGACTTTTGAACTGATTTTTCCCTGATAATGTGTCAGATTAAACACAAGGGAAATAAATGCCGTTATGAAAATATGAAATTTCAGAGAATTCCCAAATATGGTCTTTGTCTTTGAGAACTATTCTAACATTGATATTTGGGAAGGTAAAAAATTACAGACAGATACCTAGTTATGATAACTTCTGCGAGGACAATCATTGCTCCCAAAATAATGAAAAAGTGATGAGCAGGGCTGGTTGGAACTTAACACTAGCCTGCTAGCCAGGGGCTAGTACTTATTCCTGCAGGCAAGTACAAAGTTCCCTATTGTTTTAACAAGGGCATTTTATCATTAGCTGGGCTAGTAAAGCTTTTGAGTTTAGTTCTAACTTCTAACCCTGATGAGGAAATAATAAAGACTATATAAATCAATATTATATGGCCTATGCTGTTCAATACTCTTATGAAATGCAAAAGAACTGACCTCCATAAAAAGTACATGTATTGAGAAATTGAAAGGCTGCATGGTTATTCTAAACCTCTTACAGCATTTCTAGCAGGTCATAACATAATTCATTTAGCCCTTTACTCAGTCATGCAAACACACAGTTAAATGCATGTGCAATGGTCAATGCCATCTGGGTACAATGGTTCAATATTAACCAGGTCACACACTGTAATTACATGATTCCGATACTAATTGACTCGAAAGACAAGTAAGGGGCTCTGGGGGTTATTCTTCCCATGAACCCCATCTGAGGAAGAAAGAGTTAACATCTACCTTTCCTGGACCATCGAAGTTACGGATATTCTGAAACATCTTGGCAGTAATGGCTGGGTCGTAGCACAGGAAGTAGGAGTTTCGTGACAAATGATAACCGTATCTGAAACACAAGCATCAGAGGCAGGGTAAATCTTTGGAGTATAATTACAAATAATGACATATAATTACACTATTCCAACCATCATGAGAAATTTGTTAAAGAATGCCAACAAACAGGAGGTGATTAAATCTGGGCACTTTGATTGGACAACTAACAAGCACATATTATCAATATTTATCTCCATACAACATCTATAACCTACTTATTGAATATCTCTTCCAGCTGTTTAGCCAGAGTTGAGTTGTCGTTGTACAGGAATGTTGCCATCTCTGCCATCACTGCTGCTGCACTCACTCCATCTTTGTCCAGAACCTTGGTGCCGCACATGAACCCTGTACAACACATACACACACACATGAACCCTGTACAACACACACACACACATGAACCCTGTACAACACACACACATGAACCCTGTACAACACACACATGAACCCTGTACAACACACACACACATGAACTCTGTGTAACACACACACACATGAACCCTGTACAACACACACACATGAACCCTGTACAACACACACACATGAACATTGTACAACACACACACACATGAACCCTGTACAACACACACACACACACACACACACACACACACACACACACACACACACACACGAACCCTGTACAACACACACACACACACACACACACACACACACACACACACACACACACACACACACATGAACTCTGTACAACACACACACATGAACCCTGTACAACACACACACATGAACATTGTACAACACACACACATGAACCCTGTACAACACACACACGTGAACCCTGTACAATACACACACACATGAACCCTGTACAACACACACACACTAACCCTGTACAACACACATACACACACACACACACATGAACCCTGTACAACACACACATGAACCCTGTACAACACACACATATGAACATTGTACAACACACACACATGAACCCTGTACAACACAAACACACACACACACACACACATGAACCCTGTACAACACACACACACATGAACCCTGTACAACACACACACATGAACATTGTACAACACACACACATGAACATTGTACAACACACACACATGAACCCTGTACAACACACACACACACACACACTAACCCTGTACAACACACATACACACACACACACACATGAACCCTGTACAACACACACATGAACCCTGTACAACACACACACATGAACATTGTACAACACACACACATGAACCCTGTACAACACACACACACACACACACACACACACACACACACACACATGAACCCTGTACAACACACACACACATGAACCCTGTACAACAGACACGCACACATGAACCCTGTACAACACACACACATGAACATTGTACAACACACACACATGAACCCTGTACAACACACACACATGAACCCTGTACAACACACACACAGGAACCCTGTACAACACACACGCACACACATGAACCCTGTACAACAGACACGCACACATGAACCCTGTACAACACACACACATGAACCCTGTACAACACACACACACACACATGAACCCTGTACAACAGACACGCACACATGAACCCTGTACAACACACACACATGAACATTGTACAACACACACACATGAACCCTGTACAACACACACACATGAACCCTGTACAACACGCACACATGAACCCTGTACAACACACACACATGAACATTGTACAACACACACACATGAACCCTGTACAACACACACACATGAACCCTGTACAACACACAAACATTAACCCTGTACAACACACAGACATGAACCCTGTACAACAAACATGAACCCTGTACAATAAACACACATGAACCCTGTACAACACACACACATGAATCCTGTACAACACACACACATATGAACCCTATACAACACACACATACAAGAACCCTGTACAACACACACATACAAGAACCCTGTACAACACACACACACAGGAATCCTGTACAACACACATACACACATGAACCCTGTACAACACACACATGAACCCTGTACAACACACACATGAACCCTGTACAACACACACATATGAACCCTGTACAACACACACACACATGAACCCAGTAAAACACACACATGAACCCTGTACAACACACACACACACACATGAACCCTGTACAACACACACATGAACCCTGTACAACACACATATGAACCCTGTACAACACACACACATGAACCCTGTACAACACACACACATGAACCCTGTACAACACACATATAAACCCTGTTCAACAAACACACATGAACAAAAAACAAGGGATGTTATCAAGTGTGACCTACCAATAGCCTCTTCAAATGCAAAGATGACATGTTTGCCATCATTCTCTCTATCACAAGCCTTGTTAGCAATCCACTTGAAGCCTGTCAAGGTTTCCTGCAGACATAAGTCAGATTGTGTCAACTTCAATTTATACAGGTCATCAGTCTTGTAGTTACATCAGTGAGAGAGTGAGTCAACCTGCATCAGTGAGAGAGTGAGTTAACCTGCATCAGTGAGAGAGTGTGTTAATCTGCATCAGTGAGAGAGGGTGTTAACCTGCATCAGTGAGAGAGTGTGTTAACCTACATCAGTGAGAGAGTGAGATAACCTACATCAGTGAGAGAGTGAGTTAACCTGCATCATAGTGAGAGAGGGAGTCAACCTAAATCAGTGAGAGAGTGAGTGAACCTACATCAGTGAAAGAGTGAGTTAACCTACATCAGTGAAAGAGAGAGAGTCAACCTAAATCAGTAAGAGAGTGAGTCAACCTAAATCAGTGAGAGAGTGAGTTAACCTACATCAATGAGAGAGAGAGAGACAACCTGCATCAGTGAAAGAGTGAGTTAACCTACATCGGTGAAAGAGTGAGTTAACCTACATCAGTGAAAGAGTGAGTTAACCTGCATCAGTGAGAGAGAGAGAGACAACCTAAATCAGTGAGAGAGTGAGTTAACCTACATCAGTGAAAGAGTGAGTTAACCTACATCAGTGAAAGAGTGAGTTAACCTGCATCAGTGAGAGAGAGAGAGACAACCTAAATCAGTGAGAGAGTGAGTTAACCTACATCAGTGAAAGAGTGAGTTAACCTACATCAGTGAAAGAGAGAGAGTCAACCTAAATCAGTAAGAGAGTGAGTCAACCTAAATCAGTGAGAGAGTGAGTTAACCTACATCAATGAGAGAGAGAGAGACAACCTGCATCAGTGAGAGAGTGAGTTAACCTACATCAGTGAAAGAGTGAGTTAACCTACATCAGTGAAAGAGAGAGAGTCAACCTAAATCAGTAAGAGAGTGAGTCAACCTAAATCAGTGAGAGAGTGAGTTAACCTACATCAATGAGAGAGAGAGAGACAACCTGCATCAGTGAGAGAGTGAGTTAACCTACATCAGTGAGAGAGTGAGTTAACCTACATCAGTGAAAGAGTGAGTTAACCTACATCAGTGAAAGAGTGAGTTAACCTACATCGGTGAAAGAGTGAGTTAACCTACATCAGTGAAAGAGTGAGTTAACCTGCATCAGTGAGAGAGAGAGACAACCTAAATCAGTGAGAGAGTGAGTTAACCTACATCAGTGAAAGAGTGAGTTAACCTACATCAGTGAAAGAGTGAGTTAACCTGCATCCGTGAGAGAGAGAGAGACAACCTAAATCAGTGAGAGAGTGAGTTAACCTACATCAGTGAAAGAGTGAGTTAACCTACATCAGTGAAAGAGAGAGAGTCAACCTAAATCAGTAAGAGAGTGAGTCAACCTAAATCAGTGAGAGAGTGAGTTAACCTACATCAATGAGAGAGAGAGAGACAACCTGCATCAGTGAGAGAGTGAGTTAACCTACATCAGTGAAAGAGTGAGTTAACCTACATCAGCGAAAGAGTGAGTTAACCTGCATCAGTGAGAGAGAGTCAACCTACATCAGTGAGAGAGTGAGTTCACCTACATCAATGAGAGAGTGAGTTAACTTACATCAGTGAGAGAGTGAGTTAACCTGCATCAGTGAGAGAGAGAGTTAACCTGCATCACAGTGAGAGAGAGTCAACCTACATCAGTGAGAGAGTGAGTTAACCTGCATCAGTGAGAGAGTTAACCTACATCAGTGAA
This sequence comes from Haliotis rufescens, assembly GCF_023055435.1. Lineage (NCBI taxonomy): Eukaryota > Metazoa > Mollusca > Gastropoda > Lepetellida > Haliotidae > Haliotis > Haliotis rufescens. Next base: position 39,442,902 of record NW_025964361.1, on the reverse strand, counting down.
AGAGTGAGTTAACCTACATCAATGAGAGAGTGAGTTAACTTACATCAGTGAGAGAGTGAGTTAATCTGCATCAGTGAGAGAGTGAGTCAACCTGCATCAGTGAGAGAGAGAGTTAACCTACGTCAGTGAAAGAGTGAGTTAACCTACATCAGTGAAAGAGTGAGTTAACCTGCATCAGTGAGAGAGAGTTAACCTCCATCAGTGAAAGAGTGAGTTAATCTACATCAATGAGAGAGTGAGTTAACTTACATCAGTGAGAGAGTGAGTTAACCTGCATCACAGTGAGAGAGAGAGATAACCTACATCAGTGAGAGAGTGAGATAACCTACATCAGTGAGAGAGTGAGTTAACCTGCATCACAGTGAGAGAGTGTGTTAACCTGCATGAGTGAGAGAGTGAGTTAACCTGCATCAGTGAGAGAGTGTGTTAACCTGCATCAGTGAGAGAGTGAGATAACCTACATCAGTGAGAGAGTGAGTTAACCTACATCAGTGAGAGAGTGTGTTAACCTGCATCAGTGAGAGAGTGTGTTAACCTCCATCAGTGAGAGAGTGTGTTAACCTACATCAGCGAGAGAGTGAGATAACCTACATCAGTGAGAGAGTGAGTTAACCTGCATCAGTGAGAGAGTGTGTTAACCTACATCAGTGAAAGAGTGAGTTAACCTGCATCAGTGAGAGAGTGAGTTAATCTGCATCAGTGAGAGAGTGTGTTAACCTGCATCAGTGAGAGAGTGTGTTAACCTACATCAGTGAGAGAGTGAGTAAACCTACATCAGTGAGAAAGTGAGTTAACCTACATCAATTAGAGAGTGAGTTAACTTACATCAGTGAGAGAGTGAGTTAACCTGCATCACAGTGAGAGAGAGAGATAACCTACATCAGTGAGAGAGTGAGATAACCTACATCAGTGAGAGAGTGAGTTAACCTGCATCACAGTGAGAGAGTGAGTAAACCTACATCAGTGAGAGAGAGTTAACCTACATCAGTGAGAGAGTAAGTTAACCTGCATCACAGTGAGAGAGAGAGATAACCTACATCAGTGAGAGAGAGAGATAACCTACATCAGTGAGAGAGTGAGTTAACCTGCATCACAGTGAGAGAGAGAGATAACCTACATCAGTGGGAGAGTGAGTTAACCTGCATCACAGTGAGAGAGTGAGTTAACCTACATCAGTGAGAGAGTGAGTTAATCTGCATCAGTGAGAGAGTGAGTTAACCTGCATCAGTGAGAGAGTGTGTTAACCTGCTTCAGTAAGAGAGTGTGTTAACCTACATCAGTGAGAGAGTGAGTTAACCTGCATCAGTGAGAGAGTGAGTTAACCTGCATCAGTGAGAGAGTGAGTTAACCTGCATCAGTGAGAGAGTGAGTTAACCTGCATCAGTGAGAGAGTGTGTTAACCTGCATCAGTGAGAGAGTGAGATAACCTACATCAGTGAGAGAGTGAGTTAACCTACATCAGTGAGAGAGTGTGTTAACCTGCATCAATGAGAGAGTGTGTTAACCTGCATCAGTGAGAGAGTGTGTTAACCTACATCAGTGAGAGAGTGAGTTAACCTGCATCAGTGAGAGAGTGTGTTAACCTACATCAGTGAAAGAGTGAGTTAACCTGCATCAGTGAGAGAGTGTGTTAACCTACATCAGTGAGAGAGTGAGTTAACCTACATCAGTGAGAGAGTGTGTTAACCTGCATCAGTGAGAGAGTGTGTTAACCTACATCAGTGAAAGAGTGAGTTAACCTGCATCAGTGAGAGAGTGAGTTAACCTGCATCAGTGGGAGTGTGTGTTAACCTGCATCAGTGAGAGAGTGAGTTAACCTGCATCAGTGAGAGAGTGTGTTAACCTCCATCAGTGAGAGAGTGTGTTAACCTACATCAGCGAGAGAGTGAGATAACCTACATCAGTGAGAGAGTGAGTTAACCTGCATCAGTGAGAGAGTGTGTTAACCTACATCAGTGAAAGAGTGAGTTAACCTGCATCAGTGAGAGAGTGAGTTAATCTGCATCAGTGAGAGAGTGTGTTAACCTGCATCAGTGAGAGAGTGTGTTAACCTACATCAGTGAGAGAGTGAGTAAACCTACATCAGTGAGAAAGTGAGTTAACCTACATCAATTAGAGAGTGAGTTAACTTACATCAGTGAGAGAGTGAGTTAACCTGCATCACAGTGAGAGAGAGAGATAACCTACATCAGTGAGAGAGTGAGATAACCTACATCAGTGAGAGAGTGAGTTAACCTGCATCACAGTGAGAGAGTGAGTAAACCTACATCAGTGAGAGAGAGTTAACCTACATCAGTGAGAGAGTAAGTTAACCTGCATCACAGTGAGAGAGAGAGATAACCTACATCAGTGAGAGAGAGAGATAACCTACATCAGTGAGAGAGTGAGTTAACCTGCATCACAGTGAGAGAGAGAGATAACCTACATCAGTGGGAGAGTGAGTTAACCTGCATCACAGTGAGAGAGTGAGTTAACCTACATCAGTGAGAGAGTGAGTTAATCTGCATCAGTGAGAGAGTGAGTTAACCTGCATCAGTGAGAGAGTGTGTTAACCTGCTTCAGTAAGAGAGTGTGTTAACCTACATCAGTGAGAGAGTGAGTTAACCTGCATCAGTGAGAGAGTGAGTTAACCTGCATCAGTGAGAGAGTGAGTTAACCTGCATCAGTGAGAGAGTGAGTTAACCTGCATCAGTGAGAGAGTGTGTTAACCTGCATCAGTGAGAGAGTGAGATAACCTACATCAGTGAGAGAGTGAGTTAACCTACATCAGTGAGAGAGTGTGTTAACCTGCATCAATGAGAGAGTGTGTTAACCTGCATCAGTGAGAGAGTGTGTTAACCTACATCAGTGAGAGAGTGAGTTAACCTGCATCAGTGAGAGAGTGTGTTAACCTACATCAGTGAAAGAGTGAGTTAACCTGCATCAGTGAGAGAGTGTGTTAACCTACATCAGTGAGAGAGTGAGTTAACCTACATCAGTGAGAGAGTGTGTTAACCTGCATCAGTGAGAGAGTGTGTTAACCTACATCAGTGAAAGAGTGAGTTAACCTGCATCAGTGAGAGAGTGAGTTAACCTGCATCAGTGGGAGTGTGTGTTAACCTGCATCAGTGAGAGAGTGAGTTAACCTGCATCAGTGAGAGAGTGTGTTAACCTACATCAGTGAGAGAGTGAGTTAACCTGCATCAGTGAGAGAGTGAGTTAACCTGCATCAGTGAGAGAGTGAGATAACCTACATCAGTGAGAGAGTGAGTTAACCTGCATCAGTGAGAGAGAGAGAGACAACCTAAATCAGTGAGAGAGTGAGTTAACCTACATCAGTGAAAGAGTGAGTTAACCTACATCAATGAGAGAGAGAGAGACAACCTGCATCAGTGAGAGAGTGAGTTAACCTACATCAGTGAAAGAGTGAGTTAACCTACATCAGCGAAAGAGTGAGTTAACCTGCATCAGTGAGAGAGAGTCAACCTACATCAGTGAGAGAGTGAGTTCACCTACATCAATGAGAGAGTGAGTTAACTTACATCAGTGAGAGAGTGAGTTAACCTGCATCAGTGAGAGAGAGAGTTAACCTGCATCACAGTGAGAGAGAGTCAACCTACATCAGTGAGAGAGTGAGTTAACCTGCATCAGTGAGAGAGTTAACCTACATCAGTGAAAGAGTGAGTTAACCTACATCAATGAGAGAGTGAGTTAACTTACATCAGTGAGAGAGTGAGTTAATCTGCATCAGTGAGAGAGTGAGTCAACCTGCATCAGTGAGAGAGAGAGTTAACCTACGTCAGTGAAAGAGTGAGTTAACCTACATCAGTGAAAGAGTGAGTTAACCTGCATCAGTGAGAGAGAGTTAACCTCCATCAGTGAAAGAGTGAGTTAATCTACATCAATGAGAGAGTGAGTTAACTTACATCAGTGAGAGAGTGAGTTAACCTGCATCACAGTGAGAGAGAGAGATAACCTACATCAGTGAGAGAGTGAGATAACCTACATCAGTGAGAGAGTGAGTTAACCTGCATCACAGTGAGAGAGTGAGTAAACCTACATCAGTGAGAGAGAGTTAACCTACATCAGTGAGAGAGTGAGTTAACCTGCATCACAGTGAGAGAGAGAGATAACCTACATCAGTGAGAGAGAGAGATAACCTACATCAGTGAGAGAGTGAGTTAACCTGCATCACAGTGAGAGAGAGAGATAACCTACATCAGTGGGAGAGTGAGTTAACCTGCATCACAGTGAGAGAGTGAGTTAACCTACATCAGTGAGAGAGTGAGTTAATCTGCATCAGTGAGAGAGTGAGTTAACCTGCATCAGTGAGAGAGTGTGTTAACCTGCATCAGTGAGAGAGTGTGTTAACCTGCATCAGTGAGAGAGTGTGTTAACCTACATCAGTGAGAGAGTGAGTTAACCTGCATCAGTGAGAGAGTGAGTTAACCTGCATGAGTGAGAGAGTGAGTTAACCTGCATCAGTGAGAGAGTGAGTTAACCTGCATCAGTGAGAGAGTGTGTTAACCTACATCAGTGAGAGAGTGAGTTAATCTGCATCAGTGAGAGAGTGAGTTAACCTGCATCAGTGAGAGAGTGTGTTAACCTGCATCAGTGAGAGAGTGTGTTAACCTACATCAGTGAGAGAGTGAGTTAACCTGCATCAGTGAGAGAGTGAGTTAACCTGCATCAGTGAGAGAGTGAGTTAACCTGCATCAGTGAGAGAGTGAGTTAACCTGCATCAGTGAGAGAGTGTGTTAACCTGCATCAGTGAGAGAGTGAGATAACCTACATCAGTGAGAGAGTGAGTTAACCTACATCAGTGAGAGAGTGTGTTAACCTGCATCAATGAGAGAGTGTGTTAACCTGCATCAGTGAGAGAGTGTGTTAACCTACATCAGTGAGAGAGTGAGTTAACCTGCATCAGTGAGAGAGTGTGTTAACCTACATCAGTGAAAGAGTGAGTTAACCTGCATCAGTGAGAGAGTGTGTTAACCTACATCAGTGAGAGAGTGTGTTAACCTGCATCAGTGAGAGAGTGTGTTAACCTACATCAGTGAAAGAGTGAGTTAACCTACATCAGTGAGAGAGAGAGAGACAACCTAAATCAGTGAGAGAGTGAGTTAACCTACATCAGTGAAAGAGTGAGTTAACCTACATCAGTGAAAGAGAGAGAGTCAACCTAAATCAGTAAGAGAGTGAGTCAACCTAAATCAGTGAGAGAGTGAGTTAACCTACATCAATTAGAGAGAGAGAGACAACCTGCATCAGTGAGAGAGTGAGTTAACCTACATCAGTGAAAGAGTGAGTTAACCTACATCAGCGAAAGAGTGAGTTAACCTGCATCAGTGAGAGAGAGTCAACCTACATCAGTGAGAGAGTGAGTTCACCTACATCAATGAGAGAGTGAGTTAACTTACATCAGTGAGAGAGTGAGTTAACCTGCATCAGTGAGAGAGAGAGTTAACCTGCATCACAGTGAGAGAGAGTCAACCTACATCAGTGAGAGAGTGAGTTAACCTGCATCAGTGAGAGAGTTAACCTACATCAGTGAAAGAGTGAGTTAACCTACATCAATGAGAGAGTGAGTTAACTGACATCAGTGAGTGAGTGAGTTAATCTGCATCAGTGAGAGAGTGAGTCAACCTGCATCAGTGAGAGAGAGAGTTAACCTACGTCAGTGAAAGAGTGAGTTAACCTGCATCAGTGAGAGAGAGTTAACCTCCATCAGTGAAAGAGTGAGTTAATCTACATCAATGAGAGAGTGAGTTAACTTACATCAGTGAGAGAGTGAGTTAACCTGCATCACAGTGAGAGAGAGAGATAACCTACATCAGTGAGAGAGTGAGATAACCTACATCAGTGAGAGAGTGAGTTAACCTGCATCACAGTGAGAGAGTGAGTAAACCTACATCAGTGAGAGAGAGTTAACCTACATCAGTGAGAGAGTGAGTTAACCTGCATCACAGTGAGAGAGAGAGATAACCTACATCAGTGAGAGAGAGATAACCTACATCAGTGAGAGAGTGAGTTAACCTGCATCACAGTGAGAGAGAGAGATAACCTACATCAGTGGGAGAGTGAGTTAACCTGCATCACAGTGAGAGAGTGAGTTAACCTACATCAGTGAGAGAGTGAGTTAATCTGCATCAGTGAGAGAGTGAGTTAACCTGCATCAGTGAGAGAGTGTGTTATCCTGCATGAGTGAGAGAGTGTGTTAACCTGCATCAGTGAGAGAGTGTGTTAACCTACATCAGTGAGAGAGTGAGTTAACCTGCATCAGTGAGAGAGTGAGTTAACCTGCATGAGTGAGAGAGTGAGTTAACCTGCATGAGTGAGAGAGTGAGTTAACCTGCATCAGTGAGAGAGTGTGTTAACCTGCATCAGTGAGAGAGTGAGATAACCTACATCAGTGAGAGAGTGAGTTAACCTACATCAGTGAGAGAGTGTGTTAACCTGCATCAATGAGAGAGTGTGTTAACCTGCATCAGTGAGAGAGTGAGATAACCTACATCAGTGAGAGAGTGAGTTAACCTACATCAGTGAGAGAGTGTGTTAACCTGCATCAATGAGAGAGTGTGTTAACCTGCATCAGTGAGAGAGTGTGTTAACCTACATCAGTGAGAGAGTGAGTTAACCTGCATCAGTGAGAGAGTGTGTTAACCTACATCAGTGAAAGAGTGAGTTAACCTGCATCAGTGAGAGAGTGTGTTAACCTACATCAGTGAGAGAGTGTGTTAACCTGCATCAGTGAGAGAGTGTGTTAACCTACATCAGTGAAAGAGTGAGTTAACCTACATCAGTGAGAGAGAGAGACAACCTAAATCAGTGAGAGAGTGAGTTAACCTACATCAGTGAAATAGTGAGTTAACCTACATCAGTGAAAGAGAGAGAGTCAACCTAAATCAGTAAGAGAGTGAGTCAACCTAAATCAGTGAGAGAGTGAGTTAACCTACATCAATGAGAGAGAGAGAGACAACCTGCATCAGTGAGAGAGTGAGTTAACCTACATCAGTGAAAGAGTGAGTTAACCTACATCAGCGAAAGAGTGAGTTAACCTGCATCAGTGAGAGAGAGTCAACCTACATCAGTGAGAGAGTGAGTTCACCTACATCAATGAGAGAGTGAGTTAACTTACATCAGTGAGAGAGTGAGTTAACCTGCATCAGTGAGAGAGAGAGTTAACCTGCATCACAGTGAGAGAGAGTCAACCTACATCAGTGAGAGAGTGAGTTAACCTGCATCAGTGAGAGAGTTAACCTACATCAGTGAAAGAGTGAGTTAACCTACATCAATGAGAGAGTGAGTTAACTTACATCAGTGAGAGAGTGAGTTAATCTGCATCAGTGAGAGAGTGAGTCAACCTGCATCAGTGAGAGAGAGAGTTAACCTACGTCAGTGAAAGAGTGAGTTAACCTACATCAGTGAAAGAGTGAGTTAACCTGCATCAGTGAGAGAGAGTTAACCTCCATCAGTGAAAGAGTGAGTTAATCTACATCAATGAGAGAGTGAGTTAACTTACATCAGTGAGAGAGTGAGTTAACCTGCATCACAGTGAGAGAGAGAGATAACCTACATCAGTGAGAGAGTGAGATAACCTACATCAGTGAGAGAGTGAGTTAACCTGCATCACAGTGAGAGAGTGAGTAAACCTACATCAGTGAGAGAGAGTTAACCTACATCAGTGAGAGAGTGAGTTAACCTGCATCACAGTGAGAGAGAGAGATAACCTACATCAGTGAGAGAGAGAGATAACCTACATCAGTGAGAGAGTGAGTTAACCTGCATCACAGTGAGAGAGAGAGATAACCTACATCAGTGGGAGAGTGAGTTAACCTGCATCACAGTGAGAGAGTGAGTTAACCTACATCAGTGAGAGAGTGAGTTAATCTGCATCAGTGAGAGAGTGAGTTAACCTGCATCAGTGAGAGAGTGTGTTAACCTGCATCAGTGAGAGAGTGTGTTAACCTGCATCAGTGAGAGAGTGTGTTAACCTACATCAGTGAGAGAGTGAGTTAACCTGCATCAGTGAGAGAGTGAGTTAACCTGCATGAGTGAGAGAGTGAGTTAACCTGCATCAGTGAGAGAGTGAGTTAACCTGCATCAGTGAGAGAGTGTGTTAACCTGCATCAGTGAGAGAGTGAGATAACCTACATCAGTGAGAGAGTGACTTAACCTACATCAGTGAGAGAGTGTGTTAACCTGCATCAATGAGAGAGTGTGTTAACCTGCATCAGTGAGAGAGTGTGTTAACCTACATCAGTGAGAGAGTGAGTTAACCTGCATCAGTGAGAGAGTGTGTTAACCTACATCAGTGAAAGAGTGAGTTAACCTGCATCAGTGAGAGAGTGTGTTAACCTACATCAGTGAGAGAGTGAGTTAACCTACATCAGTGAGAGAGTGTGTTAACCTGCATCAGTGAGAGAGTGTGTTAACCTACATCAGTGAAAGAGTGAGTTAACCTGCATCAGTGAGAGAGTGAGTTAACCTGCATCAGTGGGAGTGTGTGTTAACCTGCATCAGTGAGAGAGTGAGTTAACCTGCATCAGTGAGAGAGTGTGTTAACCTACATCAGTGAGAGAGTGAGTTAACCTGCATCAGTGAGAGAGTGAGTTAACCTGCATCAGTGAGAGAGTGAGATAACCTACATCAGTGAGAGAGTGAGTTAACCTGCATCAGTGAGAGAGAGAGAGACAACCTAAATCAGTGAGAGAGTGAGTTAACCTACATCAGTGAAAGAGTGAGTTAACCTACATCAGTGAAAGAGAGAGAGTCAACCTAAATCAGTAAGAGAGTGAGTCAACCTAAATCAGTGAGAGAGTGAGTTAACCTACATCAATGAGAGAGAGAGAGACAACCTGCATCAGTGAGAGAGTGAGTTAACCTACATCAGTGAAAGAGTGAGTTAACCTACATCAGCGAAAGAGTGAGTTAACCTGCATCAGTGAGAGAGAGTCAACCTACATCAGTGAGAGAGTGAGTTCACCTACATCAATGAGAGAGTGAGTTAACTTACATCAGTGAGAGAGTGAGTTAACCTGCATCAGTGAGAGAGAGAGTTAACCTGCATCACAGTGAGAGAGAGTCAACCTACATCAGTGAGAGAGTGAGTTAACCTGCATCAGTGAGAGAGTTAACCTACATCAGTGAAAGAGTGAGTTAACCTACATCAATGAGAGAGTGAGTTAACTTACATCAGTGAGAGAGTGAGTTAATCTGCATCAGTGAGAGAGTGAGTCAACCTGCATCAGTGAGAGAGAGAGTTAACCTACGTCAGTGAAAGAGTGAGTTAACCTACATCAGTGAAAGAGTGAGTTAACCTGCATCAGTGAGAGAGAGTTAACCTCCATCAGTGAAAGAGTGAGTTAATCTACATCAATGAGAGAGTGAGTTAACTTACATCAGTGAGAGAGTGAGTTAACCTGCATCACAGTGAGAGAGAGAGATAACCTACATCAGTGAGAGAGTGAGATAACCTACATCAGTGAGAGAGTGAGTTAACCTGCATCACAGTGAGAGAGTGTGTTAACCTGCATGAGTGAGAGAGTGAGTTAACCTGCATCAGTGAGAGAGTGTGTTAACCTGCATCAGTGAGAGAGTGAGATAACCTACATCAGTGAGAGAGTGAGTTAACCTACATCAGTGAGAGAGTGTGTTAACCTGCATCAGTGAGAGAGTGTGTTAACCTGCATCAGTGAGAGGGTGTGTTAACCTACATCAGCGAGAGAGTGAGATAACCTACATCAGTGAGAGAGTGAGTTAACCTGCATCAGTGAGAGAGTGTGTTAACCTACATCAGTGAAAGAGTGAGTTAACCTGCATCAGTGAGAGAGTGAGTTAATCTGCATCAGTGAGAGAGTGTGTTAACCTGCATCAGTGAGAGAGTGTGTTAACCTACAACAGTGAGAGAGTGAGTAAACCTACATCAGTGAGAAAGTGAGTTAACCTACATCAATGAGAGAGTGAGTTAACTTACATCAGTGAGAGAGTGAGTTAACCTGCATCACAGTGAGAGAGAGAGATAACCTACATCAGTGAGAGAGTGAGATAACCTACATCAGTGAGAGAGTGAGTTAACCTGCATCACAGTGAGAGAGTGAGTAAACCTACATCAGTGAGAGAGAGTTAACCTACATCAGTGAGAGAGTGAGTTAACCTGCATCACAGTGAGAGAGAGATATAACCTACATCAGTGAGAGAGTGAGTTAACCTGCATCACAGTGAGAGAGAGAGATAACCTACATCAGTGGGAGAGTGAGTTAACCTGCATCACAGTGAGAGAGTGAGTTAACCTACATCAGTGAGAGAGTGAGTTAATCTGCATCAGTGAGAGAGTGAGTTAACCTGCATCAGTGAGAGAGTGTTAACCTGCATCAGTGAGAGAGTGTGTTAACCTACATCAGTGAGAGAGTGAGTTAACCTGCATCAGTGAGAGAGTGAGTTAACCTGCATGAGTGAGAGAGTGAGTTAACCTGCATCAGTGAGAGAGTGAGTTAACCTGCATCAGTGAGAGAGTGTGTTAACCTGCATCAGTGAGAGAGTGAGATAACCTACATCAGTGAGAGAGTGAGTTAACCTACATCAGTGAGAGAGTGTGTTAACCTGCATCAATGAGAGAGTGTGTTAACCTGCATCAGTGAGAGAGTGTGTTAACCTACATCAGTGAGAGAGTGAGTTAACCTGCATCAGTGACAGAGTGTGTTAACCTACATCAGTGAAAGAGTGAGTGAACCTGCATCAGTGAGAGAGTGTGTTAACCTACATCAGTGAGAGAGTGAGTTAACCTACATCAGTGAGAGAGTGTGTTAACCTGCATCAGTGAGAGAGTGTGTTAACCTACATCAGTGAAAGAGTGAGTTAACCTACATCAGTGAGAGAGTGAGTTAACCTGCATCAGTGGGAGTGTGTGTTAACCTGCATCAGTGAGAGAGTGAGTTAACCTGCATCAGTGAGAGAGTGTGTTAACCTACATCAGTGAGAGAGTGAGTTAACCTGCATCAGTGAGAGAGTGAGTTAACCTGCATCAGTGAGAGAGTGAGATAACCTACATCAGTGAGAGAGTGAGTTAACCTACATCAGTGAGAGAGTGTGTTAACCTGCATCAGTGACAGAGTGTGTTAACCTGCATCAGTGAGAGAGTGTGTTAACCTACATCAGTGAGAGAGTGAGATAACTTACATCAGTGAGAGAGGGAGTTAACCTGCATCAGTGAGAGAGTGTGTTAACCTACATCAGTGAAAGAGTGAGTTAACCTGCATCAGTGAGAGAGTGAGTTAACCTGCATCAGTGGGAGTGTGTGTTAACCTGCATCAGTGAGAGAGTGAGTTAACCTGCATCAGTGAGAGAGTGTGTTAACCTACATCAGTGAGAGAGTGAGTTAACCTACATCAGTGAGAGAGTGTGTTAACCTGCATCAGTGAGAGAGTGTGTTAACCTACATCAGTGAAAGAGTGAGTTAACCTACATCAGTGAGAGAGTGAGTTAACCTGCATCAGTGGGAGTGTGTGTTAACCTGCATCAGTGAGAGAGTGACTTAACCTGCATCAGTGAGAGAGTGTGTTAACCTACATCAGTGAGAGAGTGAGTTAACCTGCATCAGTGAGAGAGTGAGTTAACCTGCATCAGTGAGAGAGTGAGATAACCTACATCAGTGAGAGAGTGAGTTAACCTACATCAGTGAGAGAGTGTGTTAACCTGCATCAGTGACAGAGTGTGTTAACCTGCATCAGTGAGAGAGTGTGTTAACCTACATCAGTGAGAGAGTGAGATAACTTACATCAGTGAGAGAGGGAGTTAACCTGCATCAGTGAGAGAGTGTGTTAACCTACATCAGTGAAAGAGTGAGTTAACCTGCATCAGTGAGAGAGTGAGTTAACCTGCATCAGTGGGAGTGTGTGTTAACCTGCATCAGTGAGAGAGTGAGTTAACCTGCATCAGTGAGAGAGTGTGTTAATCTGCATCAGTGAGAGAGAGTGTTAACCTGCATCAGTGAGAGAGTGTGTTAACCTACATCAGTGAGAGTGTGTGTTAACCTGCATCAGTGAGAGAGTGAGTTAATCTGCATCAGTGAAAGAGTGAGTTAACCTGCATCAGTGAGAGAGTGTGTTAACCTACATCAGTGAAAGAGTGAGTTAACCTGCATCAGTGAGAGAGTGAGTTAACCTGCATCAGTGATAGAGTGTGTTAACCTGCATCAGTGAGAGAGTGAGTTAACCTGCATCAGTGAGAGAGTGAGTTAACCTGCATCACAGTGAGAGAGAGAGATAACCTACATCAGTGAGAGAGTGAGATAACCTACATCAGTGAGAGAGTGAGTTAACCTGCATCACAATGAGAGAGTGTGTTAACCTGCATGAGTGAGAGAGTGAGATAACCTACATCAGTGAGAGAGTGAGTTAACCTACATCAGTGAGAGAGTGTGTTAACCTGCATCAGTGAGAGAGTGTGTTAACCTGCATCAGTGAGAGAGTGAGTTAACCTACATCAGTGAGAGAGTGTGTTAACCTGCATCAGTGAGAGAGTGTGTTAACCTGCATCAGTGAGAGAGTGTGTTAACCTACATCAGCGAGAGAGTGAGATAACCTACATCAGTGAGAGAGTGAGTTAACCTGCATCAGTGAGAGAGTGAGATAACCTACATCAGTGAGAGAGTGAGTTAACCTACATCAGTGAGAGAGTGTGTTAACCTGCATCAGTGAGAGAGTGTGTTAACCTGCATCAGTGAGAGAGTGAGTTAACCTACATCAGTGAGAGAGTGTGTTAACCTGCATCAGTGAGAGAGTGTGTTAACCTGCATCAGTGAGAGAGTGTGTTAACCTACATCAGTGAGAGAGTGAGTTAACCTACATCAGTGAGAGAGTGTGTTAACCTGCATCAGTGAGAGAGTGTGTTAACCTGCATCAGTGAGAGAGTGAGTTAACCTACATCAGTGAGAGAGTGTGTTAACCTGCATCAGTGAGAGAGTGTGTTAACCTGCATCAGTGAGAGAGTGTGTTAACCTACATCAGCGAGAGAGTGAGATAACCTACATCAGTGAGAGAGTGAGTTAACCTGCATCAGTGAGAGAGTGTGTTAACCTACATCAGTGAAAGAGTGAGTTAACCTGCATCAGTGAGAGAGTGAGTTAATCTGCATCAGTGAGAGAGTGTGTTAACCTGCATCAGTGAGAGAGTGAGTTAACCTACATCAGTGAGAGAGTGTGTTAACCTGCATCAGTGAGAGAGTGAGTTAACCTACATCAGTGAGAGAGTGTGTTAACCTGCATCAATGAGAGAGTGTGTTAACCTGCATCAGTGAGAGAGTGTGTTAACCTACATCAGTGAGAGAGTGAGTTAACCTGCATCAGTGAGAGAGTGTGTTAACCTACATCAGTGAAAGAGTGAGTTAACCTGCATCAGTGAGAGAGTGTGTTAACCTACATCAGTGAGAGAGTGAGTTAACCTACATCAGTGAGAGAGTGTGTTAACCTGCATCAGTGAGAGAGTGTGTTAACCTACATCAGTGAAAGAGTGAGTTAACCTGCATCAGTGAGAGAGTGAGTTAACCTGCATCAGTGGGAGTGTGTGTTAACCTGCATCAGTGAGAGAGTGAGTTAACCTGCATCAGTGAGAGAGTGTGTTAACCTACATCAGTGAGAGAGTGAGTTAACCTGCATCAGTGAGAGAGTGAGTTAACCTGCATCAGTGAGAGAGTGAGATAACCTACATCAGTGAGAGAGTGAGTTAACCTGCATCAGTGAGAGAGAGAGAGACAACCTAAATCAGTGAGAGAGTGAGTTAACCTACATCAGTGAAAGAGTGAGTTAACCTACATCAGTGAAAGAGAGAGAGTCAACCTAAATCAGTAAGAGAGTGAGTCAACCTAAATCAGTGAGAGAGTGAGTTAACCTACATCAATGAGAGAGAGAGAGACAACCTGCATCAGTGAGAGAGTGAGTTAACCTACATCAGTGAAAGAGTGAGTTAACCTACATCAGCGAAAGAGTGAGTTAACCTGCATCAGTGAGAGAGAGTCAACCTACATCAGTGAGAGAGTGAGTTCACCTACATCAATGAGAGAGTGAGTTAACTTACATCAGTGAGAGAGTGAGTTAACCTGCATCAGTGAGAGAGAGAGTTAACCTGCATCACAGTGAGAGAGAGTCAACCTACATCAGTGAGAGAGTGAGTTAACCTGCATCAGTGAGAGAGTTAACCTACATCAGTGAAAGAGTGAGTTAACCTACATCAATGAGAGAGTGAGTTAACTTACATCAGTGAGAGAGTGAGTTAATCTGCATCAGTGAGAGAGTGAGTCAACCTGCATCAGTGAGAGAGAGAGTTAACCTACGTCAGTGAAAGAGTGAGTTAACCTACATCAGTGAAAGAGTGAGTTAACCTGCATCAGTGAGAGAGAGTTAACCTCCATCAGTGAAAGAGTGAGTTAATCTACATCAATGAGAGAGTGAGTTAACTTACATCAGTGAGAGAGTGAGTTAACCTGCATCACAGTGAGAGAGAGAGATAACCTACATCAGTGAGAGAGTGAGATAACCTACATCAGTGAGAGAGTGAGTTAACCTGCATCACAGTGAGAGAGTGTGTTAACCTGCATGAGTGAGAGAGTGAGTTAACCTGCATCAGTGAGAGAGTGTGTTAACCTGCATCAGTGAGAGAGTGAGATAACCTACATCAGTGAGAGAGTGAGTTAACCTACATCAGTGAGAGAGTGTGTTAACCTGCATCAGTGAGAGAGTGTGTTAACCTGCATCAGTGAGAGGGTGTGTTAACCTACATCAGCGAGAGAGTGAGATAACCTACATCAGTGAGAGAGTGAGTTAACCTGCATCAGTGAGAGAGTGTGTTAACCTACATCAGTGAAAGAGTGAGTTAAACTGCATCAGTGAGAGAGTGAGTTAATCTGCATCAGTGAGAGAGTGTGTTAACCTGCATCAGTGAGAGAGTGTGTTAACCTACAACAGTGAGAGAGTGAGTAAACCTACATCAGTGAGAAAGTGAGTTAACCTACATCAATGAGAGAGTGAGTTAACTTACATCAGTGAGAGAGTGAGTTAACCTGCATCACAGTGAGAGAGAGAGATAACCTACATCAGTGAGAGAGTGAGATAACCTACATCAGTGAGAGAGTGAGTTAACCTGCATCACAGTGAGAGAGTGAGTAAACCTACATCAGTGAGAGAGAGTTAACCTACATCAGTGAGAGAGTGAGTTAACCTGCATCACAGTGAGAGAGAGATATAACCTACATCAGTGAGAGAGTGAGTTAACCTGCATCACAGTGAGAGAGAGAGATAACCTACATCAGTGGGAGAGTGAGTTAACCTGCATCACAGTGAGAGAGTGAGTTAACCTACATCAGTGAGAGAGTGAGTTAATCTGCATCAGTGAGAGAGTGAGTTAACCTGCATCAGTGAGAGAGTGTTAACCTGCATCAGTGAGAGAGTGTGTTAACCTACATCAGTGAGAGAGTGAGTTAACCTGCATCAGTGAGAGAGTGAGTTAACCTGCATGAGTGAGAGAGTGAGTTAACCTGCATCAGTGAGAGAGTGAGTTAACCTGCATCAGTGAGAGAGTGTGTTAACCTGCATCAGTGAGAGAGTGAGATAACCTACATCAGTGAGAGAGTGAGTTAACCTACATCAGTGAGAGAGTGTGTTAACCTGCATCAATGAGAGAGTGTGTTAACCTGCATCAGTGAGAGAGTGTGTTAACCTACATCAGTGAGAGAGTGAGTTAACCTGCATCAGTGACAGAGTGTGTTAACCTACATCAGTGAAAGAGTGAGTGAACCTGCATCAGTGAGAGAGTGTGTTAACCTACATCAGTGAGAGAGTGAGTTAACCTACATCAGTGAGAGAGTGTGTTAACCTGCATCAGTGAGAGAGTGTGTTAACCTACATCAGTGAAAGAGTGAGTTAACCTACATCAGTGAGAGAGTGAGTTAACCTGCATCAGTGGGAGTGTGTGTTAACCTGCATCAGTGAGAGAGTGAGTTAACCTGCATCAGTGAGAGAGTGTGTTAACCTACATCAGTGAGAGAGTGAGTTAACCTGCATCAGTGAGAGAGTGAGTTAACCTGCATCAGTGAGAGAGTGAGATAACCTACATCAGTGAGAGAGTGAGTTAACCTACATCAGTGAGAGAGTGTGTTAACCTGCATCAGTGACAGAGTGTGTTAACCTGCATCAGTGAGAGAGTGTGTTAACCTACATCAGTGAGAGAGTGAGATAACTTACATCAGTGAGAGAGGGAGTTAACCTGCATCAGTGAGAGAGTGTGTTAACCTACATCAGTGAAAGAGTGAGTTAACCTGCATCAGTGAGAGAGTGAGTTAATCTGCATCAGTGAGAGAGTGTGTTAACCTGTATCAGTGAGAGAGTGTGTTAACCTACATCAGTGAAAGAGTGAGTTAACCTACATCAGTGAGAGAGTGAGTTAACCTGCATCAGTGAGAGAGTGTGTTAATCTGCATCAGTGAGAGAGAGTGTTAACCTGCATCAGTGAGAGAGTGTGTTAACCTACATCAGTGAGAGTGTGTGTTAACCTGCATCAGTGAGAGAGTGAGTTAATCTGCATCAGTGAAAGAGTGAGTTAACCTGCATCAGTGAGAGAGTGTGTTAACCTACATCAGTGTGAGAGTGAGTTAACCTGCATCAGTGAGAGAGTGAGTTAACCTGCATCAGTGAGAGAGTGTGTTAACCTGCATCAGTGAGAGAGTGAGTTAACCTGCATCAGTGAGAGAGTGTGTTAATCTGCATCAGTGAGAGAGAGTGTTAACCTGCATCAGTGAGAGAGTGAGTTAACCTACATCAGTGAGAGAGTGTGTTAACCTACATCAGTGACAGAGTGTGTTAACCTGCATCAGTGAGAGAGTGTGTTAACCTACATCAGTGAGAGAGTGAGATAACCTACATCAGTGAGAGAGTGAGATAACCTACATCAGTGAGAGAGTGAGTAAACCTGCATCAGTGAGAGAGTGTGTTAACCTACATCAGTGAAAGAGTGAGTTAACCTGCATCAGTGAGAGAGTGAGTTAACCTGCATCAGTGGGAGTGTGTGTTAACCTGCATCAGTGAGAGAGTGTGTTAATCTGCATCAGTGAGAGAGTGTGTTAACCTACATCAGTGAGAGAGTGAGTTAACCTGCATCAGTGAGAGAGTGAGTTAACCTGCATCAGTGAGAGAGTGTGTTAACCTGCATCAGTGAGAGAGTGAGTTAACCTGCATCAGTGAGAGAGTGTGTTAATCTGCATCAGTGAGAGAGAGTGTTAACCTGCATCAGTGAGAGAGTGTGTTAATCTACATCAATGAGAGAGTTAGTTAACTTACATCAGTGAGAGAGTGAGTTAACCTGCATCACAGTGAGAGAGAGAGATAACCTACATCAGTGAGAGAGTGAGATAACCTACATCAGTGAGAGAGTGAGTTAACCTGCATCACAGTGAGAGAGTGTGTTAACCTGCATGAGTGAGAGAGTGAGATAACCTACATCAGTGAGAGAGTGAGTTAACCTACATCAGTGAGAGAGTGTGTTAACCTGCATCAGTGAGAGAGTGTGTTAACCTGCATCAGTGAGAGAGTTAACCTACATCAGTGAGAGAGTGTGTTAACCTGCATCAGTGAGAGAGTGTGTTAACCTGCATCAGTGAGAGAGTGTGTTAACCTACATCAGCGAGAGAGTGAGATAACCTACATCAGTGAGAGAGTGAGTTAACCTGCATCAGTGAGAGAGTGTGTTAACCTACATCAGTGAAAGAGTGAGTTAACCTGCATCAGTGAGAGAGTGAGTTAATCTGCATCAGTGAGAGAGTGTGTTAACCTGCATCAGTGAGAGAGTGTGTTAACCTACATCAGTGAAAGAGTGAGTTAACCTGCATCAGTGAGAGAGTGAGTTAACCTGCATCAGTGAGAGAGTGTGTTAATCTGCATCAGTGAGAGAGTGTTAACCTGCATCAGTGAGAGAGTGTGTTAACCTACATCAGTGAGAGTGTGTGTTAACCTGCATCAGTGAGAGAGTGAGTTAATCTGCATCAGTGAAAGAGTGAGTTAACCTGCATCAGTGAGAGAGTGTGTTAACCTACATCAGTGTGAGAGTGAGTTAACCTGCATCAGTGAGAGAGTGAGTTAACCTGCATCAGTGAGAGAGTGTGTTAACCTGCATCAGTGAGAGAGTGAGTTAACCTGCATCAGTGAGAGAGTGTGTTAATCTGCATCAGTGAGAGAGAGTGTTAACCTGCATCAGTGAGAGAGTGTGTTAATCTACATCAATGAGAGAGTGAGTTAAGTTACATCAGTGAGAGAGTGAGTTAACCTGCATCACAGTGAGAGAGAGAAATAACCTACATCAGTGAGAGAGTGAGATAACCTACATCAGTGAGAGAGTGAGTTAACCTGCATCACAGTGAGAGAGTGTGTTAACCTGCATGAGTGAGAGAGTGAGATAACCTACATCAGTGAGAGAGTGAGTTAACCTACATCAGTGAGAGAGTGTGTTAACCTGCATCAGTGAGAGAGTGTGTTAACCTGCATCAGTGAGAGAGTGAGTTAACCTACATCAGTGAGAGAGTGTGTTAACCTGCATCAGTGAGAGAGTGTGTTAACCTGCATCAGTGAGAGAGTGTGTTAACCTACATCAGCGAGAGAGTGAGATAACCTACATCAGTGAGAGTGAGTTAACCTGCATCAGTGAGAGAGTGTGTTAACCTACATCAGTGAAAGAGTGAGGTTAACCTGCATCAGTGAGAGAGTGAGTTAATCTGCATCAGTGAGAGAGTGTGTTAACCTGCATCAGTGAGAGAGTGTGTTAACCTACATCAGTGAAAGAGTGAGTTAACCTGCATCAGTGAGAGAGTGTGTTAACCTACATCAGTGAGAGAGTGAGTTAACCTACATCAGTGAGAGAGTGAGTTAACCTACATCAATGAGAGAGTGAGTTAACTTACATCAGTGAGAGAGTGTGTTAACCTACATCAGTGAAAGAGTGAGTTAACCTGCATCAGTGAGAGAGTGAGTTAACCTGCATCAGTGGGAGTGTGTGTTAACCTGCATCAGTGAGAGAGTGAGTTAACCTGCATCAGTGAGAGAGTGTGTTAACCTGCATCAGTGAGAGAGTGAGTTAACCTGCATCAGTGAGAGAGTGAGTTAACCTGCATCACAGTGAGAGAGTGAGTTAACCTACATCAGTGAGAGAGTGAGTTAATCTGCATCAGTGAGAGAGTGAGTTAACCTGCATCAGTGAGAGAGTGAGTTAACCTGCATCAGTGAGAGAGGGTGTTAACCTGCATCAGTGAGAGAGTGTGTTAACCTACATCAGTGAGAGAGTGAGATAACCTACATCAGTGAGAGAGTGAGTTAACCTGCATCATAGTGAGAGAGGGAGTAAACCTACATCAGTGAGAGAGAGTTAACCTACATCAGTGAGAGAGTGAGTTAACCTGCATCACAGTGAGAGAGAGAGATAACCTACATCAGTGAGAGAGAGAGATAACCTACATCAGTGAGAGAGTGAGATAACCTACATCAGTGAGAGAGTGAGTTAACCTACATCAGTGAGAGAGTGTGTTAACCTGCATCAGTGAGAGAGTGTGTTAACCTGCATCAGTGAGAGAGTGTGTTAACCTACATCAGTGAGAGAGTGAGTTAACCTGCATCAGTGAGAGAGTGAGTTAACCTACATCAGTGAGAGAGTGTGTTAACCTACATCAGTGAGAGAGGGGGATAACCTACATCAGTGAGAGAGTGAGTTAACCTGCATCAGTGAGAGAGTGTGTTAACCTACATCAGTGAAAGAGTGAGTTAACCTGCATCAGTGAGAGAGTGAGTTAACCTGCATCAGTGGGAGTGTGTGTTAACCTGCATCAGTGAGAGAGTGAGTTAACCTGCATCAGTGAGAGAGTGTGTTAACCTGCATCAGTGAGAGAGTGAGTTAACCTGCATCAGTGAGAGAGTGTGTTAATCTGCATCAGTGAGAGAGAGTGTTAACCTGCATCAGTGAGAGAGTGTGTTAACCTACATCAGTGAAAGTGTGTGTTAACCTGCATCAGTGAGAGAGTGAGTTAATCTGCATCAGTGAAAGAGTGAGTTAACCTGCATCAGTGAGAGAGTGTGTTAACCTACATCAGTGAGAGAGTGAGTTAACCTGCATCAGTGAGAGAGTGAGTTAACCTGCATCAGTGAGAGAGTGTGTTAACCTGCATCAGTGAGAGAGTGAGTTAACCTACATCAGTGAGAGTGTGTGTTAACCTGCATCAGTGAGAGAGTGAGTTAATCTGCATCAGTGAAAGAGTGAGTTAACCTGCATCAGTGAGAGAGTGTGTTAACCTACATCAGTGAGAGAGTGAGTTAACCTGCATCAGTGAGAGAGTGAGTTAACCTGCATCAGTGAGAGAGTGAGTTAACCTGCATCAGTGAGAGAGTGTGTTAACCTGCATCAGTGAGAGAGTGAGTTAACCTGCATCAGTGAGAGAGTGTGTTAATCTGCATCAGTGAGAGAGAGTGTTAACCTGCATCAGTGAGAGAGTGTGTTAATCTACATCAATGAGAGAGTGAGTTAAGTTACATCAGTGAGAGAGTGAGTTAACCTGCATCACAGTGAGAGAGAGAGATAACCTACATCAGTGAGAGAGTGAGATAACCTACATCAGTGAGAGAGTGAGTTAACCTGCATCACAGTGAGAGAGTGTGTTAACCTGCATGAGTGAGAGAGTGAGATAACCTACATCAGTGAGAGAGTGAGTTAACCTACATCAGTGAGAGAGTGTGTTAACCTGCATCAGTGAGAGAGTGTGTTAACCTGCATCAGTGAGAGAGTGAGTTAACCTACATCAGTGAGAGAGTGTGTTAACCTGCATCAGTGAGAGAGTGTGTTAACCTGCATCAGTGAGAGAGTGTGTTAACCTACATCAGCGAGAGAGTGAGATAACCTACATCAGTGAGAGTGAGTTAACCTGCATCAGTGAGAGAGTGTGTTAACCTACATCAGTGAAAGAGTGAGGTTAACCTGCATCAGTGAGAGAGTGAGTTAATCTGCATCAGTGAGAGAGTGTGTTAACCTGCATCAGTGAGAGAGTGTGTTAACCTACATCAGTGAAAGAGTGAGTTAACCTGCATCAGTGAGAGAGTGTGTTAACCTACATCAGTGAGAGAGTGAGTTAACCTACATCAGTGAGAGAGTGAGTTAACCTACATCAATGAGAGAGTGAGTTAACTTACATCAGTGAGAGAGTGTGTTAACCTACATCAGTGAAAGAGTGAGTTAACCTGCATCAGTGAGAGAGTGAGTTAACCTGCATCAGTGGGAGTGTGTGTTAACCTGCATCAGTGAGAGAGTGAGTTAACCTGCATCAGTGAGAGAGTGTGTTAACCTGCATCAGTGAGAGAGTGAGTTAACCTGCATCAGTGAGAGAGTGAGTTAACCTGCATCACAGTGAGAGAGTGAGTTAACCTACATCAGTGAGAGAGTGAGTTAATCTGCATCAGTGAGAGAGTGAGTTAACCTGCATCAGTGAGAGAGTGAGTTAACCTGCATCAGTGAGAGAGTGTGTTAATCTGCATCAGTGAGAGAGGGTGTTAACCTGCATCAGTGAGAGAGTGTGTTAACCTACATCAGTGAGAGAGTGAGATAACCTACATCAGTGAGAGAGTGAGTTAACCTGCATCACAGTGAGAGAGAGAGATAACCTACATCAGTGGGAGAGTGAGTTAACCTGCATCACAGTGAGAGAGTGAGTTAACCTACATCAGTGAGAGAGTGAGTTAATCTGCATCAGTGAGAGAGTGAGTTAACCTGCATCAGTGAGAGAGTGTGTTAACCTGCATCAGTGAGAGAGTGTGTTAACCTGCATCAGTGAGAGAGTGTGTTAACCTACATCAGTGAGAGAGTGAGTTAACCTGCATCAGTGAGAGAGTGAGTTAACCTGCATGAGTGAGAGAGTGAGTTAACCTGCATCAGTGAGAGAGTGAGTTAACCTGCATCAGTGAGAGAGTGTGTTAACCTGCATCAGTGAGAGAGTGAGATAACCTACATCAGTGAGAGAGTGACTTAACCTACATCAGTGAGAGAGTGTGTTAACCTGCATCAATGAGAGAGTGTGTTAACCTGCATCAGTGAGAGAGTGTGTTAACCTACATCAGTGAGAGAGTGAGTTAACCTGCATCAGTGAGAGAGTGTGTTAACCTACATCAGTGAAAGAGTGAGTTAACCTGCATCAGTGAGAGAGTGTGTTAACCTACATCAGTGAGAGAGTGAGTTAACCTACATCAGTGAGAGAGTGTGTTAACCTGCATCAGTGAGAGAGTGTGTTAACCTACATCAGTGAAAGAGTGAGTTAACCTGCATCAGTGAGAGAGTGAGTTAACCTGCATCAGTGGGAGTGTGTGTTAACCTGCATCAGTGAGAGAGTGAGTTAACCTGCATCAGTGAGAGAGTGTGTTAACCTACATCAGTGAGAGAGTGAGTTAACCTGCATCAGTGAGAGAGTGAGTTAACCTGCATCAGTGAGAGAGTGAGATAACCTACATCAGTGAGAGAGTGAGTTAACCTGCATCAGTGAGAGAGAGAGAGACAACCTAAATCAGTGAGAGAGTGAGTTAACCTACATCAGTGAAAGAGTGAGTTAACCTACATCAGTGAAAGAGAGAGAGTCAACCTAAATCAGTAAGAGAGTGAGTCAACCTAAATCAGTGAGAGAGTGAGTTAACCTACATCAATGAGAGAGAGAGAGACAACCTGCATCAGTGAGAGAGTGAGTTAACCTACATCAGTGAAAGAGTGAGTTAACCTACATCAGCGAAAGAGTGAGTTAACCTGCATCAGTGAGAGAGAGTCAACCTACATCAGTGAGAGAGTGAGTTCACCTACATCAATGAGAGAGTGAGTTAACTTACATCAGTGAGAGAGTGAGTTAACCTGCATCAGTGAGAGAGAGAGTTAACCTGCATCACAGTGAGAGAGAGTCAACCTACATCAGTGAGAGAGTGAGTTAACCTGCATCAGTGAGAGAGTTAACCTACATCAGTGAAAGAGTGAGTTAACCTACATCAATGAGAGAGTGAGTTAACTTACATCAGTGAGAGAGTGAGTTAATCTGCATCAGTGAGAGAGTGAGTCAACCTGCATCAGTGAGAGAGAGAGTTAACCTACGTCAGTGAAAGAGTGAGTTAACCTACATCAGTGAAAGAGTGAGTTAACCTGCATCAGTGAGAGAGAGTTAACCTCCATCAGTGAAAGAGTGAGTTAATCTACATCAATGAGAGAGTGAGTTAACTTACATCAGTGAGAGAGTGAGTTAACCTGCATCACAGTGAGAGAGAGAGATAACCTACATCAGTGAGAGAGTGAGATAACCTACATCAGTGAGAGAGTGAGTTAACCTGCATCACAGTGAGAGAGTGTGTTAACCTGCATGAGTGAGAGAGTGAGTTAACCTGCATCAGTGAGAGAGTGTGTTAACCTGCATCAGTGAGAGAGTGAGATAACCTACATCAGTGAGAGAGTGAGTTAACCTACATCAGTGAGAGAGTGTGTTAACCTGCATCAGTGAGAGAGTGTGTTAACCTGCATCAGTGAGAGGGTGTGTTAACCTACATCAGCGAGAGAGTGAGATAACCTACATCAGTGAGAGAGTGAGTTAACCTGCATCAGTGAGAGAGTGTGTTAACCTACATCAGTGAAAGAGTGAGTTAACCTGCATCAGTGAGAGAGTGAGTTAATCTGCATCAGTG
The DNA here is from genome assembly GCF_023055435.1 of Haliotis rufescens. Lineage (NCBI taxonomy): Eukaryota > Metazoa > Mollusca > Gastropoda > Lepetellida > Haliotidae > Haliotis > Haliotis rufescens. The sequence goes on along the minus strand of NW_025964361.1, from coordinate 39,419,204 downwards.
AGAGAGTGTGTTAACCTGCATCAGTGAGAGAGTGTGTTAACCTACAACAGTGAGAGAGTGAGTAAACCTACATCAGTGAGAAAGTGAGTTAACCTACATCAATGAGAGAGTGAGTTAACTTACATCAGTGAGAGAGTGAGTTAACCTGCATCACAGTGAGAGAGAGAGATAACCTACATCAGTGAGAGAGTGAGATAACCTACATCAGTGAGAGAGTGAGTTAACCTGCATCACAGTGAGAGAGTGAGTAAACCTACATCAGTGAGAGAGAGTTAACCTACATCAGTGAGAGAGTGAGTTAACCTGCATCACAGTGAGAGAGAGATATAACCTACATCAGTGAGAGAGTGAGTTAACCTGCATCACAGTGAGAGAGAGAGATAACCTACATCAGTGGGAGAGTGAGTTAACCTGCATCACAGTGAGAGAGTGAGTTAACCTACATCAGTGAGAGAGTGAGTTAATCTGCATCAGTGAGAGAGTGAGTTAACCTGCATCAGTGAGAGTGTTAACCTGCATCAGTGAGAGAGTGTGTTAACCTACATCAGTGAGAGAGTGAGTTAACCTGCATCAGTGAGAGAGTGAGTTAACCTGCATGAGTGAGAGAGTGAGTTAACCTGCATCAGTGAGAGAGTGAGTTAACCTGCATCAGTGAGAGAGTGTGTTAACCTGCATCAGTGAGAGAGTGAGATAACCTACATCAGTGAGAGAGTGAGTTAACCTACATCAGTGAGAGAGTGTGTTAACCTGCATCAATGAGAGAGTGTGTTAACCTGCATCAGTGAGAGAGTGTGTTAACCTACATCAGTGAGAGAGTGAGTTAACCTGCATCAGTGACAGAGTGTGTTAACCTACATCAGTGAAAGAGTGAGTGAACCTGCATCAGTGAGAGAGTGTGTTAACCTACATCAGTGAGAGAGTGAGTTAACCTACATCAGTGAGAGAGTGTGTTAACCTGCATCAGTGAGAGAGTGTGTTAACCTACATCAGTGAAAGAGTGAGTTAACCTACATCAGTGAGAGAGTGAGTTAACCTGCATCAGTGGGAGTGTGTGTTAACCTGCATCAGTGAGAGAGTGAGTTAACCTGCATCAGTGAGAGAGTGTGTTAACCTACATCAGTGAGAGAGTGAGTTAACCTGCATCAGTGAGAGAGTGAGTTAACCTGCATCAGTGAGAGAGTGAGATAACCTACATCAGTGAGAGAGTGAGTTAACCTACATCAGTGAGAGAGTGTGTTAACCTGCATCAGTGACAGAGTGAGTTAACCTGCATCAGTGAGAGAGTGTGTTAACCTACATCAGTGAGAGAGTGAGATAACTTACATCAGTGAGAGAGGGAGTTAACCTGCATCAGTGAGAGAGTGTGTTAACCTACATCAGTGAAAGAGTGAGTTAACCTGCATCAGTGAGAGAGTGAGTTAACCTGCATCAGTGGGAGTGTGTGTTAACCTGCATCAGTGAGAGAGTGAGTTAACCTGCATCAGTGAGAGAGTGTGTTAATCTGCATCAGTGAGAGAGAGTGTTAACCTGCATCAGTGAGAGAGTGTGTTAACCTACATCAGTGAGAGTGTGTGTTAACCTGCATCAGTGAGAGAGTGAGTTAATCTGCATCAGTGAAAGAGTGAGTTAACCTGCATCAGTGAGAGAGTGTGTTAACCTACATCAGTGAAAGAGTGAGTTAACCTGCATCAGTGAGAGAGTGAGTTAACCTGCATCAGTGAGAGAGTGTGTTAACCTGCATCAGTGAGAGAGTGAGTTAACCTGCATCAGTGAGAGAGTGAGTTAACCTGCATCACAGTGAGAGAGAGAGATAACCTACATCAGTGAGAGAGTGAGATAACCTACATCAGTGAGAGAGTGAGTTAACCTGCATCACAATGAGAGAGTGTGTTAACCTGCATGAGTGAGAGAGTGAGATAACCTACATCAGTGAGAGAGTGAGTTAACCTACATCAGTGAGAGAGTGTGTTAACCTGCATCAGTGAGAGAGTGTGTTAACCTGCATCAGTGAGAGAGTGAGTTAACCTACATCAGTGAGAGAGTGTGTTAACCTGCATCAGTGAGAGAGTGTGTTAACCTGCATCAGTGAGAGAGTGTGTTAACCTACATCAGCGAGAGAGTGAGATAACCTACATCAGTGAGAGAGTGAGTTAACCTGCATCAGTGAGAGAGTGAGATAACCTACATCAGTGAGAGAGTGAGTTAACCTACATCAGTGAGAGAGTGTGTTAACCTGCATCAGTGAGAGAGTGTGTTAACCTGCATCAGTGAGAGAGTGAGTTAACCTACATCAGTGAGAGAGTGTGTTAACCTGCATCAGTGAGAGAGTGTGTTAACCTGCATCAGTGAGAGAGTGTGTTAACCTACATCAGTGAGAGAGTGAGTTAACCTACATCAGTGAGAGAGTGTGTTAACCTGCATCAGTGAGAGAGTGTGTTAACCTGCATCAGTGAGAGAGTGAGTTAACCTACATCAGTGAGAGAGTGTGTTAACCTGCATCAGTGAGAGAGTGTGTTAACCTGCATCAGTGAGAGAGTGTGTTAACCTACATCAGCGAGAGAGTGAGATAACCTACATCAGTGAGAGAGTGAGTTAACCTGCATCAGTGAGAGAGTGTGTTAACCTACATCAGTGAAAGAGTGAGTTAACCTGCATCAGTGAGAGAGTGAGTTAATCTGCATCAGTGAGAGAGTGTGTTAACCTGCATCAGTGAGAGAGTGAGTTAACCTACATCAGTGAGAGAGTGTGTTAACCTGCATCAGTGAGAGAGTGAGTTAACCTACATCAGTGAGAGAGTGTGTTAACCTGCATCAATGAGAGAGTGTGTTAACCTGCATCAGTGAGAGAGTGTGTTAACCTACATCAGTGAGAGAGTGAGTTAACCTGCATCAGTGAGAGAGTGTGTTAACCTACATCAGTGAAAGAGTGAGTTAACCTGCATCAGTGAGAGAGTGTGTTAACCTACATCAGTGAGAGAGTGAGTTAACCTACATCAGTGAGAGAGTGTGTTAACCTGCATCAGTGAGAGAGTGTGTTAACCTACATCAGTGAAAGAGTGAGTTAACCTGCATCAGTGAGAGAGTGAGTTAACCTGCATCAGTGGGAGTGTGTGTTAACCTGCATCAGTGAGAGAGTGAGTTAACCTGCATCAGTGAGAGAGTGTGTTAACCTACATCAGTGAGAGAGTGAGTTAACCTGCATCAGTGAGAGAGTGAGTTAACCTGCATCAGTGAGAGAGTGAGATAACCTACATCAGTGAGAGAGTGAGTTAACCTACATCAGTGAGAGAGTGTGTTAACCTGCATCAGTGACAGAGTGTGTTAACCTGCATCAGTGAGAGAGTGTGTTAACCTACATCAGTGAGAGAGTGAGATAACCTACATCAGTGAGAGAGTGAGTAAACCTGCATCAGTGAGAGAGTGTGTTAACCTACATCAGTGAAAGAGTGAGTTAACCTGCATCAGTGAGAGAGTGAGTTAACCTGCATCAGTGGGAGTGTGTGTTAACCTGCATCAGTGAGAGAGTGAGTTAACCTGCATCAGTGAGAGAGTGTGTTAATCTGCATCAGTGAGAGAGAGTGTTAACCTGCATCAGTGAGAGAGTGTGTTAACCTACATCAGTGAGAGTGTGTGTTAACCTGCATCAGTGAGAGAGTGAGTTAATCTGCATCAGTGAAAGAGTGAGTTAACCTTCATCAGTGAGAGAGTGTGTTAATCTACATCAATGAGAGAGTGAGTTAACTTACATCAGTGAGAGAGTGAGTTAACCTGCATCACAGTGAGAGAGAGAGATAACCTACATCAGTGAGAGAGTGAGATAACCTACATCAGTGAGAGAGTGAGTTAACCTGCATCACAGTGAGAGAGTGTGTTAACCTGCATGAGTGAGAGAGTGAGATAACCTACATCAGTGAGAGAGTGAGTTAACCTACATCAGTGAGAGAGTGTGTTAACCTGCATGAGTGAGAGAGTGTGTTAACCTGCATCAGTGAGAGAGTTAACCTACATCAGTGAGAGAGTGTGTTAACCTGCATCAGTGAGAGAGTGTGTTAACCTGCATCAGTGAGAGAGTGTGTTAACCTACATCAGCGAGAGAGTGAGATAACCTACATCAGTGAGAGAGTGAGTTAACCTGCATCAGTGAGAGAGTGTGTTAACCTACATCAGTGAAAGAGTGAGTTAACCTGCATCAGTGAGAGAGTGTGTTAATCTGCATCAGTGAGAGAGAGTGTTAACCTGCATCAGTGAGAGAGTGTGTTAACCTACATCAGTGAGAGTGTGTGTTAACCTGCATCAGTGAGAGAGTGAGTTAATCTGCATCAGTGAAAGAGTGAGTTAACCTGCATCAGTGAGAGAGTGTGTTAACCTACATCAGTGTGAGAGTGAGTTAACCTGCATCAGTGAGAGAGTGAGTTAACCTGCATCAGTGAGAGAGTGTGTTAACCTGCATCAGTGAGAGAGTGAGTTAACCTGCATCAGTGAGAGAGTGTGTTAATCTGCATCAGTGAGAGAGAGTGTTAACCTGCATCAGTGAGAGAGTGAGTTAACCTACATCAGTGAGAGAGTGTGTTAACCTACATCAGTGACAGAGTGTGTTAACCTGCATCAGTGAGAGAGTGTGTTAACCTACATCAGTGAGAGAGTGAGATAACCTACATCAGTGAGAGAGTGAGATAACCTACATCAGTGAGAGAGTGAGTAAACCTGCATCAGTGAGAGAGTGTGTTAACCTACATCAGTGAAAGAGTGAGTTAACCTGCATCAGTGAGAGAGTGAGTTAACCTGCATCAGTGGGAGTGTGTGTTAACCTGCATCAGTGAGAGAGTGAGTTAACCTGCATCAGTGAGAGAGTGTGTTAATCTGCATCAGTGAGAGAGAGTGTTAACCTGCATCAGTGAGAGAGTGTGTTAACCTACATCAGTGAGAGTGTGTGTTAACCTGCATCAGTGAGAGAGTGAGTTAATCTGCATCAGTGAAAGAGTGAGTTAACCTGCATCAGTGAGAGAGTGTGTTAACCTACATCAGTGAGAGAGTGAGTTAACCTGCATCAGTGAGAGAGTGAGTTAACCTGCATCAGTGAGAGAGTGTGTTAACCTGCATCAGTGAGAGAGTGAGTTAACCTGCATCAGTGAGAGAGTGTGTTAATCTGCATCAGTGAGAGAGAGTGTTAACCTGCATCAGTGAGAGAGTGTGTTAATCTACATCAATGAGAGAGTTAGTTAACTTACATCAGTGAGAGAGTGAGTTAACCTGCATCACAGTGAGAGAGAGAGATAACCTACATCAGTGAGAGAGTGAGATAACCTACATCAGTGAGAGAGTGAGTTAACCTGCATCACAGTGAGAGAGTGTGTTAACCTGCATGAGTGAGAGAGTGAGATAACCTACATCAGTGAGAGAGTGAGTTAACCTACATCAGTGAGAGAGTGTGTTAACCTGCATCAGTGAGAGAGTGTGTTAACCTGCATCAGTGAGAGAGTTAACCTACATCAGTGAGAGAGTGTGTTAACCTGCATCAGTGAGAGAGTGTGTTAACCTGCATCAGTGAGAGAGTGTGTTAACCTACATCAGCGAGAGAGTGAGATAACCTACATCAGTGAGAGAGTGAGTTAACCTGCATCAGTGAGAGAGTGTGTTAACCTACATCAGTGAAAGAGTGAGTTAACCTGCATCAGTGAGAGAGTGAGTTAATCTGCATCAGTGAGAGAGTGTGTTAACCTGCATCAGTGAGAGAGTGTGTTAACCTACATCAGTGAAAGAGTGAGTTAACCTGCATCAGTGAGAGAGTGAGTTAACCTGCATCAGTGAGAGAGTGTGTTAATCTGCATCAGTGAGAGAGTGTTAACCTGCATCAGTGAGAGAGTGTGTTAACCTACATCAGTGAGAGTGTGTGTTAACCTGCATCAGTGAGAGAGTGAGTTAATCTGCATCAGTGAAAGAGTGAGTTAACCTGCATCAGTGAGAGAGTGTGTTAACCTACATCAGTGTGAGAGTGAGTTAACCTGCATCAGTGAGAGAGTGAGTTAACCTGCATCAGTGAGAGAGTGTGTTAACCTGCATCAGTGAGAGAGTGAGTTAACCTGCATCAGTGAGAGAGTGTGTTAATCTGCATCAGTGAGAGAGAGTGTTAACCTGCATCAGTGAGAGAGTGTGTTAATCTACATCAATGAGAGAGTGAGTTAAGTTACATCAGTGAGAGAGTGAGTTAACCTGCATCACAGTGAGAGAGAGAAATAACCTACATCAGTGAGAGAGTGAGATAACCTACATCAGTGAGAGAGTGAGTTAACCTGCATCACAGTGAGAGAGTGTGTTAACCTGCATGAGTGAGAGAGTGAGATAACCTACATCAGTGAGAGAGTGAGTTAACCTACATCAGTGAGAGAGTGTGTTAACCTGCATCAGTGAGAGAGTGTGTTAACCTGCATCAGTGAGAGAGTGAGTTAACCTACATCAGTGAGAGAGTGTGTTAACCTGCATCAGTGAGAGAGTGTGTTAACCTGCATCAGTGAGAGAGTGTGTTAACCTACATCAGCGAGAGAGTGAGATAACCTACATCAGTGAGAGTGAGTTAACCTGCATCAGTGAGAGAGTGTGTTAACCTACATCAGTGAAAGAGTGAGGTTAACCTGCATCAGTGAGAGAGTGTGTTAACCTGCATCAGTGAGAGAGTGTGTTAACCTACATCAGTGAAAGAGTGAGTTAACCTGCATCAGTGAGAGAGTGTGTTAACCTACATCAGTGAGAGAGTGAGTTAACCTACATCAGTGAGAGAGTGAGTTAACCTACATCAATGAGAGAGTGAGTTAACTTACATCAGTGAGAGAGTGTGTTAACCTACATCAGTGAAAGAGTGAGTTAACCTGCATCAGTGAGAGAGTGTGTTAACCTGCATCAGTGAGAGAGTGTGTTAACCTACATCAGTGAAAGAGTGAGTTAACCTGCATCAGTGAGAGAGTGAGTTAACCTGCATCAGTGAGAGAGTGTGTTAATCTGCATCAGTGAGAGAGTGTTAACCTGCATCAGTGAGAGAGTGTGTTAACCTACATCAGTGAGAGTGTGTGTTAACCTGCATCAGTGAGAGAGTGAGTTAATCTGCATCAGTGAAAGAGTGAGTTAACCTGCATCAGTGAGAGAGTGTGTTAACCTACATCAGTGTGAGAGTGAGTTAACCTGCATCAGTGAGAGAGTGAGTTAACCTGCATCAGTGAGAGAGTGTGTTAACCTGCATCAGTGAGAGAGTGAGTTAACCTGCATCAGTGAGAGAGTGTGTTAATCTGCATCAGTGAGAGAGAGTGTTAACCTGCATCAGTGAGAGAGTGTGTTAATCTACATCAATGAGAGAGTGAGTTAAGTTACATCAGTGAGAGAGTGAGTTAACCTGCATCACAGTGAGAGAGAGAAATAACCTACATCAGTGAGAGAGTGAGATAACCTACATCAGTGAGAGAGTGAGTTAACCTGCATCACAGTGAGAGAGTGTGTTAACCTGCATGAGTGAGAGAGTGAGATAACCTACATCAGTGAGAGAGTGAGTTAACCTACATCAGTGAGAGAGTGTGTTAACCTGCATCAGTGAGAGAGTGTGTTAACCTGCATCAGTGAGAGAGTGAGTTAACCTACATCAGTGAGAGAGTGTGTTAACCTGCATCAGTGAGAGAGTGTGTTAACCTGCATCAGTGAGAGAGTGTGTTAACCTACATCAGCGAGAGAGTGAGATAACCTACATCAGTGAGAGTGAGTTAACCTGCATCAGTGAGAGAGTGTGTTAACCTACATCAGTGAAAGAGTGAGGTTAACCTGCATCAGTGAGAGAGTGAGTTAATCTGCATCAGTGAGAGAGTGTGTTAACCTGCATCAGTGAGAGAGTGTGTTAACCTACATCAGTGAAAGAGTGAGTTAACCTGCATCAGTGAGAGAGTGTGTTAACCTACATCAGTGAGAGAGTGAGTTAACCTACATCAGTGAGAGAGTGAGTTAACCTACATCAATGAGAGAGTGAGTTAACTTACATCAGTGAGAGAGTGTGTTAACCTACATCAGTGAAAGAGTGAGTTAACCTGCATCAGTGAGAGAGTGAGTTAACCTGCATCAGTGGGAGTGTGTGTTAACCTGCATCAGTGAGAGAGTGAGTTAACCTGCATCAGTGAGAGAGTGTGTTAACCTGCATCAGTGAGAGAGTGAGTTAACCTGCATCAGTGAGAGAGTGAGTTAACCTGCATCACAGTGAGAGAGTGAGTTAACCTACATCAGTGAGAGAGTGAGTTAATCTGCATCAGTGAGAGAGTGAGTTAACCTGCATCAGTGAGAGAGTGAGTTAACCTGCATCAGTGAGAGAGGGTGTTAACCTGCATCAGTGAGAGAGTGTGTTAACCTACATCAGTGAGAGAGTGAGATAACCTACATCAGTGAGAGAGTGAGTTAACCTGCATCATAGTGAGAGAGGGAGTAAACCTACATCAGTGAGAGAGAGTTAACCTACATCAGTGAGAGAGTGAGTTAACCTGCATCACAGTGAGAGAGAGAGATAACCTACATCAGTGAGAGAGAGAGATAACCTACATCAGTGAGAGAGTGAGATAACCTACATCAGTGAGAGAGTGAGTTAACCTACATCAGTGAGAGAGTGTGTTAACCTGCATCAGTGAGAGAGTGTGTTAACCTGCATCAGTGAGAGAGTGTGTTAACCTACATCAGTGAGAGAGTGAGTTAACCTGCATCAGTGAGAGAGTGAGTTAACCTACATCAGTGAGAGAGTGTGTTAACCTACATCAGTGAGAGAGGGGGATAACCTACATCAGTGAGAGAGTGAGTTAACCTGCATCAGTGAGAGAGTGTGTTAACCTACATCAGTGAAAGAGTGAGTTAACCTGCATCAGTGAGAGAGTGAGTTAACCTGCATCAGTGGGAGTGTGTGTTAACCTGCATCAGTGAGAGAGTGAGTTAACCTGCATCAGTGAGAGAGTGTGTTAACCTGCATCAGTGAGAGAGTGAGTTAACCTGCATCAGTGAGAGAGTGTGTTAATCTGCATCAGTGAGAGAGAGTGTTAACCTGCATCAGTGAGAGAGTGTGTTAACCTACATCAGTGAAAGTGTGTGTTAACCTGCATCAGTGAGAGAGTGAGTTAATCTGCATCAGTGAAAGAGTGAGTTAACCTGCATCAGTGAGAGAGTGTGTTAACCTACATCAGTGAGAGAGTGAGTTAACCTGCATCAGTGAGAGAGTGAGTTAACCTGCATCAGTGAGAGAGTGTGTTAACCTGCATCAGTGAGAGAGTGAGTTAACCTACATCAGGGAGAGTGTGTGTTAACCTGCATCAGTGAGAGAGTGAGTTAATCTGCATCAGTGAAAGAGTGAGTTAACCTGCATCAGTGAGAGAGTGTGTTAACCTACATCAGTGAGAGAGTGAGTTAACCTGCATCAGTGAGAGAGTGAGTTAACCTGCATCAGTGAGAGAGTGAGTTAACCTGCATCAGTGAGAGAGTGTGTTAACCTGCATCAGTGAGAGAGTGAGTTAACCTGCATCAGTGAGAGAGTGTGTTAATCTGCATCAGTGAGAGAGAGTGTTAACCTGCATCAGTGAGAGAGTGTGTTAATCTACATCAATGAGAGAGTGAGTTAAGTTACATCAGTGAGAGAGTGAGTTAACCTGCATCACAGTGAGAGAGAGAGATAACCTACATCAGTGAGAGAGTGAGATAACCTACATCAGTGAGAGAGTGAGTTAACCTGCATCACAGTGAGAGAGTGTGTTAACCTGCATGAGTGAGAGAGTGAGATAACCTACATCAGTGAGAGAGTGAGTTAACCTACATCAGTGAGAGAGTGTGTTAACCTGCATCAGTGAGAGAGTGTGTTAACCTGCATCAGTGAGAGAGTGAGTTAACCTACATCAGTGAGAGAGTGTGTTAACCTGCATCAGTGAGAGAGTGTGTTAACCTGCATCAGTGAGAGAGTGTGTTAACCTACATCAGCGAGAGAGTGAGATAACCTACATCAGTGAGAGTGAGTTAACCTGCATCAGTGAGAGAGTGTGTTAACCTACATCAGTGAAAGAGTGAGGTTAACCTGCATCAGTGAGAGAGTGAGTTAATCTGCATCAGTGAGAGAGTGTGTTAACCTGCATCAGTGAGAGAGTGTGTTAACCTACATCAGTGAAAGAGTGAGTTAACCTGCATCAGTGAGAGAGTGTGTTAACCTACATCAGTGAGAGAGTGAGTTAACCTACATCAGTGAGAGAGTGAGTTAACCTACATCAATGAGAGAGTGAGTTAACTTACATCAGTGAGAGAGTGTGTTAACCTACATCAGTGAAAGAGTGAGTTAACCTGCATCAGTGAGAGAGTGAGTTAACCTGCATCAGTGGGAGTGTGTGTTAACCTGCATCAGTGAGAGAGTGAGTTAACCTGCATCAGTGAGAGAGTGTGTTAACCTGCATCAGTGAGAGAGTGAGTTAACCTGCATCAGTGAGAGAGTGAGTTAACCTGCATCACAGTGAGAGAGTGAGTTAACCTACATCAGTGAGAGAGTGAGTTAATCTGCATCAGTGAGAGAGTGAGTTAACCTGCATCAGTGAGAGAGTGAGTTAACCTGCATCAGTGAGAGAGTGTGTTAATCTGCATCAGTGAGAGAGGGTGTTAACCTGCATCAGTGAGAGAGTGTGTTAACCTACATCAGTGAGAGAGTGAGATAACCTACATCAGTGAGAGAGTGAGTTAACCTGCATCATAGTGAGAGAGGGAGTAAACCTACATCAGTGAGAGAGAGTTAACCTACATCAGTGAGAGAGTGAGTTAACCTGCATCACAGTGAGAGAGAGAGATAACCTACATCAGTGAGAGAGAGAGATAACCTACATCAGTGAGAGAGTGAGATAACCTACATCAGTGAGAGAGTGAGTTAACCTACATCAGTGAGAGAGTGTGTTAACCTGCATCAGTGAGAGAGTGTGTTAACCTGCATCAGTGAGAGAGTGTGTTAACCTACATCAGTGAGAGAGTGAGTTAACCTGCATCAGTGAGAGAGTGAGTTAACCTACATCAGTGAGAGAGTGTGTTAACCTGCATCAGTGAGAGAGTGTGTTAACCTACATCAGTGAGAGAGGGGGATAACCTACATCAGTGAGAGAGTGAGTTAACCTGCATCAGTGAGAGAGTGTGTTAACCTACATCATTGAAAGAGTAAGTTAACCTGCATCAGTGAGAGAGTGAGTTAACCTGCATCAGTGGGAGTGTGTGTTAACCTGCATCAGTGAGAGAGTGAGTTAACCTGCATCAGTGAGAGAGTGTGTTAACCTGCATCAGTGAGAGAGTGAGTTAACCTGCATCAGTGAGAGAGTGTGTTAATCTGCATCAGTGAGAGAGAGTGTTAACCTGCATCAGTGAGAGAGTGTGTTAACCTACATCAGTGAGAGTGTGTGTTAACCTGCATCAGTGAGAGAGTGAGTTAATCTGCATCAGTGAAAGAGTGAGTTAACCTGCATCAGTGAGAGAGTGTGTTAACCTACATCAGTGAGAGAGTGAGTTAACCTGCATCAGTGAGAGAGTGAGTTAACCTGCATCAGTGAGAGAGTGTGTTAACCTGCATCAGTGAGAGAGTGAGTTAACCTGCATCAGTGAGAGAGTGTGTTAATCTGCATCAGTGAGAGAGGGTGTTAACCTGCATCAGTGAGAGAGTGTGTTAACCTACATCAGTGAGAGAGTCAGTTAACCTGCATGAGTGAGAGAGTGTGTTAACCTACATCAGTGAAAGAGTGAGTTAACCTGCATCAGTGGGAGTGTGTGTTAACCTGCATCAGTGAGAGTGTGTGTTAACCTGCATCAGTGAGAGAGTGAGTTAATCTGCATCAGTGAGAGAGTGAGTTAACCTGCATCAGTGAGAGTGTGTGTTAACCTGCATCAGTGAGAGAGTGAGTTAACCTGCATCAGTGAGAGAGTGAGTTAACCTGCATCAGTGAGAGTGTGTTTTAACCTACATCAGTGAGAGAGTGTGTTAACCTGGATCAGTGAGAGAGTGAGTTAACCTGCATCAGTGAGAGAGTGAGTTAATCTGCATCACAGTGAGAGAGTGAGTTAATCTGCATCACAGTGAGAGAGTGAGTTAATCTGCATCACAGTGAGAGAGTGTGTTAACCTGCATCAGTGAGAGAGTGAGTTAATCTGCATCACAGTGAGAGAGTGGGTTAATCTGCATCACAGTGAGAGAGTGAGTTAACCTGCATCAGTGAGAGAGTGAGTTAATCTGCATCACAGTGAGAGAGTGAGTTAATCTGCATCACAGTGAGAGAGTGTGTTAACCTGCATCACAGTAAGAGAGTGAGTTAACCTGCATCAGTGAGAGAGTGAGTTAACCTGCATCAGTGAGAGAGTGAGTTAACCTGCATCACAGTGAGAGAGTGAGATAACCTACATCAGTGAGAGAGTGAGTTAACCTGCATCACAGTGAGAGAGTGAGTTAATCTGCATCACAGTGAGAGAGTGAGTTAACCTGCATCAGTGAGAGAGTGAGTTAATCTGCATCACAGTGAGAGAGTGTGTTAACCTACATCAGTGACAGAGAGTTAACCTACATCAGTGACAGAGAGAGTTAACTTACATCAGTGAGAGAGTGAGTTAATCTGCATCACAGTGAGAGAGTGAGTTAACCTGCATCACACTGAGAGAGCGAGTTAACCTAAATCAGTGAGAGAGTGAGTTAACCTGCATCACAGTGAGAGAGTGAGTTAACCTGCATCAGTGAGAGAGTGAGTTAACCTGCATCAGTGAGAGAGTGAGCTAACCTGCATCACAGTGAGAGAGTGAGATAACCTACATCAGTGAGAGAGTGAGTTAACCTGCATCACAGTGAGAGAGTGAGTTAATCTGCATCACAGTGAGAGAGTGAGTTAACCTGCATCAGTGAGAGAGTGAGTTAATCTGCATCACAGTGAGAGAGTGTGTTAACCTACATCAGTGACAGAGAGTTAACCTACATCAGTGACAGAGAGAGTTAACCTACATCAGTGAGAGAGTGAGTTAATCTGCATCACAGTGAGAGAGTGAGTTAACCTGCATCACAGTGAGAGAGCGAGTTAACCTAAATCAGTGAGAGAGTGAGTTAACCTGCATCACAGTGAGAGAGTGAGTTAATCTGCATCACAGTGAGAGAGTGAGTTAACCTGCATCAGTGAGAGAGTGAGTTAATCTGCATCACAGTGAGAGAGTGTGTTAACCTACATCATTGACAGAGAGTTAACCTACATCAGTGACAGAGAGAGTTAACCTACATCAGTGAGAGAGTGAGTTAATCTGCATCACAGTGAGAGAGTGAGTTAACCTGCATCACAGTGAGAGAGCGAGTTAACCTAAATCAGTGAGAGAGTGAGTTCACCTACATCAAAAATACACCCTTCCTGCTTGGCAATGGTCTGCAGGATCTTGGAGGAAACTGTGCTGGCCACCATACAAATATCATTGTCTGAAATGAAAATATCACAACTGTAATGCTGCTTCATAGATGCATTAATCAGTATCTGTACTGGTATTTTTTGTTATTATTGTTTTTTCGGATTTGCAGACACATTTTTAGAAACAAATTGAACTGATGAGAAAAATGAAGGGGGAGACATATGTTTTTATTACTAAAAACACATTCTAGTCGATAATCGTGATAGTAAATGATACTTCTTCAAGTGGCAGGGACAAAAGTGTGTTTTGAATTTTGAAGCTGTGAGGTGAGGTTAAGGGTGAGGTGAGGTGAGGTGAGGTGAGTCCTTCAGCAAGACAAGCGAAAGCTTTAACAACTAGGATACCCCACATCCCGACTTACTTTTGACATCTGGGTGACTTTTCCTGAAGGCGAAGAGACTCCACCACCCAAGCAGGGCCCCGATCTCATTTCCAGAGAAGATCCTCCACTCACCACTGAAACACAACTCTCCAACTTACAATCAGTCTGCACCACTTTACATCACTCAGTCCTACCCTATACAGAGGTCATTATGCAGATAAAGCAATCCCCCTTTGTAAAGTCTCCTGGACTAATTTTACAAGATCTTGAGTTGACCGTATTATCATCAATACAAGACAAGATTCATCAAAAGATGACAAATCCCCCCAGCCCCCACAAATTCGAAAAAACAAATATTATTACTGTTACTTTCAACTCCAACTTAATGAGAGAATTTCTATCTAATCTGTCTGTACATATACCCCCTTATGAGACTCAGTCCAAATTGTTTCCATGGAAATCATGAAAAATAAAAAAAGCCAAAAATCTGTAAACAGTAAGAGGCACCACTTCAAGATCTGTTTGATATATCTGCCAATTTTTGAGTTAAGCTTCGGAAGTGAAATGATTATGGACGGACGGACAGATGGACAGACGAGGTGTCAACTATATCTTCTTGCATTATATGCCGGGGGGGGTAAAAATGTCATCCAAGGACGTTTGGTTCCACTTACCTGGGCTGTTTCTCAGCTACTGCCAGTCTGTCTGCGTCAGGGTCATTGGCCAGGATTACCACGCTTCCATTAGCATCTGCCGTCTGCATTGACAATGTCTGAAACAGGCAGAGTTAATTAGTGAAAGTATACTGTGCAGACTTAAAAAATTCATTTATTCAGACTAGTTCAGACGACTAGTGGACAACTTACTGCACTAGTCCTCCCTGTCTTAATTAACTGTACCAGCTGTGTACACTGGTAGGACTCAAAGAGTTCTTAAACTGGATGCCAAGACAAATTAAAAGTGGTATGCCCAATCTCATTAAAATCAGATCTTAGTTCTCGCTACCGCTAAACAAAGATCTCAGGATAGACCTTGCGCGAACTTTGACCGACCAATGAAATGACTGACAAGAATTCCACATTAGCCAAACAGAAGGCAGCTTTCTCGTGGCTTTCGGCACTAATTTCAAATTGGCGACTACACTTCGAAACACATTTTGACAAATTCTCAATAAAAAAATTTAAACCTGAACAAAAAAACATTCTGGAATGGCTAAGAGATGGTCTAGATTGTATGGACTCAGTCGTTGAGCCTGTAACTATCGTTCGAGGTTGCAAGATTAGAAATCACATTCGGACTGTCACTTTCATGATCTGGTAAGCGACGCTCTGATTGGTCGGATGAAAGGTCGTTCTTAAGCACCCCCTAATGGGATGTGCTCAGATCTTTGTTTAGTGGTAGCGAGAACTAAGATCTGATTTTAATGAGATTGGTGGTATGCCAGATGCCGAAAGGGGATTTGCACCCTCATAAAACTCCTGTATACTGACCAATGCTCCCTTGCCCTCCTCTGGGTTGGGGTATTTCACTGTTGGGAACTCAGGATCTGGCACCACCTACAGGAACACAAGCACATTGGTCTTAATATGTCAAAATACTGGAATACTAAATATTACGATCATTGATATCCTGTATCCACACACACACAATTTATTTGTCTCTTCTTTCACTGTATTGATATTAGACTAGACGTGTGTTCTTTGGAGAGAACTTTACAAGTATATTTCAGTAATAAGGCCATAGCCCCATATACATAATAATTTAGAAATACATTTAATTGTTATTATAAGTCTTTTCTTAGCAAGTGTTTTTCTGGAATAAACAGCACACTGAGATAAGGTATTTTTATTACACAGTAGTAGCTGATTAAATTAAAACTTTTTTTGTCAATAAGTGTAAAAGAATGGCAAACATGTTTCTAAGAGCGGTAAAATGCAGACAGATTTACATAAAATGATATTCATCTTCAATTGTATTGAGGTTACATAATGTACTTAACCTTTTTGAATGCTAGGTGTTTTTGGGTAACAACATTTAGCATTAATTGTAATTCTCCAAATCTTCGTAAACACGTGACATGTCTGTAGGCATGTCAAACCAAGTAAATATATAACATTCAAGGTATAAAAGTGATATATAACCATTATAACCCTCATATTACACACCTTATATTATTATAATACCATTCCTGCTGACTGCAATCCTTTAACTGTTGGGTAATTATTTTTTACTGTACCTGTTCTTTGACTGGTACAGGAAGAGGAAAGCCGAACCTCTGCAAAGACTCGCACGTAAACTTGTACCCCACACCATGCATGGCAGTATAGGTGAAGGTCACTTTGGAGGACAGATTCTGATCTCTGCACAGAAGATATTCAATTTAAGGTGAGGTGAAATGGGGTGTAACACTGTGTTCAGTATTATTGCACTTACATAGCAATGTGCATCTGTGCGTGTGTCTGTGTGTCTGCTTGTACTAGTCCAGATTTATGGTGCTTGTTCACTGAGATGCTGTGTTGCAGTGTAACATGGATACCCCTCTCAGACACAGTACACTGACATGCTGAAACACCTTGTTTTAGCCCCTTATTCAGAGTTACCACCAAGGGCCAAGCAGGGTAACAAGTACCATATATAACATTTTTCGGCATGATATGGCTGGGGAATAAAAAAAATCGACCTTCCACTCTTCGTGAAAGATGCTGTATCCATTAGACCATGGAGGGGGTCATACAGAAGTCAGCAATATTCCAGCTTCGTGAGAGCATCCTTCAATCTGGATGAGCTAAACCAGTTAGTGATAGCATTTGCAATGATACATATTGTCAATAATGGAACCATTGTCCAGGTCATATTGTGGCCACCCAATCCCATTACAGTAAGATTGTGTACTGGTGACGTACTCTGCCCAAGGCCCCATTCCACAAAGCCATCTTAGCACTAAGGTGATCGTAGCTCCTATATTTTAACACTGGCTTACGATAGTCATATCGCTAAGATCGCTTTGTGGAACGGGGCCCAGGACTCCCCCAGTGCCTGACACAAGATACCTGAAGTGACAGAGATGATGGAGATCTTTGTTGTACAGATCAAATATCTCATCGTAGGGATCCCTCAACAGCTTGCTGTCAGCGACACAGGATGTATTCCAGGACGTGGGGAAAGGCTCAAGATGTTCTCTGATGGACGTCGCAATACCCTTGTCGATCGGAGGAATGATCTATAAGAAATGGATTTATTAATATTCAACAGTGAGAGAGTTGGATAGAACACTGCTTTGAACAGTATTTCAATTACTGACCACAGCATGCCAGTTTGATGTGGGAAGAAAGCCCCAAGTTTTGCATGTCTTAGACATTTAGCACTTTGTTGAAATCCATGAACATGGGTATGGTGCTGACAAACTTATAAACATAATCAGTTTGAATCAGGTATCCGAACCCATTCCGTTGCCTGTAAACATAATATGTTACCTACAAACCTAGTTTATTACCAGATAACTCAGTCTTTTACCTGTAAACATGGTAAACTTAATCTGTTACCTCACATTATCTGACCACTACCTGTATGCCAGTTTACTATGTGTTAACCAAGTTAGTTACCTGAGCTCCATTTGTCCAGTATACTTTATAGCCATTGTCTTCCTTTGGGTTGTGAGAGGCAGTGATCATGACCCCACCTGAAGCTCCATAGTGCACCACAGCATACGGCTTGAAGTATAGGAACAGAATAGGCAGTTAGCAAGTCGTCATTAATCATGTTAATACCAGGATGTGTGCAAAGGTTCACCACATTCACTGATGGACATCGCGACTCAAGCCAGCAAGAGTAACCACGACTTCTTCCACCCTGAATGTGGAAATTACTCAATTCTGCGTGGTCAATCAGAGTCCTCAAATAACAATAACCACCTCTGATTGAAACAGGCAATTTGAAAACCACTGAAGCTAATATTCATGGAAAAATACTTCCTTATCAGTCATTATCGGTAGGCATTTTTAAAATAGGTTTACCCGGTATTACAAAATGCAGAGTTGCTGTTACAAACACGATAGATATCGACTAAGAGAGTGAATTTCAATTTTTAGGGACCACAGAGAACTTGAAAGTTGGCGCTTTCTTCTGTATACTAACTTTCACTAATGGCTATAATTGAGGTTTGACAACCCACTTACTCAATCCATTTTTTTTCAGTTTTGTCACAGTAGAATTTCAGATACAAATATTGTCTACAATGTAGAGCTAGGTTACCTGCAGATTTAACCATGATTAACATTTTAAACCTCCCACTGGACATGACCTAGGTCTACATTGAAAACACAGTATGTTCATCTTTTTATTGTGCCTGTATTTCCATCATAAGATCATGACAGGGGTAGGTAAATGTACTCCTCACAGGATCACAGGAGACTCACCACATATGGAGTAGGGCAGATCTTAGAGTACTTGTAGACTGGCACACCTTCGTTGATACATATGGTTGCAACCAGCTCACTCCATCTAACAACGAAGTGTGAGTGAATTGGGATTTACATCAAGCTAGCAATAATTCAGTTGGTGATCACATGATAATTGTTTCCGAAGTGAGTTGAGTGAATGTTGTTGCTGTGCTTTTACTTCTGTTTTGATACGTCTCCATGTGAAGACGTGATAAACCCTCCATGTGATGTCACGTCAGGTGAACTTTTTATTCAGCCAATCTGAGTGGAGGCTTCTAAATTCACGTTATGAGTGAGTGAGTGAGTGAGTGAGTATGGTTTTACGCAACTTTTAGCAATATTCCAGCAATATCACGGTGGGGAACACCAGAAATGGGCTTCACACATTGTAACCATGTCAGGAATCAAACCCGGGTCTTCAGCGTAACAAGCGAACCTGACCGCCCCTCACGATATGAGTGAGAATGGGATTTGGAGCTGAACATCTGATTTCTATACAAATGTTATAGTCACTTCCATGTCGAGAACATAACCAAAATGTTATCATGAGCTCATATCATCACATCAAAAAGATGCTCAATCAAGGGGACATTGGTGTTTTGTGTTGTTTGTTCTGTTCAGACCAAAATTATTTCAGATTTGGGAACAGACAATGCGATTTACAATGATCTGTGTTGATAAAATATAGAATATAGTTATGCATTATTTTTAAAGAAAACACCTTACCAAACTTCTACTACTCCAATCAAACAATCAAACCAAAGGAATCGGTGATATATTTATAGTTCTTGTCTATACCATGTATACTTACTTCTGGCTGTTGTGTCTGGCATCGTATCCCACCACCAGACCATTCTTCTTGGCATCTGGAACCGACGCTATAAGGTACTTCACCAGACCCTGATCAAGATGAATATATGACACTTATTTATGAATAGCAACTGATGAAGATAATTCACAATTATGACATGATTCCTTGTGGATAACAATTACATAAACATCCTCTAATAATTGCAAAACAACTGGCTAAAGACAAGCAGTGAATTACCTGAGGGCTGTATTTAAAATAACTTTTGCTGGTGTAGTGGCCATTTTGAATTTTTCAAAATCAAACTCGAATTTTGCTATAGCTAGGGACATATGTTTGAAATCTCAACATAGTGTAAAAACTTACCTATGTATAAGCCAAGGGTGTTTGTAGAAAAACATGATACTAGTGCAGTGAAAGCAGACAAAGTGAAAACCGGGTAACCCATATGACATAAGCTCCTGTTGATGTCAACAACTCGTCAAGTTGAATAGAAAAAGTGATATTTGAGCAATACTACTGGTAGACATAATTCAAGTTGTTTCTTGGATGGGGTATTTGTTTGACAAGACTTACCTGTGTTGCTTGGATGATCGTGAGGTCATTCATCATGGAGTAGCCAGCTCCCATCCTCGCCCGAAGACCTGAGGCACAGAAGACACACAGTCATCACAGCACCACAAGTGCATCCTTTACGATTAAAAGTTATCTCTGCAAATTTCCCAGTGTTTCCAATGTCTTTACACTCCCATTCGAGCATACTAATCATCTTGAAAAACATATATAACTAAATCAATTTGTTCAACAAAATAAACAATCAATTGACATAAATTGTTTTCCAAAGTATGTGCTAAAATGTTTGCATTTGAAGTAAAAAAGCTTATCTGTGGCTGCAGTGATAATCTGATTAACAAACTAAATATCAACAAGACACTATTCTTGTCAGACACAAAGTGGTTAAGTAATTTTGCTTTGTACGACACTCCAACAATATCAAAGCAGGTCCACGGAGAATAGGCTCCACATGTACCAATGTGTGAAGTCAAACCCTAGGCATCAGCATGATGTGAAACCCAGGCTCCATCTGTCCCGATAGCACAGAAATGCACTGATGACAGCAACCTTTTTCATTTGACGTCTGAGTTTGTTCTGCCCATGTTAATGTTTATTCTGCCTATGTTTAAGTCTGGTCAGCTCATATTCATGTCTGCTCTGCCCATGTTTAAGTCTGGTCAGCTCATATTCACGTCTGCTCCGCCCATGTTAATGTTTATTCTCCCCATGTTTAAGTCTGGTCAGCTCATATGCACGTCTGCTCCGCCCATGTTAATGTTTATTCTGCCCATGTTTAAGTCTGGTCAGCTCATATTCACGTCTGCTCCGCCCATGTTAATGTTTATTCTCCCCATGTTTAAGTCTGGTCAGCTCATATTCACGTCTGCTCCGCCCATGTTTGTGTCTGCTCTGCCCATGTTTAAGTCTGGTCAGCTCATATTCATTTCTGCTCCGCCCATGTTAATGTTTATTCTCCCCATGTTTAAGTCTGGTCAGCTCATATTCACGTCTGCTCCGCCCATGTTTGTGTCTGCTCTCCCTATGTTTAAGTCTGGTCAGCTCATATTCACGTCTGCTCTGCCCATGTTAATGTTTATTCTCCCCATGTTTAAGTCTGGTCAGCTCATATTCACGTCTGCTCCGCCCATGTTTGTGTCTGCTCTGCCCATGTTTAAGTCTGGTCAGCTCATATTCATTTCTGCTCCGCCCATGTTAATGTTTATTCTCCCCATGTTTAAGTCTGGTCAGCTCATATTCACGTCTGCTCCGCCCATGTTTGTGTCTGCTCTCCCCATGTTTAAGTCTGGTCAGCTCATATTCATTTCTGCTCCGCCCATGTTAATGTTTATTCTCCCCATGTTTAAGTCTGGTCAGCTCATATTCACGTCTGCTCCGCCCATGTTTGTGTCTGCTCTCCCCATGTTTAAGTCTGGTCAGCTCATATTCACGTCTGCTCTGCCCATGTTAATGTTTATTCTCCCCATGTTTAAGTCTGGTCAGCTCATATTCATTTCTGCTCCGCCCATGTTAATGTTTATTCTGCCCATGTTTAAGTCTGGTCAGCTCATATTTACGTCTGCTCTTCCCATGTTAATGTTTATTCTCCCCATGTTTAAGTCTGGTCAGCTCATATTCATTTCTGCTCCGCCCATGTTCATGTCTGCTCTGCCCATGTTCATATCTGCTCTGCCTTTTCCATGACTCCAGCTCTTCTTCAGTGGATGGTGTTCACCCACTTCTACATCTACTCTGTAAAGGTTTCAGATGTAACTACTCGCATAGATCTGCACTCTGACGATTTTACCAACCTGCTGTGCCAAACTCCATCCTCTGAAGCAGGCGTTTCTTTAACTCATCAACATTCTTCTCCAAAGCCAGTTGTCGGATCTCAGCACGATTCTTATCATTCTACAATAGAAATAGTTGCAAAGAAAATAGTTCTGGATGTAGTATTGCACAACTTTTAGCACTCTTTTGTTATTTGTGCTACCTGTTTAGTTCCTCTTCATATATGCCTTACAATGAGAGGGTAAGTGAATCTAACTTTAATGCTGCTTTGAATATTTCAGCATGTCAGCTTAATGTAGGAGGAAAGCCAAAAATGACACAGGTGATAGATTTTTGCAATTTGGTAAACAGGTATTGTGTTGATTGACCAAAAATCATTATCAAGAAAAAATCCAAACTACAATTTGTGGATCCTGGCATGAGAAAAAGCACAACTCTGCTGTGTGTGACTCAAACTGCTGTACCACTATCACGACTTTAACCCAAATATCTATAGAGATATTCAAGCAAAATACAGACAATGGTTAAGGATGATCTCAAAATTGTAACAGTTAGAAAATGAATAAGTTTGCCAGTCAAACTTATAAACTCTTCAATTTGAGTGTATTTATACAGAAGACAATTTTTTGAATGAAATGTTAACACTATATATAATAACAGATTAGATTCTGAAATGCCAAAAAAAAGTTTAAGTTGAACCTTGTTTGTACCTGTAGTTTGAATTATCCTGGGTTTGAGACAACCAACAAAAGGAATTTACAAAAAGCAAACATCATGTTATTAGAGATTATTACCAGGTCCTGATGCAACACTAGTTTTCAAGGCATGCATAAATGTCAGTGCCGAGGTTCCTGGTAGTGAAGGGGGGGGGCTACTCGGGCATATCATTGATCTCACTATCGCCGTCTGGATCAGCGTAGTATACTTCATAGCTTGAACACCTTGATAGAACTGGAATATTGTTCAAAGCGGAGTTAAAGTCAACTGACTGACTCACTCACTCATAACTCAATTAAGATTCACTAACATAATCTTAATCTGCTTTACTCATTTCTCAATGTTCATTTGTCAAAGGCGTGAGAACACTTTTGTCATTTGCTGCCAGTGTGTATAAAGCAGTCAGCTTGCACCTTTGATGTGACTGGATATTGGCATGTTATCAGAAAGCATCCTGCAGTGAGAACAGTCATTTGTGTTTCAGGTGAGTTGAAAATTAGGTGGGTGTGGACTTTATTTTCGATTTTGAACTGTTTGAGACATCGGGGGAATTTAATGCTTAATTTGGATACTTGGGACTCCCAAATGAGTTCAAGACAACCGTTCCATTTGACAGATCAACATATAGAAGGAATTCCCAGGGGACAGAAGCTGAATTCGAAACAACCAGGAATTTGTTACATCTAAGTTTGACACAATGATTGAGGTTCAACGTCATACTGTATATAACTTCCAGTGTAGGGACTTGCTATTTCAGAGCCCCATAGCTACCCAGCTCCCATCTTAGCCTCCAGACAGAAGTCACACAATCATCACAGGATAACGAAGTACAACATTGTACAACCTGTAAAACTTGTTAACATTTTTCGCAATCATTATATATAATTGGCAAAGGTATAATTAACATGAAAAACATAACAGCCTGTCCATGATCAAATAATCGCCAATTTATTGTGGATATCTCTCATGCCATACAGTTATGTATTTCAGTCAAGGCTATCCAGGCAATTCATTCATCTGAAGTATCCCTATCCTGGCACTAATACCACACTGACTGAACTGACAGCTGTGGTCTGAATACAGTACAGGTAATTTGCCATAATATTAAAGCACCTTGAGTCCTTAGAAAATTGACAAAGGAAGGGTGCTTACTAAACCACACATGAGACAAAATTGTTTTCAGAGATAGAGTGGTTGAGAACACAACCTTAGTTCATATGTTGATTAAATAATAATTTCAATAATAATCACTTGGCAATTACATACCCCTTCTGCACTGTTGTTTTCTCTAATAAATGTATAATATACACAAGTAAATATGGACAGACTGTCTTGTAAATTGTCAGTCTTATAAGGAGCCCTTATAAAGATAACTTACAGATTGAACTATAAGTTGTCAGGGGTGCTTAATGGAGCAAGGTGTTTAACTCTGTGAATATGATGTACTGTATCATGCAGATTTTGTTCTTCTTCCTTTGTCTTTTTTGACAGTTCAAAATGCTTGAGGGCTTGAAATAGTACCAATTAATTTCCATTTATTCTCTGGCCCTTATTTTCAGAGAGGGGCTTGAAATGTTTATAATAAGACATGGTTTTCTTTCCAAGCATTTATCCTACCCATCATTAGTGACCAAATAATATTTTGCATTTATATACACCAAAAAACATACCTATTTTTAAAGCATCTAAAACGCCAAGTGAAAGCAGCCAGGCAGACAGACACAGACACCACACAGAGGTCGATATCAGTGCAATAATCTTTAGTGCGACGTTAAACCCCATTTCACCATAAGGGTATATACAATACGTGGAACAAATGTCACTGGCCTACAAAAAGAGCTCCTTGAGTTCTCAGCCTTGGTTCTTATGGGTCGGCCTCATGATTTATTAAGGTCTGTATTGTGATATATTGCCATTGACATGTTTATGAGTTATGTAGCTGGAAGATGTACAGTGATGTAAACAAATGACTTCTTGTTGGCTGTGTTGATGTGCAGACAGTAACAACATTTGAATCATGTTAATACTAGAGACAATAACTAAGTACTCTCAGGGGTGCTGAGACATATGTGTTGTGAGATTGCTGGTTCCTTCTGCATATTTCCTGTGTACTAAAAATATTACTCTTCCAAAATTATTAATTTATTTTGTAAACAGGCGACTTAATGGAATGGGTGGTCAGACTTGGTGTCTAGTCATGACTCAATTATTTACTGGCCCGCATCATATAGCTGGAACATTGAAGAGTCGGGCTTTAAAAAACAAAAACATTAGTAATGGCCATCTTGACTCACATAATGCCATCAACACAAATCAGATGGAAGAAAGAACACTCACCAACATAAAGACATTTTTTATTCACAAACAATTCCAAGTACTTTTTTATTCTGTCAAAGGAATGTAATACAGAAACTTCAAAGTAAGTTGAGAGGAATGATAGGGAATATTACATAGTGTGACACATAAATCTTGATTAACTGTACAGACTTTGGTGACACAAATAGCATATGTTCCATTATGAACCCTCGATTATCCAGTGTATCATATGTCCATTCTATTATGATAAATACCCTGGACCCATTCGTCATCATCTCCATTTCTCTTAGAACAGTCCATGAGGTGAGGTAAGGTGAAATTGGGTTTAACGTCGCGTCCAAGATTATTGCACTTATGTAGCGACGTGCATGCACGTGTGTGTATGTGTGTGTGTGTGGCTGCTTGTACTAGTCCGGACTGATGCCGATTTATAGTGCTAGCTCACTGAGATACCATGCCGCAGTTTAACATGAATACCCCACTCAGACATAGTATACTGACTCTGAGCCAACCAGTCCTTGCTTTAGCCCCTTAATGCCGAGCGCCAGACAGGGTAACAACAAGTACCATCTTTTAACATCTTTTGGTATGACGAGGCCGGGGATCGAACCCCGGACCTTCCACTCTCCGGGCGGACGCTCTGCCACTAGACCACGGAGGCGGTAACAGTCCATGAGCAGTGGGGTAGCCTAGTGGTTAAAGCTTTCACTTGTCATGCCAGAGACCCTGGGTTCAACTCCCCACACGGGCACAATATGTGAAGACCATTTCTAGTGTCCCCTGCTGTGATATAGCTTGAATATTGCTGAAAGCGTTTTAAAACCATAATCACTCAAAACAAAGCTATGGTAGCGAATGGGGATATACTACCCTTGATAATCGAGGTTGTCATCATGTATGCTGTGTCTTGTATCATCATCACACATTTTGCACAAAACCAATATGACAGAGCCTCACTAGATATGAGTGACCCATTTTGCCTTGTTAGTCAATGTATAAATTATAGTAACGATAACTATCAAGAAAGGATTCTCACATCTTATTCATGAGAGAAATGGAACCAGGCATATGACTTGATAAGCAGTGATAAGTACACTAAGAAACTGGTAACACTACATCCCTAGTTCGTGAAACCCTTCTAAGGTACAAACAATTACAGCAATATTTAAACACTCATGAGATTGTGAGTTGCAGTCTGCACCTCAGCATGTTTAGTCCAAAACCCAAGTCCAGTAAAATTACCTTTCAGTTTGTTAACTTAGCAAGCACTTGAAAGCCCACATATTTACACCTAAATCTACTGAATATAATACAGTCTGAAATGTACCAAGTTTAACACTATTTCAGCATCGTATAGTCACATCACTGTGTGTTGTGAGATTAAAGGCAAAAGTAATGCAGGTCATAGATTAATTCCTCAAACAACAGATGTGATGCTGACAAACTAAGTCTCTAAATCAGGGACAATCTTGTATCTGAAGCAGAGATCCGTGGATCCTCGCATGGCTAAGGAATGCAACTCACAGTGAACATCTATTATCTTGTATACCCCTGTCCTTGTATATATATACAAGGTTAGGTATTATTTAGAACACAGTCTTAACATAACATCCACTATTGTGAAATAGACTGTTTCTTGATGTCAGTACATGAGTCTCCAACATCGTCAGATGAGAACTTCCTTTTACGTTGAGCACCAACTGTTTCCCACAGACAACGGTCTCCATTGTCTTCTTCATTTTCATTTCCAATGACCATATTTCCTTCACGGAAAACAAGATAACTTGTATCCTCTTCCCCTGCTGGCTCTTGCTTGATTGGCATTATCTCCCCTTGATCACCCTCATAGGTGGCGCCACTTTCCTTGGTCTTACTACAAGCACTCTTCTTCCTACTCATTACCAACTGAACTATTTCAGAAGGTTGCCCCACAAACTGACAATTCACCATAACTGGATGTCCAAACTCTGAAATATAATTTTCATGAAGCCTGTACAAGCCAAATCCACTTTTCCCTCTCTGCAGCTCTGTCATGAGAAACTGGTGAAGGAAATACAAGGCCTGGATCAGGACATCCATGGTTGCCTCATGGCAAAGTTCAAGGTCATATAACACCTGTTCCAAGGGAGGGCACTGGTTTTCCTCAAGGACCTCCTTGTGAATGACCTTGTCTCTTATCCTCATCCAGTTGTTGCAGTGGCTGATCATGTCATCCTTTAGCTGACTATCAAAGAAATTCAGCCAAGACCTACTGCAGCTGTGTTTATGACTGTGAAGGAGTGATTCAAATTCTGACTTGGAGCTTACCCTCATCAGATCCTCTAAATCGGTCAGGTAGCGGTCAGTTCGCTTAGAGTGCATGTTCTTAGTCAGCCAGCACTGAGCTTCTCGTCTGATGAAAGAAGGAGAAAGAAGGGTGATGCAGCTTGGAAGGCACTTTTTAACTGCAGTCATAACATTTGGATCTTTGTCAAGAATAATTGCAAGGGATGGCTCACTGGCTTCAACCCTCAAAGCTGGAAGATGTTCCACGATCAGATTGAAGAGACTTGTATGACTAAGAGGGGTCTTATCCTGGTGGATCATGAACACTAGAGGAATAACAGGTGGACTCCTGCTTGACTCCACGAGAATAAACTTTGGATGATGAAGCGACAAGACTGATATGAAGAATCCATCAAGGCACGGTGATGTGCTATAAGACAGACACTGTATGGTGTCATTCCGTGTTGACAGGAAGTCATTGAGGTCGGAACACAGGTCACAGCTCCCAAATAGAAGAATCACTTCCGGAGCTGAGCTGAAGGACCAAAAATAATCATTATTCCTCATTTCAAAACATATTTTCATTAGATCTGTAAATGTTTTCTGGCTAAATTTGAAATTGTTTTCACCCTCTTTCTCTACCCATGTGTCCACTTCAGCACCATTTGAGTCGTCAACACTAGAACGGTTGTTATTTGGAATGAGGCTTACCGATACTGTTGATTTCTTAACCAATCCTGATGTGGATGGGAGAGACATGTCTCCTATCTGAGACATCAAATTTCCCTCATCTCTAGCTGTGAAAGCAGAAATGTTCATCTGGTCACTAATTAAAGAGTTATCACTGTCCGCAGATTCCAAATACTCGAACCTAGATGTGTTTGGTCGAGTTGACAGTTTATTTCTTTCAACAGAAGAAAACAGGCCAGGAGTAGATGCAGCGCCAAAGTACTGCACAACCATGTACTTCAGTTCTTTGTTGATCGGGATATAGACACAGCGACGGAAGTCAACACTATCTGCATCTGCACAGTCAATAGTGAAATACACTTTCTCGAACAAGGGTGAAGGCTTGGGGTACTTTTTCTTGCCATTGTTTCTCCACCGATAGCCATCATAGACCCAAGTTTCTGTAAATGAAAGACAAAGCTTATTACTATTTTGATGAATGTGTGACCTTTGTTTAGCACTACGTTTCTGTAAAGCATTATCAATTAATAAAAGCTTATTGGATCAGTACCATTCCCAGTCAAATTGTTGTAACAAACACATTTCCAGATACCATCATTGATAAAGAGTAATATCTTTAAATATTGTATTGCAATCACAAACAACAGATTCATGACCATGGCTTGAAAAATCGAGTCGTCTGCTCATATTGACGGTTGGTGGCAAGTGCAGGGCAAGAAATTCCAATTGTATTAATTCATCTCAAATCGTTTCAATAAAATATGCAGGATAATTTTTGAAGATAAAATATGTTTTTATTTTTTATTAATAATTACGAACTACATGTCGCTCATATCATAAATATATGGAAAACATGGCAACTTTCTGTTGAAGAAATATACAAAAGGTGTGTTTATGCAGCAGGTGTCTTAACTATTTTTTAAAGGAAGACAAATATATTTATTATTTTTGTTGTAAGTGACACGTTACTGATTCTCAAATGTCAAAGCGAAAGTGAATGATTTTGTGAGGGTAATGTCTCTTTTTAATCAGGCATGGTGAGGTTGATGAGAAAAAACATGATTTGATTACCATACAGGCCAAAATATGAATGTATTTTTTAAAAAACCAGCATGACTGTGAAACACCAGAATAGGCTTCACACATTGTACCAATGTGGGGATCAAACTTTTCCCTTTACCATTCAGAACAAATGCTTTAACCACAAGGTTATCCCACCCCGAACCATCACTCCCAGCTCACAACAGTGACATTTGTCGAAGTTAAGAGAAAGGTAGTGGTTCTGATGATACTATGAATATTCATTGATACAGGCTTTGACTTAAGCCATTAATCCGTAGCCCGAGTCTATTAAAATGTAGTTGTGTCTAGTATAAAGCTTTACTAATAAAAGTCCATACATTAATACCAAGATCTACTGAAAATGATGTCAGTTGACAGGTTCGATATAGTAGACTCAAACATTTTGCAAAGACTGCTGTTATATTCAACATAATCACAATCGCAATAATTATTTTAGACAGTAATAGAACTTGTTACATTGTCAAATGAGGCAGCTTGGTTTACAATCATGTACATGTAGCATAATATCCATTAACCTGTAAATGGATACCCAGTGGTCTCATCAAACAATGAATTTGTTGGGGAAAAAAATTATTATGTCTAATCCATTGAAAATGTCATTAGTGTGGCATGGTATCAATGTCAAATATTATCATTTTAATTTGTCATCCAAGCTGTGATCGCTCAAGGGACAATTGCAATGCTTTGGAGCATTAATAAACAGGCTTTGTATTAACCAATTGTGGGGATTCTGGATAAGAATATAGATCCCCAGCAACCTATGTTGTAAGAGGCCACTAAATGGAATTGATTAGTTGCATATCATTGAATCCCAATTGTGTGGACTGAATTTGATGTTCATGATGTCAATCACTGGATTGTTTGGTCCAGACCCAATTATTTCCAGACAGCCGTCATATTGTTGGAATATTGCTGAGTGTGGCATTAGACAATCACACAAAACTTGGTATCAACAGTGATGGCTTACTTTTATCCATGTAAGTCTGTTCATGGTGGTAGACATATACCTCTCCTGCTTTAGGTCGGTAAGGTGGCTTTGTGCTCACTCTCTGAAGATCAGGATTTGCTGAAATAAAAATTTCTTTGTAATCTTTGTAAATTAGTCAAATTTTTCACTATGAACATGATTAGTATCATGAATATCTGGTATCAAGTTAATGGCTAATTGTATCATATTTAGTGCTTATCTAATATACCAGCATGATCAGTACCAAATATACAATATAGCTCATATATCTCATCATGAATTTTGTTAAAATTCTGTCATGCACATGAATAATGTTGCAAGACAGAATTTTAACAAAATTCACATTTCAAGATCTTTTGAAACATCAGTGTTCAAAATTAAGTAAGTATGAAAGTCAAAGGTCCTTGTCATAACTGTAGCATTAACAATTACATATTTTATGGGGTCTTCAGATCACAACACAGTAGCAGAAAAAATTTAACATGTTCAAGGATCCCAGGACCATCCTTCATTATTGTATATATAATACTGATTAAAGGGACAGTATGTTGACGGTTCTGTTTGTGTTAATAAATCATGCATGAACTACTTTCAAAGTGTGACGTCACATACCCAATTCAATTCTCAAACCAAAACAATAGCGTTCCGGACAGCAAAGTCGACAACGTAAGCGATGTGCAGATAAAATTGGCTTCAGTCATGCTTTTTATTAGAGGCAAATCGAAAAAAAGCTTGTGTGTTTTTCATATGGTACAAAATACTAATTTCCATCTTCATTGGATTAGAAGCCATGCAGTGTTCATTAGAGCTGTTACAATTCACTCGCGTATTTGGTGAATCGAACCGTATCCATTCATGAATTGTATTCGTTATTCGTGACCAATAGAAGCGAATATCTATGAATATGCAGTCATGTTCATTTACATACCCTGTGTCTAAAAACATCCATAAGAACATATGATATGCATAGATTTCTTCAAAGACAACACTTTTATAATATTTAATTTGACAGTAGTGTGGTCACTGGTCATTGTCGCATTTGAGCAGATACTAGTACCTGGATAAGTGAAGTATATAAATGTATAATATGTTAATAATTAACAAACCATGTCAAATAATTTGTGCTGCTTTTGTTTCATTGAATAGAACAAATAATCCATCAACTGCTGACTTGTTATTGTATTTATGAATAAATATTCATATTCATTACACTATATTCATGATACAAATCGTATTCGCCTCATAGTGTATTCATTGCAGCCCTAGTGTTCATCAAAGCCAAGATGACAACATAAATATGCCTCAGACGGAGGAAGCCAATTACTGTCCCACCCAGCCTTGTACCTCTGTCACATCATCACATCTTAGGCAGTCCATTCATGTCTTTTACATCTGTTTGATTTTGGACAAGTCATACACATTTATATAAACATAGCTATCATTGAGAAAAGATCCTGAAATGTGAAAAACTATTTCTATTTGGGTATTTTAAAACCACATGCTGCCTTCGAAGCCCTATGTACAGCTAGTGATACCGTCACTTTGATGTATAAACCTATATTGTCACGTACCTCACTGTCGCAGTTATAGTAGTATGTCAAAATAATTATGCAAAACAAATGTAAAGCACACCGAAAGGCTTGCAATTAGGCCCATCTGTTCTTATTTGAGAATAAGTGTGCTTGTTTACAAACAAGATAAAAGTCGGGTCATGTGATAAGCCAACATCCACGGTGTAGTTACTGGAGCAGAAATAATTCTCTTGCAGAAAAAGGCCAGCAGGGCTTTTGTTGTTTACAAACAAAGCTTCAGGACGGTTGGCCTCCTGTCCCTTTAAGCATGTTAAGCAAGAGAATCACAGAATGTTAAAAACGTTGACCATACAACTAGAATATTTAATAACCTTAAGAATGTAAATATACATACCAACTATTTCCAGTAGATCTTCCGGTGACTTGAACGGTTGATCTTTGAAGCTGTAGATAACAGTTCTCCTCTCTGCAATGCTCTCATTACTTCCAAGGGAAATTTCCATTGTCTGTTTTTTTCATCTATATTTCAAAGCCTTTCCTAAACTGATTTCCAATTACGTCAGTGAAGACTTTCAATCTCTGACAACTACTATACAAGCATCATAATATTCATAGCACAGTGATCTTAGAATAGTTCCTTGTGTTTCTTGGCAATTATACCATGCAGGCTACAGAGGAAACACAACCAATTTTCAGTATTTTATTATTAAAATGTATAGTTAGTATAATTTACATCTATGATACAGTTTGAACTTATACATTTTGTGTCATCAAGTAAAAAACATGCACTGGAAATATAACAACGGATCCTGGTAGAATACCTAAAGCTACAGAAATCTGTGTTTTCTGCTGAAAATGTCCGTTTCCGTTGTTTCGTGTACTTCCGGCAGTGTCAATTCCAACTCTTTCCAGGTCACCAAAGGTCAAATCTGGATATATTATGCGAAAGGCGGAATTGCATGGATTGCACGACCGAAATAACGTGCATGGTCTGCTGAATGCACATATCTCCGCAAACAAACGAAGGGACAAATTCATTCTGAACTGTCTCAAAACGTAAGGCATATTCAATAATATATCACACTATACTCACTAGGTATAGTAGTCGTTATGAGACTTACCTGATCCCAACGCATCCATTCCTCAACTTTTGCGTCAATGTCAGCGTTTCCAGTTTTCATATCCTCCATTTCGAGCTGATTCTACCGACTGCCACGCAGGCAACAGTGTATGAATGATTCAATTGTAGAGTCAACTTGCATCAGAAGCTGAAACTGAACCGAACAAGAGCAGGAAGGGTGAACACTTGAACTATGATGAAGGTCGCCTACGAATGTCAAGGTCAAGGTCGATTCCAATTTCCACTGTCGATCAATAAAGTTGTTCTTTTTAAGAATCGCACTGTTTATATTTTAATTATAGCCTTGGGATTCCACTTTTGTCGATATCGTTTTGTTATATGATGGGATACAGTAATGTAAGTTCTAAAGACGTGTAGTTTACGACATGCCAGTTTACGGTAGCGACTATCGGATTGGGTTCCCGGTTGTCTGGGCGCATCGTCAAGCTTCTCACAGCGATATCCCGTTCGCGGAGCTCTCTACACATCTATAATGAGAGTGTAACGAATGTGTCGAGCGCTGGGAAGGAGCTTGCGTCTACTCGCGATATGAAACCGGGCCAAGCTTAAAGCAGTACATTTATTTGACAGGTACTCGCGCATTGAATACACCGATTTTAGTGTACGCTTTTGGCAAAGAAGGAATATTTATATAACGAAAAGATAGCCTCCATGCAGATATCTCAAAATGGAAATCGGCGAGGTGATGTGGCGGAAGATGCAATTTCCAGAAAACTTCAAACGACGTGTATGAAAATCATTCTGACTGGAAATAAACAGAGAATGATGCAGGTATATTAAATTAACTGAGCAAAAATTCGTAAACGTAATCTGAACGGAGCCACATTTTTGGACGGGGGGGGGGGGGGGGGGGGCAAATATTTTTACAAGTATCACTTGTCCCAAACTTGTATTTTCATGATTCAAATAAAACTGTTTTCTATAAACGGTGGATGAGTGGGTTAGATCGCTGACTTATGTGCTGGCGATTATATAACAGGTGCCTCTCTGGCGGTGTGGTTTCGAACCCCCGACGGGACTCGACCCAAAAAGGTACGAGAATCTGTTTTTTGCATTTTACCACTTTCTTAATGGCATTGTGTGTTCATGTATTACTTTGTTTCTGTTGCTTCAGTAAAAACTCATTGTATTGTGTTTGGACAATGATTAGATCTAGTTGTAACGAATGTAGAACTATTTAATGTAAGCAGTGGTGAGGAAATTATTATCTCCCGCCACGAAGTGGAAGGAGGATATAGGAATGGTTGCTGTCCGTCCTGCCTTCCGGAGCAGATTTCGCCAAACTTGGCACATAGATAGATGTAGAGGTAAACTGGTGCTTTTTGAAAGTTTGGATTTAAAAAAAATAATTTTTGGAGCTTCCATAGCAACGACTTTGACATCGACTGAAAAATGGCAGTAGTGCTCGTTTCCGGAGGGCTAATGCCTTGCACACAACCGATACGATGACATGCATCAACCAAGTCAGCAAGCCTGACCACCAGATCCCGTTAGTCGCCTCTTACGACAAGAATAACCCCTTTTTTCAGTATGCATGGGAGTTTAAATGTGTCTGTAAACACATCCTATATTTTGCACGTGCCGCACACAGTAGCGCCACAAAAGTGCGCGGGTTGTCTTTCCTGATTTTGACACTTTCAAGGAAGGTCGATATATCTCTCTGGACCATTTTTTGTGTCAATAATATTCATTCTCCTTATCATACAGTTGTGATTTACTTGATTCATATATTGTTTGTGTATGAACTAGCAATTCGACGTCTGTGTGTTTGTTTGTTGTTTAACGCCGCACTCAGCCATATATACCAGCTGTATGACGGTAGTCTGCAAAAAATCGAGTCTGAACCAAACAGTTCAGTGATTGACATCATGAACATCGATCAACGCATTTGGGATACGATAACATGCATCAACCAAGTCAACGAGCCTGACCACACGATCCCATTTGTCGCTTCTTACGACAAGCATAGTCGCCTTTCACGGCAAGCATGGGTTGCTGAAGACCTAGTCTAACCCGAATCTTCAGGGGTAGATGCGGCGTCTGCATCGCGCAGAACGTCTACGCGGGCTATTGGCATGCTGGAAACTGACAGAGGTCAGCGTGCAGTGGCCAATACGTTCAGAGTTTCACAGTCTTTCCATTTTAGCAGACTATAGGAACCAACAAACCCAAAATGTTGACGATTGACCCCGTTCAGGGCGTCCGAGCTAAAGGAGTACAGACAGGATCGATTGATCCGAAACCAGACTCTATATGAAATCAAGCTCAAACGGCGAATCAAATTGCTGCAAACTTTCATCAGGCTACACTGGAGTACGAGATGCTAGTCAGACGTTTAGAAATCGTCTTCATGCACCTCATCCCCATCTCAACGGCCACGCATTGTGCCGCCCCTTTATATTTACAAATCGTCTTATAACCAAAAAACGTCAGTGGTGTATATACACAACGTTGAAACTGAGGTAATCGTCGCTGCTCACGTATCACTAAAAATGACAGCGCGAACCCCACTCTATACTAGTATTGTACATGCAAGGGTCACTGGACGGTACATATCGTTTTGTATGTAATTATACAACGCCCGTGCTCACCATGCACAAATCATCAGTGCTCACGCCCTAGGCCGCCGACATGTTGGTTGAACTTGGCCAGGGCTGCAAGAGGAGTGGGAACGACTTTGAAATTTCCAATCTTACCCGGTCCGGGTAACACTTGACAATTCATCTTTCAAACTTTAGTTTTTTTATGAATCGATGTGTAGGCTATCGATGTATTCATGCGCACGTTTTTTTGTGTGTGTGAAAAGGCGTAAAATATATAAAAGGGGTTTTCATAGTCCTGCACCATGAACGTGGAATATATTTATTTTATGAAAAAATAATAATCTAGAAATGCATACAAAAGCAAGTCTAGCCAGCTCAAGCTAGCTCTATTCCACTGAAATCAGCATAGGGAATTTTTTTTATTTTTAGAGTCAAGAAGGATATTGTGTAATATAAGATTTCAGAGACTAAATGTTAGGCTAGGGTTTTCATAGCAAAGAGGAAACCTTTTTTTAACCAATCAGAATCAAGCATCCTTCAATGCCATGGTAGAATGTACGATAAACAATTTCTTCATTGTTCTTGGGATTTATTCATAGCTATCTTATATTTAAGAAATAAACGACTCGTGGTCGTGTTTATCGTACAATAAAACACTGCAGGGAGAATAAACCATGTGGGGTACATCGTTCTTTCATTATTGTCAAACAAGATGGCGCATCCACATCATTTATCGGTGAAACAGTTTCTTAATAAGTTGTCGAAAATTTGAAAATTATTACCTCATGCCGCGGGGTTTCCCCAAACATTTGCAAACTACTGTGTCCGGGCAACGGCAATGTCCGAGGCGGACGTTTGTGTCCGAGGAATGATGTATGTCTCTCTTGACAAAGGAATGAGCCATCCTTCAAAAAATTTCATAACCACATGTGCACCTGTTGCTCAGCGTACGGCATTTAACAATATACAGCAATCAAACAAAATGGCCGCTGCTGCTCTTCCTCCGCGATGTTCGTCCCCACGTCGACGCCACGCCATGCCCTGTGCCGTCGATTAACGTCGGGGACGGGATCATGTAGTGCAACCGACCAGTTGCTGCAGTCTGCTAACATAAGTGTTGGAAACAGAGCTGCAACTTGAACTTGCAACAGAAGCTACATCGAATTTCGGTTATGTTTACATAATTTTCGAGTTATACGTGATTAATTTGAAGCAAATTATTAAACATTTACTTTTAAAAATCCTACTTATAGCTGCATGGGTTGATTGATAACCACAAACTGAACGGATAATGAAGTATGACCTATTTGAATAACAAACTATCCATTTTAGTTGCGTACTTTGTGTTATCTTTAAAACGTAAATATGTCTCTTTAACGTAGTGCAACCGACAATTTGGTGGAACAGCCCGTCAGTTAGCCCTGTTTGTGGATTTTAAATTTAAGGCACCGCTCGTTACAGTTTTCCTTTTAAACCCACCTTTAATAAAACACAAGGTTATTCTTATATTCGGCATCTTAGAAAAGTAAAAACGTTTGCACTACCCCCAGGTATTGTACGATAAACAACGACCAAGAGTCGATTATATCTTATATAATGTATATTTTTATACTGATGTAAAAGTTTGAATATCATTTTATTTTGGAAGTTATGATAGTGAAGTAATACTTCAACACTTGGGTATATGGTTACCACATGGTTACAACATCCAAAGTTTTGCGTTTTCCGGCGTTTTAAAAAAATGTTAACATGGCATATTATTAAACGATGATAACACTTATACATGTCTTTAAGCTGGCAAAAAATTCAGTATTCATGACCCTTATGTACCGCAGCTTACAATAGAAACATAAATTCAAAGGACACGAGTCACATTGGGCATTTGTACGATAGATAATAGGCCAGTTACCCACATTTTAGCCATTAGCATATGTGTTGACTTTAGTGAATGTCATTTATAAACGTTTTGCGGCTTTCAAGTAATTTTATACTTATTTCATCTTGAAGTGTTTGGAGTTATCTTTTTAAAGTATATATATAGAACAGGCAGCATTTTCAACATCTCGATTCACTTTGACCATATCTCAAACCTCCCCCAAATCGTACTAAAGTGAAAATCACATTGCAAAAAGTGGAGACAAAGTATCTGGTCGGTCTTTATTGCAGTATAAACTGTTTATGTCAGTTAGAACATAGTTAAGTTTGTTCGGAAATTTTCATTTATGTTATGTAATAGCGGGAAATAAATTTATTACCAATACTGCAAGTGCATTAATATATTAAAGCATATTCATCGAGTGTTGTAAATATCTCATCTCTCTCATTTTTCGGAGACCCGTGAAAATCCGGTGTAGAATAGGTCTTCAGCAACCCATGCTTGCCGTAAACAGCGACTATGCTTGTCGTAGGAGGTGACTAACGGGATCGGGTGGTCAGGCTCGCTGACTTGGTTGATGCATGTCATCGATCGCAATTGCGTGGATCGATGCTCATGATATTAATCACTGGATTGTCTGGCCCAGACATGATTGTTTACAGACCACCGTCATATAGCTGGAATAATGCTGAGTGGGGCGTTAAACAACAAACCAACCAATCTCATTTTTCCATAGGAGATAGTTCATTAACGTAAAATGGCCACCGTAACGTTAGCTTCCCAAACCATAAATAGAAAGTATAAAGTTAGCAGCAAATTCAAGCTTTTAAGGTTTCTGTTCCCTGAAACATTTTTAAGGAAGTGGGAAGTCATCGAGACGCGACGTAGAGCTTTCGAGCTTTCCATCTTTCCAAAACGGTGTACGAAGTAAAAATAAAGTTGGATGCGGCGTTGAGCTTTCAAGTTTCCTTCTAAAACAAATAATTTCGGAAGTGAGAAGTTGGAAGCGATCTAGAGCTTTCAAGCTTTTCATCTTTCAAAAATAAAATTTGAAATGTGAATATTGTCAAGTGTCACGCGGACCTTACCCGTATCGTCCTTCAAGATCGTTGGCGGTCATAACATATACTGTCATACCGGTTATAATGCGTTCCCAGTTGGTTCATTATTATCATACAACGATTACTTGAATCTTACAATTTTGGAAATATATCGCAAAAGGATTCTAGTAAAACGACGGTCCCGAGTTGCAGTGAACACAAGTACCGTATAAGCCATATTAAGCACCTTGCACCAATAAACTCTTCTATTCCACCGACCAACTTCTTGACAATCTATAAGTAATCTTTATAAGCTCCCCCTACTAAGACTGAAAGTTTCCATGACAGTCCATATTTTCTTGTGTATATTGCAGGTTTGTTTACAGATGACAGCAGAACAGAAAGGGAATAATATTATTGCCTGACTATAATTATTGAATAAATTTTAGTTTCATCCATGTTTAAGCTAACTTTGTTCACTACCACTTGATCTCTGACAATGATGTCATACAGTGCTGTTGCCACACAAAGCCAGGTTACAATGCAGTTGTTTGTATGATTTTAATAAGTGCCTCCCTTTGTCAATTTTCTAAGCACCTGAGCTTTTATTATACCGAATACAGCACATATAAGTAGAGTATATCGTTAATGGTAACTAGCTATTACACAGACACAATGTTTAAAACTTATTCTTGGTAGGTCAGTGGGTGACCTAGTGGTTAAAACGTTGATAGCCATGCTGAAGGCCCAGGTTTTATTCCCACTCTGGGTTAAATGTAAGCGGCTCCTTTGAGGTTGCGTTGCCCCTTTGTAGTTTCAAAAAGCAATTGTCACTCCCTTGCCAACGTTGCTCCATGTAGCAGAGACCTGTTCACTCACTTTCATCTTGATATTGCAAAGAAATGGCAGTTAAACAAAATAGACATTGATGTTTTTTAAACTATTTATTTTGCATAGCCAACAAGTAAATAACAACCAATAAATAAATGGAAAAAACCCCCATAACAATACTGTTTTACAGC
Organism: Haliotis rufescens; assembly: GCF_023055435.1. Taxonomy (NCBI): domain Eukaryota; kingdom Metazoa; phylum Mollusca; class Gastropoda; order Lepetellida; family Haliotidae; genus Haliotis; species Haliotis rufescens. Next base: position 39,380,655 of record NW_025964361.1, on the reverse strand, counting down.
AGTTTTACATGGTGTCACTAACCATTGCAAGTCTAGTAACTAGATAACATTGTTTAATACTTGCTGGTGCTTATAACATTTATTTCAAAAGAATATATATATACCAGTTAAACCCATAGTTACTGGATTATGATAAATTTTGATAAATTATCAATTTCGCATTTTCATTAAAAGTGGAAATAATTTAACTAAACGAAACGAAAGCAAGTTAAACATGCTAATTACATAAATATCAAAATATAACTCCTGCTTTACCTTTTAAAAACATTTGACAAAAAACATCAAACACAAACAAAAACTCCCCATAACCAAACAAGTGGCAATGAAGCAAACATAGTGAGGAGATAAATTGATGCAAGTCATGTCATCCTTGATTATTCAGTGTATCATATCTCCATTCCATTACGATATATAATCTTTTACTGCTCTTGACAACATATTTTCCAGATAAAAGTTATATAAAAACAGTCTGTTAAATATATCAAGTCATAAGAGGCGAGAAATCGAGGTGAAACATTCAGGTGAAAGAGTTGTGGTGATAAGAGAGCTCAAGAGTGTTACATAAACCACCTGAAAACACAGGTAATTTTTTTTTATATGGATATATTATGATATATTCATGATATATCATCAAGTTCCTGTGCCTGAAATGAAGCTATAGTGGTGAATGGGTCCAGGATATTAATCACAACAGAATGGAGATATATATAATACCCTGGATACACAAAGATGGTCAGATGTCGGGGACACTGGAAGATATTGTACAATCTATGAAAATAATATGAGCATTCATCATGCTCGTGAATGTTTTTTCACAAATGGCAATGTTTGAAGAAGGTTTTAAAGTGGCTGAGGAATGACTTTGATTTATCATCTGTTCGACCGAATATGCCAACATCATTAGTTTGCTCGTCACGCCGAAGACCCGGGTTCGATTTCAGACATGGGTACAATGTGTGAAGCCCATTTCTGGTGTCCCCCGCCGTGATATTGCTGGAATATTGCTAAAAGCGGCGTTACACCATACTCACTCACTCACTCACTCACTAACATCATTAAGCTAATAAAAGAAAAATATATTAAGCAAGATTCAGCCAAATCACTAACATCAAAAATATTTCAGCAATGGTGATAAAACATGGCTGACCAGCATAATGTGCTGAGGGGACAACCAGTGAGTGAGTGAGTTGGGTTTAACACCGCTTTTAACATTATTCCAGTTATATCAGGGTGTGTCAGCTTAATGTGGGAGGAAAACCCGAAGTGATGCAGGTCTCAGACATTTACCACTTCAGTGAAACCCACGAGCACAGGTATGGTGCTAACAAACCTAGAAACATAATCGGGGCGAACCAGGATTCAAACTCACAATCATTGGTTTCTGTCGTGCCCAAGGGATGCAACTCTGCACAGCGAATCGCGGTGCCTTAGATGATTGGGCCACCCGTGCCCCCTGGGGACAACCAGAAAAAAAATTCAAAACATGATTTGTCCTCAGGTTTTACCCCTAAAAATAAATTGTGTCAATGTGATTTTTAAAAAACAGTTTTGGCTCTACAATAATAAATAGCATGTTTTGAAGACAGTGGCTGCCAGTGGCTGAACAAATGTCCCTGGCCCCAACAGAATGTGATAAAGGGTGGGTCCTCAAAACAGTCCTGTTGTCAACTGCAACATCATAAATCAACAAATAAAACAAACAAATAAACAACTGAAGCAAAACAAGCATATATGATTAACAGAGTCACATTTTGCTTGCATGGTAACCATGGTAACATCTTCTGGTGGTTAGTGACTGATCAAAACTCCCTGGGCCCTCCAGAATGTTATAAAGGGTGGGTCCCTAAAACAGTCCTGTACTGTAGTCCGCAGCAACATCATAAATTCACTAATAAAACAAACATAAAAGAACTGAAGAAACAAACATCTAACAATCCAGATTAATGCAACTGGGAAATACTAAGAATTTCTTATGTGTCTCTTTTGTTGCGAGCATCAATTTTCCAAAATACATTTAGTCAATTTCTGAGAGAGAAAATTAACAATATTCATAGAAAGTATTTAAATGTCCAAGAGAAAGTGCTGAAATCACCAACTCTGCAATCAGCTTCCAAAACAAATCTATTTGGGTGTGTGCTCTAAAGTGACCAGCACAGCGGTGTCAACTGTTTTCATTGGCTGATTTGTTTGCCGCGATTATCTATCTTGTAATTCTTAGCCGTTATACATATACTGTTTCTGCTGTTTCTGTTACTCCTACTAAAATAACAGCATTGGTGAATGTGTGAAACGTCCTTTGATCTTGACATTGTGAATAATTAAAATGACATTTAACAATCGGTAACTCACGTTTTATTACTAACAGCCTGTTTGGATAATGAAACACCAGCTGCCCTCACCCCTATTCCAAACAATAAAAATGTGTGGATTGCATGAAAAATCACATCACATACATGTTTCCCCACTGATAAGTAAGGTATGATTAAGGTATATTTAGACACAGTTAGACTGTAATCATGGTAATGTTTGAAGCAAAATATTTGCTTGCAGAATAAAAAAGTAGTAAAAATGAGTATCACATTATAGTTCTTCCGACAAACTCCATTTGGCATGAAGATGCCATCTTCCCGAGGCCAGAGAGAGTTAACTGACTTTAAAAGATTTGCAAAGCATGTGCACCGCCAACTCGTTGTCAACAGATATTTTCCAAACCTTTTCATGTTTTTCATCAAGGTGCTCGCGTGATTTGATGCACTTCGCGATGTAAGACCCGTTTTATCATATGAAAGATCTTGATTATCGATCAGATCGTCTTGTCTGGGTGGCACCATTTTGTTTGAAACAAATGGAAGTGATGAAATCGGATTGGTCCATAGGAGAGGCTCAGAAGGGACATAACTCATAATAACCACTGGTGGCGCTACGATCAAGCCCAGGAATTCCAGCCTAGTTCGGCAAGGGTGGAAACTGGACTTTTATAGTCAGTTAACTCTCATGCCTTGGGAAGATGGAAGATGCTTTCGGCAGGAAAATGTTTTGGGCACGGAAAGATAGGTGATAATACAAAATGTCTTTGGTGTGTTACGATGTCCAGTTACAGTTGTTGGAAAGCATGATACGGTGGCTTATGAATGTAAACACGTCCACATCAATAAAAATGGCTACCAGATAAGTCATATTTTTCCATGTTGATGAGGAATAGCGGATCCCTTCTTTCCAAGATGACCTCTGTCCCAATCACTCACACCCTAGCCCAAAGTTACTTATCTTCAAGAGCGAGGTGAGCTTGTCTGTGCTTCCCCATAAGAGGCGGAAAAAACTGTGTGAATGCCACATGACATACCTTTCAAGGACCTTCTGGCTCAAAACACCGCATCTCTGTTGGACATGTGAATAAATGTAGCAACTCCCTTGCCTCGGGAAGATGGTCTTCACTAAAATTGATTGATTTGACAATAAAGTGTCTCAGGGTTCTCTCTGTGTAACTGTGGTTCTTTTTGAGTTTAGCAACTTCATTTTTAAGCAATGGTGTGTTCTCTTTGTGTTATGACACCACATGTTCAGTAGCACTTTCGACTTTGTCCAAACTTTCCAATTTTAGGGAATCAATCCATACTTCAAGTTCAGTATTAGAATTCAAATTAGAGATGTCAACCTGTTTGTAGAATTCTGAACAATTTCTTCCACTATTGACAAAGCATGTCCTGGTCTGGGCCATGTTTTCAAGTGTAGTTCTTGTTCTTCAAGGTTTTGAACAAAGGCATTAACCACACGTGGAGTTGGACCATGACTTGTTTCTCTGGGTTAAATACTGACAGCAGCATCAAACAATACAAGATCAACAGAAGAACAACATATTGTAAATATTGCTTGCATGGTAACCATGGTAACATCTTCTATTGGTTGGTATGATTCTTCAAAAATCAGTTCAGTGATGCTGACCACACGTTACTGACCTGCTGTCAGTTTTATTACAAAAACAAGATCCTTCTAGGTAGGAAAATTTTCTGCAACTTGCACTGGAGCAAATAACCAACCAACCAATATCATGAACACCCTTTACAATACTAATAACTATAACAAAATGACACTAAAACACCAGTAACAATAACAACCTCAGAAGTTTTGTCTGGCCTTTTGGAAGATAATCCACCATGATGACACCCTCAGCATCACAGAACATGGAGGCCATAAGCTCCAGATGAGTGGACAGACTTTGCCTTCTTTTGTGGTGGTTATGTCAAATGGTTCTATTGGTTGGATTTTTGTTTGCACTCAGGCTGGAAGTGATGAATCGAGGTTTCATCCATAGTCAGAGATCGTTGTTAAAACCTTTCTGGATCAGCTTCAAACAGAATTAAAGGCATGTTTTGCCTGGTACATGTCAGATATAAAACCAAAACTTCCCATTATGTCATGTGTATATAATGACAGGTCCCTTGTCACACTCCTTTAACAAAAGATGTTGCCATTATCATGATTAGGTATTATATGCTTCTATAGCATGAGACAAGGGTAATGATTATTGCAGATGTGAATCAACATGGGACTCTAAACAAACAGGTTAAGGACAAATAGGTAACACAGGACTTTTTGGCATTGAGGTATTGGAATATATATGGAGAATGATTTTCTTTTTCATCTCTACTCAGATTTAATACATCCATATCGGACCAGCAATAGAAGCTAACTGTTTTAGTCCACTAGTCCTTATAATGATAACATATAACAAAACCCTTAGTAATGGCAAATTGTTACTAGTCTTTATGATACCTTAACTATTGGGAAGTTTAGCAAGGACTACAGGACTAGTGCCAATTTCTAACGCAAATCTCCCTCTAGAAGTAGATACTGTAGTCACAGATCAACTTCTCTCGGTGCATCCTCGATTATAAAGGGGAATTGTACCACTATTCTCACAAGATAAATACCCTTAATCCATATTAGCCTTCCAACTTATCCTGTTCATTTACATTTATACCAAATAACGATTTAACATCTAAACAATTAATTAAATTATTCTCAAACAAGCTCAAAATATCTTGTAGGTAAGCTCAAAAAAGCTTCCATGCTGAGTGAGTGAGTAAAAGAGTATAACATATAAAAGGTTTGACACTACATGTAACAAAAGCTAGCTACTAGTAGCTGGGAGTATTCTGGGGCCATTGCACGGGTGCTTGAAGCTATGTGCGCCTGTGGTTTAGTAGTAGGAGACAGTTGGATGGATGTGACACTCACATCATTCAGCTGGTAGGTCGTGGAATAAGTCCGAACGTCTCTGGCTGCAAGAAATGAGTCTCGATACAGTGGACCATGTCGTTCAACTCCTTTTCTGTTTCTTCTCGGTCCATTCTGAAGGTCAAGATCACATTTGACAAACATTGAATTAAATTATTTTGTTCACATCATGGAGAGCCACTGATTAAATCTGTGCCAAATGTAAGCCAAATCTAAACTGACCTTCGAGCATAGCTAAAGCAGGGATTTATCCAGACCTGTTCAGAGGCTGGTATTAAGCCCAAAGTCTGCACATACTGCTTAAATCTGTGCCAAATGTATGCAAACTGTAAACTGACCTTAGAGCGCGGTTAAAAGACGATATTCAGCCCAAAGTCTGAGGGCAAATTCCCTTATTGGAATTAAAAATATCCCAATTCAAGTTGTTATAGTTATAACTAATGTAAAGGCTTTTATTTTGCTGATATCATGATGAAAATAGAGCTAAGTTGTTCCTTCTCGTGGCACCCTACACCACTGGGCCACCCATGTCCCCTCAATAACTTACCCTTTAGTGGGTTCTGGCTTGTGTTCAGTGTAGTACTTGATTTTGGGTTCGGTGCCGCTTGTCCGCAGGGTAGCCACACAGCCATTTTCAAATGTGAATGTGATCATCTCTGAGGACTTGCTTGTAGGTAGAATCTGTAAGTCATTGATATTTTTTAATGAAGCAGACAAATCTGTACAATTTGCAGGTATTAGAGATAGGACATTTATGGGTTTAATGCTTTGATATCTTTCAAATAAAAGTTTCCAGTGTTCTGCTCAAGAAGGTGGGATTATGTTGGGCTTAAAACCAATTAGATCAGTATTTCATCTATTTGTGGCATGGCAGTTTAATGTCGGAGGAAGACCCAAGTGATTCGAGTCGGACTTGGCTTGGACTGCAATTCTGCAAAGTGAACTGAGGTACCTTGGACCACATGACCTGTTCCCCCTTCTCTCATCGAGAGGATGTGGAGAGGGGTCGACATGAGTAGTAGCTAATGCTGCACAAGTTGCTGTACTCAAACCTATGATTGTGGGTTCACATCCCATATTTGCCCTGATTATTGTTCTGGGTAACAGAAAGTGGTGTCAAACCAAACTCACTCACTCACTCACTCACTCACTCACTTGGGAAGCATGCCTTGAGTAGGTCTTACAAGAACAAGAACTTCCTGTCATATTTCTGAGTTCAACTCACTGGAACATTATCTGGCTGACTGTTGTCGTAGCCTTTGCCTGTCAGATCTCGAACATATTTGATCTTGTAAGGGCCACAACTTGATGGATACTGAAACAAAAAGTTTGAATTAAATGGTATTCGAAACAACTTGAATATGTAACTGTGACACAAATGTGGCTCTCCAACAGTATGGCAGGGAAATTATGAATATAAGCACAGAAAATATTTTGCTTTGAAAGAAAGGTTTGAGAATTCCCCTATCATTGGTAAAACACAGATTTTTCTTTTATGATGTGTTAGATCCAACACCATGTAAATAGTCGCCATTTTGACTGTTTGAAATTTCAGAGAATCTCCAAATATGGTCATTATCTTTCAGAGTTATTTTCACACTGATGTTTGGGCAGTTGAAAGCATGTGCAAAGATCACATGTTATTCTTCCCATGAACCCTCTGTGAGGAGGGAAGAGTTACCTTTCCTGGACCATCGAAGTTACGGAGATTCTGAAACATCTTGGCAGTAATAGCTGGGTCATCACACCGGAAGTAGGAATTTCGTGACAAGTGATAACCGTATCTGAAACACAAACATCAGAGGCAGGGTAAATCTTTGGAGTATAATTACAAATAACGACATATAATTACACTATTTCAACCATCATGAGAAATTTGTTAAAGAATGCCAACAAACAGGAGGTGATTAAATCTGGGCACTTTGATTGGACAACTAACGAGCATATACTATCAATTATTATCTCGATACAACATCTATAACCTACTTGTTGAAAATCTCTTCCAGCTGTTTAGCCAGAGTTGAGTTGTCGTTGTACAGGAATGTTGCCATCTCTGCCATCACTGCTGCTGCACTCACTCCATCTTTGTCCAGAACCTTGGTGCCGCACATGAACCCTGTACAACACACACACACACATGAACCCTGTACAACACACACATATGAACCCTGTACAACACACACACATGAACCCTGTACAACAAATACACATGAACATTGTACAACACACACACATGAACCCTGTACAACACACACATGCACACATGAACATTGTACAACACACACACATGAACCCTGTACAACACACACACATGAACATTGTACAACACACACACATGAACCCTGTACAACACACACACATGAACCCTGTACAACACACATACATGAACCCTGTACAACACACAGACATGAACCCTGTACAACACACATACATGAACCCTATACAACACACATATAAACCCTGTACAACACACACACATGAACATTGTACAACACACACACATAAACCCTGTACAACACACACACATGAACCCTGTACAACACACATACATGAACCCTGTACAACACACACGCATGAACATTGTACAACACACACACACATGAACCCTGTACAACACACACACATGAACCCTGTACAACACACATACATGAACCCTGTACAACACGAAGACATGAACCCTGTACAACACACACACATGAACCCTGTACAACACACATACATGAACATTGTACAACACACACATGAACATTGTACAACACACACACATGAACCCTGTACAATACACACACACATGAACCCTGTACAACACACAGTCATGAACCCTGTACAACACACAGACATGAACCCTGTACAACACACACACATGAACATTGTACAACACACACACATGAACCCTGTACAACACACACACGTGAACCCTGTACAATACACACACACATGAACCCTGTACAACACACAGACATGAACCCTGTACAACACACAGACATGAACCCTGTACAACACACATATAAACCCTGTACAACACACACACATGAACCCTGTACAATACACACATACATGAACCCTGTACAACACACAGACATGAACCCTGTACAACACACAGACATGAACCCTGTACAACACACATACATGAACCCTGTACAACACACATACATGAACCCTGTACAACACACACACATGAACCCTGTACAACACACATACATGAACTCTGTACAACACACACACACATGAACCCTGTACAACACACAGACATGAACCCTGTACAACACACACACATGAACCCTGTACAACACACATACATGAACCCTGTACAACACACATACATGAACCCTGTACAACACACAGACATGAACCCTGTACAACACACATACATGAACCCTATACAACACACATATAAACCCTGTACAACACACATACATGAACCCTGTACAACACACACACATGAACCCTGTACAACACACAGACATGAACCCTGTACAACACACACACATGAACCCTGTACAACACACATACATGAACCCTGTACAACACACATACATGAACCCTGTACAACACACACACATGGACCCTGTACAACACACATACATGAACCCTGTACAACACACACACATGAACCCTGTACAACACACAGACATGAACCCTGTACAACACACATACATGAACCCTATACAACACACATATAAACCCTGTACAACACACATACATGAACCCTGTACAACACACACACATGAACCCTGTACAACACACACACACATGAACCCTGTACAACACACATACATGAACCCTGTACAACACACATATAAACCCTGTTCAACAAACACACATGAACAAAAAACAAGAGATGTTACCAAATGTGACCTACCAATAGCCTCTTCAAATGCAAAGATGACATGTTTCCCATCATTCTGTCTATCACAAGCCTTGTTAGCAATCCACTTGAAGCCCGTCGAAGTCTCCTGCAGACATAGTAATCAACTACAATTAATTGAGAGAGAGAGAGAGAGAGTCTTTAACCACAAGGATATCCAACTGTGATATCATGTGACTTATATGAAGTAAGTTGGGTGAGTGAGTGAGTGAATTTGAATCTATATCAGTGAGTTACCTAGAGAGAGAGTGAGTTAAACCTTTATCAGTGAGAGAGCGAGTTAACCTATATCAGTGAGAAAGTGAGTTAACCTACATCAAAGATACACCCTTCCTTCTTGGCAATGGTCTGCAGGATCTTGGAGGAAACTGTGCTGGCCACCATACAAATATCACTGTCTGAAAAGATAAATCACTCATATATAAAACCATTCCTGATGAGTCTGTTGAATCATTTTAAAAGAATGAGTAGTGAAATTGTTATTGATCGGCTCATCCTTTCACAAAGAAAATTAGTGTGTTTGGAAGCATTGTACTTAAACATGCAGTTGTCTTTGTTAAATACCAGTAGCATTATTGTGGGGATTATTTCTGCAATAAACATAACATCATCTCTCAGAAGTCACGGACTTACCTTTGACATCTGGGCGACTTTTTCTGAAGGTGAAGAGACTCCACCACCCCAACAGGGCCCCTATCTCATTCCCAGTGAAGATCCTCCACTCACCACTGAAACACAAATAAATTTTTCATAAATTTGAACATCATTTTGGGACTGGTAATTTAGTATAGGGAGGGGGTGTCACAAAAAAATGTCATAGATGGAAGGGACCGGTCAAATATGAAACGGTCATCCGACCTACCGCTATAATAAATGACCAGTACCTCATAGAAGATAATTATTTTAATAACTCTCTATTCAATGAACAGAATTGAGCATGTCTATATATTTAATGAATTTTCTCGACATAATAAAGATGATAAAGAGTAGACTTTATGTCATGACCTTTGACACATCAAAGAGCGAGTCAGTGAGTGAATGAATATTATCTATAACACCACAGTCAGCAGTATTCCAGTTATACCACAGAGACCAACACATCAATAAGTTAGTGAAATCTGTTCAAAACACTGCAGTCAACAGTATTCCGGTTATATCACACCTCAATGTAATTCAAGGACGTTTGGTAGCACTAACCTGGGCTGTTTCTCAGCTACTGCCAGTCTGTCTGCGTCAGGGTCATTGGCCAGGATTACCACGCTTCCATTAGCATCTGCCGTCTGCATTGACAATTTCTGAAACAGCAGAGTTTGTTTGTGAAAGAATACTGCAGACTTAGAAATTCATTTTTTTAAGACTTAACCAGAAGACAAGTGGAAACTTTGTTTCATTTGTCCTCAGAGTTTGTAGCTAGTCCTGCTCGAACGACACAATAATGTTTACTATGTTTACATTTTCTGTCAATTTTATTCAGTTCCAATTTGTGGCTAAAATTGAAGCTATTTAGAATTATAGTCAAAAGGACTACCATAATTGGATTTTTACTTCTCCTCAGTACAATATATTTGCTTTGGTAGAGCAGACGGCTGCCATGTATACTGATGCATAAAAATAAGGGAACACATCGTAATACCACAGAAAATGGTTTACCATCATTGATACTTCACGGGTTTGTATACACTTGTTCCGCAATCGCCTGTGAATATATACAGACTTTATTTTTGACCAACGAATCAAGCCAGGCCTGATTCCAGAGTGTGGTGGGAAGCCAGCGAGTGAACTTACATCGTACAAAAAGTCAGCGAAAATAGACATGCGTCATTACTACACCTCATGTTGGCCATATGTATTCATGGTGGATGGAGTAACATAGGGAAACAAAGCTGTGAAGCATTAACCCGAACAATGACTGAATGGTGAATATAATTGCTAAATATCTATGAACATGATAAACCTGTCTTTGAGGGTAGTGTTATTTTGTTTAGTTCAAAAATGTTGAAATGTAACCCTGATGAATGTCACTAATATTTCAATGTTGATGTCCTGTTGTCGATGTTTATCAACTGTTTTGATATATATGTTGAGGTTTAAGCATATCAAACCATACAAATGCTAGCGAGGAAATTTTTCTGCCTGTTTTGATCTTCATTGCCCTATTTACATAGAAACACAGAAATTGCAAAACATTTGTTTTGATGACAAGAGATGACTTAATAACGAATTGTTCTGAACAATGGAGCAATGTGATGTCATATCTCTCCAACTGCCCAATCAGCATCGAGCATCATTAAAATGCATGTGCAAATATTGGAAAGTTCTAACACTTGTTCAATCCCCATGGTTAATATTTGCTGGACATCTGTGGGTGCATATAATCATCTTTCCGAGTCAAGGGAGTTAACTGACTATTAAAGTCCAGTTTCCTCCCTTGCTGAACTAGGCTGGAATTCTATGGCTCAATCATAACGCCACAAGTTACTATTACGAGTTACATCCCTTCTATGTCCCTCCTACTGACCAATCAAATTTCATCGATTTCGTTATGCGATTTTGTTTGGACTATGCACAGACTCGTTACTCCAGCCAAAATGTAACTCCATAATACCAGCCTAGTTCAACAAGGGTGGAAACTAGACTTTTATAATCAGTTAACTCCCTTGCCTCGGGAAGATGATATAAAATAGGGTGTCAACCTCCTTGTGATTTGCTGGATGATGCAGTGCAGTATGCTGGATGCCAGAAATGTGGAAATGTTTTTATGCCTTATTTTCTTGCAAAGAGTGACAAATCAAAATATATTTAGCCTTTATCTTATGAGCATGCAAGGTCATTAAGGATGGGGCAAGTCAAAATTTATTATCCAGGTACCCAATCCCCTATTACCTGGCCCTACCTGGGTACTCGCTGTAGGTCTCAAGCTGGGTACTAAATGTCCGCCTGAGAATTGTTTTACCGGAGCCTCAGCAAAAACTACTAAGATACACGCATAAAACGATCTGATCATGCATACACTGTAGTTGTCAGAAATTTTATCTTCACTCAAACATATAACAGTCAGAAGGAAACGAGCAGAGTCAGAAAGAAATGCAAACATTCAGGACCCACCTGACCCGAGTACCGGCACCCTCCCAGCCCTAAAGGTCATGCATTTAATGTGAAAATAAACTCTCAGAAAACTCCCAGTACTGACCAGTGCTCCCTTGCCCTCCTCTGGGTTGGGGTATTTCACTGTGGGGAACTCAGGATCTGGCACCACCTACAGGAACACAAGCACATTGGTCCAAATATGTCTCTCACAACAATAACAAACAAGACATGCTATCACATCAAAACATTGTAATATCTACTTTATATTGATAACATCACAACTACAAAATCATCAATAGTCATCAAGATGTCCAAATACTAAATATAACAAACAACGAGAAAGGAAACACCACACTGATCCTGCATTTATATATACAATGTATTTGTTACTTCTTTCCCTGACCTGTTCTTTGACTGGTACAGGAAGAGGAAAGCCGAACCTCTGCAAAGACTCGCACGTAAACTTGTACCCCACACCATGCATGGCAGTATAGGTGAAGGTCACTTTGGAGGACAGATTCTGATCTCTGCACAGAAGATATTCAATTTAAGGTGAGGTGAAATTGGGTTTAACGTTGCGATCAAGTATCATCAACAAGTATCGTCTTTTAATGTCTTTTGGTATGACGTGGACGTCATGAGGGAAGCCTTCAATCTGGATGAGCTGAACTGGTTAATGATAGCATTTGCAATGATACATATTGTCAATAATGGAACCATTGTCCAGGTCATATTGTGGCCACCCAATCCCATTACAGTAAGATTGTGTACTGGTGACGTACTCTGCCCAAGGCCCCATTCCACAAAGCCATCTTAGCACTAAGGTGATCGTAGCTCCTATATTTTAACACTGGCTTACGATAGTCGTATCGCTAAGATCGCTTTGTGGAACGGGGCCCAGGACTCCCCCAGTGCCTGACACAAGATACCTGAAGTGACAGAGATGATGGAGATCTTTGTTGTACAGATCAAATATCTCATCGTAGGGATCCCTCAACAGCTTGCTGTCAGCGACACAGGATGTATCCCAGGACGTGGGGAAAGGCTCAAGATGTTCTCTGATGGACGTCGCAATACCCTTGTCGATCGGAGGAATGATCTATAAGAAATTTATATTCAAGAGTGAGTGGTTTGGATATGATGCTGCTTTGAACAGTGTTTCAAGCATATCATTATATCAAGGCCCAAGTGATAAAGGTCTAAGACGTTTACATATTTGGTGAAACCCATGAGCAAGGGTATGGTGCAGATGAACCTAGAAACGCAATCAGGTTGAATCAGGGATTTGAACCCACAATCATAGGTTTTGGCATGACAAATGGATGCTAATTGCCGGCCACATGTGCCCCCTTATGTTAAAGAACATGATGAAGACAACAATTAAACTGATTGTCTGGCCTGAGTGAAACAATATTTGTAGATTCCCAGCTGTGTCTTCTTCCTTAAGCCTACTTCATAAATGTTTTTGTTTCTTATTGTGTATTTTCGACAAACAGATTACCATTCATAGGTTGAACTAAATACAAGTTGATGGATGCGAGCTAAGCATGGAGTATCAACACATTAATGTTCCAGCCATTTACTGAAGGGGGACTCAAAGTATGAACTTCACAGATGTCATGACATTTACCCATGTCAGAAAATGATTCTTTTGCATGATAAGCAAACTGTTTAACTAGAGCCTGTTAATCTGGAATGTTACCTGTAAACCCAGTCTGTTACCTGTAAACAGTGTCTGTTACCTGTAAACCGTGTCTGTTACCTGTAAATATTGTCTGTGTCCTGTATTTCAAGGTACACCATTGGGATATGAAAAATTATTAAAACTAACATTCACTTTGTGAGAGTTCATTGGAGTATGAACCTTCATAGAGTGATGGCCAAAGTGTATGAACGTCAGATCTTGACCAACTGTATAAAGGTTCGTACTCCAATGATCACACACAATGTGAAAATTAATTCTTATAACGAAGTCAGCTACCTGAGCTCCATTTGTCCAGTATATTTTATAGCCATTGTCTTCCTTTGGGTTGTGAGAGGCAGTGATCATGATCCCACATGAAGCTCCATAGTGCACCACAGCATACGGCTTGAAGTATAGGTACAGAATATACAGTTAGCAAGTCGTCATTAATACCAGGATGTGTGCAAAGGTTCACCACATTCACTGATGGACATCGCGACTCAAGCCAGCAAGAGTAACCACGACTTCTTCCACCCTGAATTTGGAAATTACTCAATTCTGCGTGGTCAATCAGAGTCCTCAAATAACAATAACCACCTCTGATTGAAACAGGCAATTTGACAATCACTGAAGTTAATATTCATGGAAAAATACTTCCTTATCAGTCATTATCAGTAGGCATTTTTAAAATAGGTTTACCCGGTATGACAAAATGCAGAGTTGCTGTTACAAACACGATAGATATCGACTAAGAGAGTGAATTTCAATTTTTAGGGACCACAGAGAACTTGAAATTTGGCGCTTTCTTCTGTATACTAACTTTCACTAATGGCTATAATTGAGGTTTGACTGCCCACTTACTCAATCCATTTGTGTTCAATTTTGTCACAGTAGAATGCAGATACAAATATTGTCTACAATGTGGAGCTAGGTTACCTGCTGATTTAACCATGCTACACATTTGAAACCTCCCACTGGTCGTGACCTAGTTCCACATTGAAAACACAGTATGTTTGTCTCTTTATTGTGCCTGTATTTCCATCATAAGATCATGACAGGGGTAGGTAAATGTTCTGCTAGGTAGGTACATGATCACAGGAGACTCACCACATATGGAGTAGGGCAGATCTTAGAGTACTTGTAGACTGGCACACCTTCGTTGATACATATGGTTGCAACCAGCTCACTCCATCTAAACAACGAAGAGTGTGTGAATTGGGATTTACATCAAGCTAGCAATAATTCAGTTGGTGATCACATGACGATTGTTTCTGGAGTGAGTTGAGTGAATGTTGTTGCTGTGCTTTTACTTCTGTTTTGATACGTCACCATGTGAAGATGAGATAAACTCTCAATAGGTTATCATGTCAGGTGAACTTTCTAATCAGCCAATCTGAGTGGAGGCTTCTAAATTCCCGATCGGAGTGAGCATGGGCATTCGGAGCTGAACATCTCATTTCTATATCTCAAAAACAAATGTAAACAGGCAGTTCCGAGTGGAGACTAGAACAAAAAGTTTTCCTCAGTTCCATGGCATCACACCCAAAAGATGCTCTATCGAGGGAACATTTGTGTTGTCACTTCAGTTCTGGACGGAATTAACTTCAGATTTGGGAACAGACACTGTGATTGACAAATGAACTGTGTTGATAAAATTTAGAATATAGCTTTAGATTACCGCACTATTGATCTTTATTGCCACAGCTATGAATTTACAACAAACACTTTACCAAACTTCTACTACGCTAATCAAACATTCCAACCAAACAAATTATTGTCACGCAAATCTGGGACTTAAGCACCAAACCAGGGAACACTGGCCTCAACCTTGTCTACAGTGGATTGTTAAGGTATCAGTGATATATTTAGAGTTGTCTTTACTTACTTCTGACTGTTGTGTCTGGCATCGTATCCCACCACAACACCGTTCTTCTTGGCATTCGGAACCGTCGCTATAAGGTATTTCACCAGACCCTGATCAAGGTGATTAAACAAATTATGACACTGAAGTTTGAATTACAAATTTTGTAATTGACAAATTTAATTCACCATGAATAAGATTTTCATAAACATCATCGAGTAATTACAAAACAATATGCCCATTAGTTACAGACAATCAGTGAAGTACCTGAAGTCTGTATTTGAAATAATATTTGGTAGTGAAGTGGCCATTTTGAATTTGTGACAATCAAAATCTTATTTCGATGTAGCCAGGGACATGTACGTTTTGAAATATTAATATGATGTCAAAATTCACTATTGATAAGTCCAGGGACCCATTCCACAAAGTGATTTTAGCGCTACAGTTGTCTTCAGTCTATGTTAAAGTTTGGGATTTGTTATCATCTTAGCACTAAGATAGCTTTGTGGGATGGGGGTCAGGATGTTTGGAGAACAACATGATACAAGTTGACAAGTGCAGTGAAAGCAGACAGAAGGTGAAAACACATATGACATAAGCTCCTGTTTGATGTCAACAACTCGTCAAGTTGAATAGAAAGTGACATTTGAGCAATACTACTGGTAGACATAATTCAAGTTGTTTCTTGGCTGGAGTATTTGTTTGACAAGACTTACCTGTGTTGCTTGGATGATCGTGAGGTCATTCATCATGGAGTAGCCAGCTCCCATCCTCGCCCGAAGACCTGAGCCACAGAAGACACACAGTCATCACAGCACCACAAGTGCATCCTTTACGATTAAAAGTTATCTCTGCAAATTTCCCAGTGTTTCTCATGATATATGAAACTGTGTCCCAAATTAGAGGTTTGTGAAATTGGGTTCATGTCCTGTATAAAAAACATATAACTAAATCATTTGAAGACATGTTTTCAACAAAAATAACAATTAATTGACTGTTTATCAAGCTAACAAACACAAATTGTTTTCCAAAATAAAATCGTATTAGAATTTTTTTATTTCATTTTTATTTACACTAGCTGTGTATACTGATATGACACAAGAGTTTTTAAATTGGATTCCAAGACTCCAGCTCTTCTTCAGTAGATGGTGTTTACCCACTTCTACATCTACTCTGTAACGGTTTCAGATGTAACTACTCGCATAGATCTGCACTCTGACAAGTTTACCAACCTGCTGTGCCAAACTCCATCCTCTGAAGCAGGCGTTTCTCCAATTCGGCAACATTCTTCTCCAAAGCCAGTTGTCGGATCTCGGCACGATTCTTATCATTCTACAATAGAAATAGTTGCAAAGAAAATAGTTCTGGATGTAGTATTGCTCGACTTTTAGCACTCTTTTGTTATTTATAAGTGAATAAGTGAATCAAACTTTAATGTTGCTTTGAATATTTCGGCATGTCAGCTTAATGTAGGAGAAAATGACACAGGTGATAGATTTTTGCAATTTGGTAAACAGGTACTGTGTTGACTGACCAAAAATCATTATCAAGAAAAAATCCAAACTACAATTTGTGGATCCTGGCATGAGAAAAAGCACAACTCTGCTGTGTGTGACTCAAACTGCTGTACCACTATCACGACTTTAACCCAAATATCTATAGAGATATTCAAGCAAAATACAGAGAATAGCTGCAACCAGTGTAATCATCAGGTATTAGCATAAGGAAAATTATAATGGTTAGCAGAATAATGTTTGCCAGTCAAACAGACAGTTTGTTATTCAGTTACAGTCCATGTACATAGTAAACAATTTTTCAAAAGAAATTTTGCTGTCAGTACATAACATATTAAATCTGAATACCAAGATACAATATATAATTTCCAGTTTAGAGAGTCCGTTTTCAGAAAACCAAGAGAGCTGAAGGCCCTCACATCTTTTACAATTATTATACTGGCAATTGTATAAATAACGTAAACATAATAGTTTGTCCATGACTGTACTGACAGCTGTGTTCTGAATACCGTATTCACTGTAATGAGTGCATAGGGTACTTAGAAAATTTACAAAGGAGAGCACTTATTAAAACCATACACAACAAGTTAAATTTGTTTTCAGAGATTGATTGGAAGTGAACAAACTTTGTTCAAATGTGTAATATGCACAAGACAATACGGACTGTCATGTAAATTTTCAGTCTTATAAAGGGGTGCTACAAAAGATTAGTCAATTGAAGTATAAGATGGTCAGGGGCCCATGTGCGACATACGCTTGCAGTCGGAAAGCGCACGATAAATCTCCAATATAAGTAAGTAGGTAAGTCAGGGGGCACTTATTGGAGTGAGGTGTGTAATACTGCGAATATGATGTACTGTCTGAAATTTTGGCTGTTTAACACAGATATTACTCTGGTTATTTTGTCTTCTTGATTGACAGTTCAAAATACCAGGGTTTGAAATAGTAGCCATTAATTTCACTAACAGGCCTACAAATTATTTGATAGCCCTTATTTTCAGAGTAGGGCTTGAGACTTTTCAATGGGCGATCTTTTTGTTCCAAAGGGCAATAACTCTCCTTTTGAAATGATATAAGCGACGGTCCAAACTGTCGCTTCCGGTCTGGTTCCCGGATCAATGCGCGCTGCGACAACGACTGACATGTAGAGACGGAGCCAAGCTAAAGAGTTATCCTGTTGCACCTGCGTTCAAAAATGGTCGTTTACAACTGAATATTTTTAACTAGCACATATTTTGTAGTGATTATTAGTTTATAATATCAACATTTGTTGAGTCTTCAACTACAAGACGAATTGTCACTTTGGAATATAGCGTGAAAAACGTCATGAAAAATGGTATATTGCCACGGTATTTTCTACGTCAGAAAACAGCGAGACATTAGTCAGTCTGGGCTAACATATTGCATCGATGAAATAATGCAAACTCATTTTATTTATCAGCCTTTGTGTTATTTCCCACAACAATTCAAGCATTCAAATCTCAACAAATACTACCATGGACTTCAATGTAATAAAATTAGTGATACGCCAACATTTGCGGCACACAGACATCTTTGACAGGCCTTTACCAATGATCTATATAGTAAGTATACATCCGTGCCTTTACAAATATTTTAAGAAGAAATAACGTTCACAATAATAAAACAACCGATTTTAAATGTATCTTTTTATATCAAAATTAAAGTTGCATCTGAATATTTAAATTTACATTATTTTTTTAAGAAATAGGCCAAATGAACATCTACCATGCATCTATAAAGCACTCAGTTACTCATTTGCAATATACATACCAGCCATCATTCTTTGAAATAAGAGATTTACCCATATCATTCTGCCCCTTATAACATGTGTCCCACCATTAAGTGCTCTGAGTCATCACAAGTGTTAATTCATTGATCTATTATTTCTTACAGAATTCTGATACTCATGCTCTTAAAATAGTAGTTAATTACAGAGATGTGTCCCAACAAACAACAAATCATACTGACTACCCCACAAAATGTGTATGATGCATAAATAGATCTAAATCATAGTTTTATCTTCTTGTTTTAGTAACATAATATTTATTTTAATGTTGACAAATTATTTCCCATACAAACCCACACACTATCCTGCTGTATCTAAGTATCCTGATTTTCATTCAACAGTACTTCAAGACACCTGTAGTATAAAGTATATTTATATGAAAATATGAATATGAAAGTTTATCATCAAATCTTCTGATGGTTAAATAAATGCAAATTGAACCCCACAGTCATTCCATGTAGATAAATGGATTTATTTATGTTATTTGTATTTGCATATAACAGATTATACTTACATATGTTACAGTCAGTGTCTATAATCAGGCCCAATATGTATTTTGACTGAAACTTTCAGTCAATATGCATATTGACTGATTCACTCAGGTAAGGCATATTTTTTCTTAAATTTTCATTCATTTATTATTGCCTGAAAAATAGGACCGGATTTTAGACAGACTGGCTGACAAATTTAATTTGGATCTATTTTCATCTTATCAAGATCAAAGTAACTTAAATTATGTAAGAAATTAAAAATGTTTTCACAATGAATTGATTGATTCTCCAAACCTGAAAGAATACCAGAGTCCATTTTTAATGTTACTTATCTTTATTAGCATAATATTCAGTTCAGAAACAGATGACAGCTAAAAAGTCATGCATGTGTAATCAAATACTAGTACACATGCACACGTGTGCCATGATATTAAATAAAACAAGTATTTGTCACAGAGTGACGAAATATCCCCCGTCTGTACACCATAGTACCAAATATGAAGACAATCCAGCGATTAGTTCTTGAGATATTGTGGCAACACCGTTTTCCAACTCCAAAAACAGATTTGCCTGCTGTGACCTTGAAAATGGGGTCAAGGTCACCAAATCTGACAGGTGTATGCGGTGTCTGTATATACACTATAGTTCCAAATATGAAGACAATCCAGCGATTAGTTCTTGAGATATCGCGGCAACACCGTTTTCTAACTCCAAAAGCAGATTTGCCTGCTGTGACCTTGACAATGGGGTCAAGGTCACCAAAACCGACTGGTGTCTGTGGTGTCTGTATATACACCATAGTTCCAAATATGAAGACAATCCAGTGTTTAGTTCTTGAGATATCGCGGCAACACCGTTTTCCAACTCCAAAAGCAGATTTGCCTGCTGTGACCTTTAAAATGGGATCAAGGTCACCAAAACCGACTGGTGTCTGCGGAGTCTGTATATACACCATAGTTCCAAATATGAAGACAATCCAGTGTTTAGTTCTTGAGATATCGCGGCAACACCGTTTTCCAACTCTAAAAGCAGATTTGTCTGCTGTGACCTTGAAAATGGGATCAAGGTCACCAAAACCGACTGGTGTCTGCGGAGTCTGTATATACACCATAGTTCCAAATATGAAGACAATCCAGTGTTTAGTTCTTGAGATATCGCGGCAACAAACAGGTGGGACGTACGGATGGACGTACGGACGGTAGTGAATACTATATCCCCCGCTTCGCGCTTTCGCGCGGCGGGGGATAATAATAAGAGTTATTGTGCGATGCAGATATCTTTTGGTGTGAAGAGAAAAAAGAAAAAACATTAATAATTTGTTTATGTTGGAATTTGGAACATCAGTTTAGAACAAGGAAACATAAAAAGCTTTAGAACAAGGAAACATAAAAAGGAAGGCCTAATGAAGTTAAGAATCAGCTTTATCTGTGTCACAATCATATGATTATTGTCAATGCAAACTGGATGTAGACACTGCATTGTTAATACAATCAACATTATAGAGATTGGCAATTAGTATGAATATATTGTTTTATTTTATGAAAATTGTAGTTGGTACAAATACTCTTGAATATGTATTTTAACTAATATATAGGGTCCTCTGTGTCTGAATTTTTTTTTCTACTTTGTAAAATTAAAAAAAGGCCAAAATAATATATATATATTTCATTGATCATATTGAAATATAATCATGGTAGTATTTGGCAACTTCCATTTCTTTTATTTTGAACATTGTATCATGAAATCTAGTTGATGACGTAATTTTACAGTGCCTGTTACTCTTACAATTTCTTGAGAACATTTCTCATTGCTCTCTGTTATATATCTGACAAATACTTACGCTCGTACATGTGTTGCTGTCAATATTCACAACATTGAGGCTACGGGCAACGTCGCATGAGACCTTCACATTTCGCGTACCGTATCGCCTCACCGTTGTACATACTGAAATGCATGCATATGATGTAGCCTGCACGACGAAGCTACAACATAGATATAGGAACGTATACAAAATCTACTTAATTTTCATATTCATACATCAAGGCCAACACTTTCAGTACCGATTGCAAAACGTCAACAAAGCGACCTGGGATGAACGATCAGCTGATCTCGCTGCATCGCTTCGAACGCCATATAGTGGGTAACTATACAATACAATCAGTCGTGGTCTTCCCTGATGTATCATTAAATCAAGGAACATTTATTTCCGGACATGGCAATAGATAAATCATTGTTTAGGCGAAAAGATATGCTGTCCACACACAAGCGTGACTGTTGCCGACAGAGGTGAAGGTTATACTAGTTAACCGTCTATTAGGCGTCATAGTAACGTGTAGTGCTCGTATCGCGCATACCACATGCGCCGTCAGTTTAAGGTTGGACCGTCCGGGTCAGCGCACCTAGCGGGTTAGTGAAGGGAAGATAAATTGAAAAAGATCGCCCATTGAATCATGATTCTGCCTACTATTTATCTTGCCCACCAGGAATGCCTGGTGACACTCTAATACAGACCCCAAAATACCTATTTTCAGATGGATTTTAAGGGGAAGAAATATCCACATATCTGTCCTCAGTAGAGTGAGTGAGTGAGTGAGTGAGTGACTGAGTGAGTGAGTGAGGTTTATTTATCACCAAGATATAGATTGAAATTACTGTTATTTACGAAAAGAAAACACCAGGGCACACTAACAGGTCATGTTCAAAACCTAAAGACCACCAATGTGTTCACAACAAAATATTGAAAATAAATTCAACCACAGCAATATGCTAAAGTCTGCATATATCCAGCCAAAACTTGGATCCGGAGAGAATTTAATATTAAACGTTAACCACATATTTTGCAAGGGAATTCGAATGGCATGTCAGTGTGTCGGAGGAAGACCACAGTGTTGCAAGTCTTAGATGTTCAGCATTTGGTGAAACCCATAGTGCTGAGAAACCTAGAAACATAATCAGGGCAAATCTGGATTTGAACTCACGATCATAGGTTTCGGCCATGTTTAAGGGAAGCAACTCTGATGTCCTCTGGCCAGCCCATGGGGATGTTAAAGTTGCAGAAAGCTCACCTCGCACTTCTCCACAACTATGGGACAAGGGCAGGTCCTTTTAGGGTTGCAAAAAGTTCATTACACATATTTCATGGAGTTACGATATTGGAAGGAAAGTATGAACAGTTGTTGATCAGTATTGGAGGGAAAATATGAATAGTTATTGATCGGTATTGGGAGGGAAAATATGAACAGTTGTTGAGCGGTATTGGAGGGAAAATGTGAACAGTTATTCATGAATATTGGAGGGAAAATATGAATAGTTGTTGATCAGTATTGGAGGGAAAATATGAACAGTTATTGATCAGTATTGGAGGGAAAATAAGAACAATTGTTGATCAGTATTGGATGGAAAATATGAACAGTTATTGATCAGTATTGGAGGGAAAATATGAACAGTTATTCATCAATATTGGGGGAAAATATGAACAGTTATTTATGAATATTGGAGGGAAATATGAACAGTTGTTGATCAGTATTGGAGGGATAATAAGAACAATTGTTGATCAGTATTAGATGGAAAATATGAACAGTTATTCATCAATATTGGAGGGAAAATAAGAACAGTTATTTATGAATGTTGGAGGGAAAATATGAACAGTTGTTAATCAGTAATGGAGGGAAAATAAGAACAGTTATTCATCAATATTGGAGGGAAAATATGAACAGTTGTTGATCAGTATTAGAGGGAAAACATGAACAGTTATTAATCAATATGGGAAGGAAAATATGAACTATTCATCAATATTGGAGGGACAATATGAACAGTTGTTGATCAGTATTAAAGGGAAAATATGAAGTTATTCATCAATATTGGAGAGAAAATATGAACAGTTGTTGATCAGTATTAGAGGGAAAATATGAACAGATATTTATCAATATTGGAGGGAATATATGAACAGTTGTTCATGAATATTGGAGGGAAAATATGAACAATTGTTGATCAGTATTGGAGGGAAAACATGAACAGTTATTCATCAATATTGGAGGGAAAATATGAACAGTTTTTGATCAATATTGGAGGGAAAATATGAACAGTTGTTGATCAGTATTGTTTGATTTTTTGTTTAACGCCGCACTCAGCAATATTCCAGCTACCGGTATATGACGGTAGTCTGTAAATAATCGAGCCTTGACCAGACAATCCAGTCATTGACATCATCAGCATCGATCCACGCAATTAGGATACGATGACATGCATCAACCAAGTCACCTCTTACGACAAGCTTAGTCGCCATTTACGGCAAGCATGGGTTGCTGAAGACCTATTCTACCTCTGATATTCACGGGTCGATCAGTATTGGAGGGATATGATGAACAGTTGTTGATCAGTTTTGGAGGGAAAAAGTAAGCCACTAAGTGGCTGGTGAGAGTGAAAACATTTCTCTGGCATGATATGACCTACAGAAGCATTGAGTATAGAGGCACAAATATTTGCAGTGTTTGAGACTGCTAGGCTGACACTAGTAAATCTCAAGGAGGTCTCGTGACATTTCTTCATGTTCTACCACCTTTACCATTAGGAAGATGGCAACTCATTGTTGCAGATCATTGTTGCGGACTTGTGTAGATAAAAGTTAATTTCACTTCATCATCACAGGAACTATTTTTGGTATTAGGGTTGATTGATAAGTGCTAAGCACCACATAGAAGGAATTGCATAAGAGTGAAATCTATTGTCGTGGACATTACATGATGACGTCATAGAAGTCAGTAAAAATAGCAGGAGTCTGTGACCTTTGTTCATGGACAAACTTGAGGAATATCAAGGCTAAGAACCTATCAATCAGCCCGCATAAATCTCATTGAGAATAATACTTTAGCTAAACATTGATTGGCTGGTTTTCTGCCTATTTTCATTGTTTGCATAACCACCATAACATCTCCAAGCAACCTGACATCAATATCTGGTGACGGTCATTTATTTGGAAAAAGCATGTATAGGGATTTATTCTGCCTCTCAGAAGTCCATGTGCAGCCTGACTTGTTCGTGGCTGGGTATAAGAGATTTATTCTCCTGCTGAGAAATTTGTTTCCCTCCAAGGCGGGATGCATAGTATTTTATCAAGATCATGTGAACCAATTAGATCTCATCATTCTGACATGGAGGTCTGATAAAATCCTTTCTTGTCTACATGATGTCATAGAATATTTTACAGGATATCCTTGACTGAGCTGATTTCACTTTTTTTGGTGATCAGAAAAGCAACATAAATAAAAACAAGAGTCATCCGAAGATGACATATCCCCCCGACGTGGCATGTCGGTAAACTGTGTGTACCTTCAAATGTATTTAGATTGGCAAGGAAATCTTTTTCCTTGATGCCAAAACCAGAAATATAATGAAGGTTATTAAATATTGGTTCATGTAGCTCACTTTCTGATGATCTCATGCAATTGTAATTAACAATAACTTCGCAGATTCGCGACCAGTATGTGTCCAGTGTGCCTGTCTGGAAGCTTCCATCTGGCAGATCGGTGTAGATATGTTAATAGCAAAGGCACCACTACATATTACATAACCTGCTTGATAGGTGTGAAAACTTTTGAGAAGCTAGGTTGTATGGTTCGGGAGATATGGTCCGGACAAGAGCACTACCCTCAAATTTCCTAAGTTCATCATATTTTCATGGAAACGACAAAATGACAAAAATATAAAATGCTAAAAATCTCTAAAGCAAAAGGCACTTCTACTGAGCCTGATTGTTAAGTGTACCAAGTTTTGGGAAGCTAGGTTGTACGGTTTAGGAAATATGGTCCGGACAAGAGCACTACCCTCAAATTTCCTAAGTTCATCATATTTCCATGGAAACGACAAAAATAAAAAATTCTAAAAATCTCTAAATAGCAAAAGGCACTACTACTGAGCCTGATTGGTAAGTGTACCAAGTTTTCTGAAGCTAGGTTGTACGGTTTAGGAAATATGCTCCGGACAAACAATGATCACAGACGGACAGACGGAAGGATGGACGGACAGACGGACATCCTGATGGCTATATCCCCCAGTCACAATAACTGTGTTGGCAAAGTCATGTTGTGAGCTTGCATGTTCATCCTGCACGTTTCCTGTCTACTACAAATTTTATTCATCTGAGATTAGCTGTACCAGGATGATTTCAATTTACTTCATTATTGATAAAACCCAAAGAAATACACTTATATATAAAAAAATTCAATATACCGACCCATTCAGATCGTATCACATTGTGTATTGTTGAAGGTTCGTATCATGGTTTACCAGTGAGTAGGTAATATTGTGCAGTTTTAATATGCCTTTCTGTGGGGATTCCAGGTTAGACTAGGTCCCTGGCAAGCCATGCTGGTCAAAAGAGTAGATGCAATCGAATGGGTGGTCAGGTTCTGTGACATTGTTGTTATCGTAGCTCAACGGTATCAATCACTGGATTGTCTTGTCCAGGCTCATTATGAACAGGCCCTTGTCACATACAAATGATCCAGCTGGATAACTGCAGAGTTAGGCATAAAAAAAACAACAACGTTTGTAATCAGCACACATCAGACAAAGAAAAAACATTCACCATGATAAAAATATTATTTATTCACAACTTAGTGTTAATATTTTTTCATTCTGTCAAAGGAATGTAACACACAAATTTCAAAGTTAACATTAAAAGGAAAGCTAAAGAAAATGACATTGTGTAACACATTATAAATCTTGACTAGCTGTACAGTCCATGGTAATACAATATTATGACATCCTCGATTATCCAGAGTTTTGTTTGTTTGTTTGTTGTTTAATGCAATATTCCTGGTATGTCTGTAAATAAACAAGTCTGGACCAGACAATCCAGTGATTGATATCATGAGCATCAATCCACGCAATCAGGATACAATAACATGCACCAACCAAGTCAGAGAACCTGACCACCCGATCCTGTGAGTCGCCTCTTACGACAAGCATAGTCGCCTTTTATGGCAAGCATGGGTTGCTGAAATCCAGCGTTTATTATCGCCATTCCATAAGGCAAAATATCCTGGACCCATTCACCAACAAAACCTTGTTTCGGAAGCGACATCAGCATCTCCATTTTACTAGTCCAGAATTTCTCTTGAACATGAGTGCTAGTTAATTTTGAAGGCTATTTTTGTCACTGGAAATGGACTCAGAACAAGGCTATGGAGGTGAATGGATCCAGGGTATTTATCCTAGTAGTCTGGAGATATACTACCCTGGATAATCAAGGATGTCACATTTTGCACAATACTAACATGACAGAACCTCACTGATAGAAGTTGACCAGTGTGCCTTGATAGTCAAGGTATAAATTATTTTAATGATAGTGATGGGTTTATCATGTTTATTGAAAATTATTGCAATAATGGTTTTCGTATTGCAATACGTATCACAGTATATAACATGCATTCTTTCCCCCGCACATTCAGACAACTTTGTAGTTGTCCGCCATTTTGTCCGATGTTGCTATGGTGACAACGTATGTGTAACAGACACCTTATATACAAGAAGCTGGTCATGAATATTTTTGCTTTTTCAATCACAGCAATCAGTTAATGTCTAGACTTCACAATTTCAGTTCAACTTATCACTTATATATGTTATGGAAACTTTTGTTCACACCTTGACCATGTGAGTGAGTGAGTATTGTTTTACGCAACTTTTAGCAGAACCCAGGCCCCACTACTTCCCCTGTATGTACAAGGTGAGGTATTATTTAGAACACATTCTTAAACATAACATCCACGACATGATTCTTGAAGTCAGTACATGATTCTCCTACATGGTCAGATGAATACTTCCTTTTTCGGTGACCACCAACGGTTTCCCTCAGACAAGAGTCATCATTTTTTTCTACATTTTCATCTCCAATGACCATATTCCCTTCACGGAAAACAAGATAACTTTTATCCTCTTCCCCTGCTGGCTCTTGCTTGATTGGCATTATCTCCCCTTGATCACCCTCATAGGTGGCGCCACTTTCCTTGGTCTTACTATAAGCACTCTTCTTCCTACTCATTACCAACTGAACTATTTCAGAAGGTTGCCCCACAAACTGACAATTCACCATAACTGGATGTCCAAACTCTGAAATATAATTTTCATGAAGCCTGTACAAGCCAAATCCACTTTTCCCTCTCTGCAGCTCTGTCATGAGAAACTGGTGAAGGAAATACAAGGCCTGGATCAGGACATCCATGGTTGCCTCATGGCAAAGTTCAAGGTCATATAACACCTGTTCCAAGGGAGGGCACTGGTTTTCCTCAAGGACCTCCTTGTGAATGACCTTGTCTCTTATCCTCATCCAGTTGTTGCAGTGGCTGATCATGTCATCCTTTAGCTGACTATCAAAGAAATTCAGCCAAGACCTACTGCAGTTGTGTTTATGACTGTTAAGGAGTGATTCAAATTCTGACTTGGAGCTTACCCTCATCAGATCCTCTAAATCGGTCAGGTAGTGGTCAGTTCGCTTAGAGTGCATGTTCTTAGTCAGCCAGCACTGAGCTTCTCGTCTGATGAAAGAAGGAGAAAGAAGGGTGATGCAGCTTGGAAGGCACTTTTTAACTACAGTCATAACATTTGGATCTTTGTCAAGAATTATTGCAAGGGATGGCTCATTGGCTTCAACCCTCAAAGCTGGAAGATGTTCCACGATCAGATTGAAGAGACTTGTATGACTAAGAGGGGTCTTATCCTGGTGGATCATGAACACTAGAGGAATAACAGGTGGACTCCTGCTTGACTCCACGAGAATAAACTTTGGATGATGAAGCGACAAGACTGATATGAAGAATCCATCAAGGCACGGTGATGTGCTATAAGACAGACACTGTATGGTGTCATTCCGTGTTAACAGGAAGTCATTGAGGTCGGAACACAGGTCACAGCTCCCAAATAGAAGAATAACTTCCGGAGCTGAGCTGAAGGACCAAAAATAATCATTATTCCTCATTTCAAAACATATTTTCATTAGATCTGTAAATGTTTTCTGGCTAAATTTGAAATTGTTTTCACCCTCTTTCTCTACCCATGTGTCCACTTCAGCACCATCTGAGTCGTCAACAATAGAACGGATGTTATGTGGAATGAGGCTTACCAATAATGATGATTTCTTAACCATTCCTGATGTGGATGGGAGAGACATGTCTCCTATCTGAGACATCAAATTTCCCTCATCTCTAGCTGTGAAAGCAGAAATGTTCATCTTGTCACTAATTAGAGAGTTGTTGCTGTCTAACCTAGCTGTATCGGGGCCAGTTGATAGTTTAATGCTTTTAACAAAAGCAACCAGCTCCGGGGAAGATGCAGTTCCAAAGTAATGCACAACCATGTATTTCAGTTCCTTGTTGATCGGGATATAGACACAGCGACGGAAGCCAACAATATCTGTGTCGTGACTGGCAGTTGTGAAATAGATTTTCTCAAACAAGGGTGAATGCTGGGGGTACATATGCTTGCCTTTGTTCCTCCACCGATAGCCATCATAGAACCAAATTTCTGTAAATAGAAGAATGCTTTTTAGTATTTTGATGAAAATGTGACCTTTGTTTTGCACTACATTTTCTGTCCAGCATTATCAGTTAACAAAAGCTTATTGGGTTGGTACCATTCCCTGTCAAACTGTTGTAACGAACACATTTCCAGATACCATCATAGAGTCATACCTCTATATATTTTATTGCAATAACCAACAACACAATCATGATACTGCAAAAGTTTGGGCAATAATTCTGCGACAGTTGTTTACAGGTTTTTGCCCTCCACGATGGTACCCTTACGGGAATGTCTTTACATTGAGAAAAACCTATCAAAGTCATTGTATGGAACTATGCATGTATTGTGTGCACCCCTCTCTACACAGCTGCATTTTGGGGGGAACAGCTGTCCACTATACAGCAGGGATGAGAATGGATATTTTTTCTTTTCAGCTGGAGCATGAACCATAATTTATGGGTGTTTATTGGGCGCCTGGTGGCTTGGCCCCACTGAAGCTATCAGATTTTAACAAATTTAATGTCTCTAACATTCACGGAAATTCGCGGATCTGAGGACAATTCTCACCCCTGATACACAATGGTATATTTCTGGATATATTATTGCTCCTGATAATTCTTAAAGACACTGAGTACCTTTCTCATCTTTCTCATTGGGTATTTCAATTTTGCTTAAAATATTTTTACTCCCTTGGGACAAGATTATTGGGCATTTAGAAACCAATGACCCTACGCCTACAATGACTTCAAGCTGACAGTGATACAGTGAGAATAGTAATGCTTTTGACTATTTTATAAATATTCAACGAAATATTTGACATTATCATATTGTTGCACAGTAAAGAACTTGTTACGATGTCAAGGGAGGCAGCTTGGTTTATAGTTATACACATGTATTAGGCCTGGGAAGAGTCCAAATGTACTACCCAGGTACCTGACCCCTATTACCCGACCCTACCCGGGTACCCAGTGTAGGTCTCAAGAGTTGGGTACAAAATGTCTGCTTGGTAATTGTTTTACCAGAGCCCTGGCAAAAAGTATTCAGATACACTTATAAAATGATCTGGTCATCAATAGTAGTTGACTGAAGCTTTATCTTTATTCAAATATATAAAAGTCAGGGAAGTCTGCATATTCCAAAAGAAAAGCGAACATTAGCAACTTGGGTAATTATTGAGTTATAGTGAATTTTTGTCATTAAACAATATTATATCACGTGACAAACCATGGGTTCGGGTATTCCTCTGGGTACCTAGGTCTTACTCAGTACCCACCCAAGTACCCCAGTTACCTATCCCAGCCGTAACATGTATCATGATATTTACCCAGTAAACAGATACCCAAGGCGGTCATCAAACAATGAATTCGTTGGACAAAATGAGTGAGTGAGTCGGGTTTAACACCGTTTTTAACAGTATTCCAGTTATATTGCGGCGTCAGCTTAATGTGGAAGGAAAGCCCAAAATGATGCAGGTCTCAGACGTTTGCCACTTCGGGGAAACCCACGAGCATGGGTAGGGTGGTGACAAACCTAGAAACGTAATCGGGGCGAACCGGGATTCGAACCCACAATCACAGGTTTCTGGCGTGCCCAAGGGACGCAACTCTGCACAACGAATCGCGGCGCCTTAGACGACTGGGCCACCTGTGCCTCCTTGTTGGACAAAAACAAATTAAGTCCAACCCAGTGAATCTGTTGACAGTGTGGCATGGTATCTATGTCAAATATTCCTATTTGAACTTGTCACCAAGCTACTGCTCTAGATTATTGCAAGGGTTGTTTTTAGCAAAGGGCAGATTTGATATAGGTCCCCAGCAACCAATGCTTGTTGTAAGGTGACTAATGGTATTAGATGGTCAGGCTCTGTGACGTGGTTGATGGCATGTCATCATATCCCAATTACGTGGATTGATGCTCATGGATGGTCAGTTGCTGGACTGTCTGGTCCAGACTCAAATATTTACAGACAGACGTATTTGGAACCTGTCATTTATTATTGGGTTGGTCAGAGGGAATAAGGAGAGGGTCTCTCTCTCGAGGAGGGTTATAAAAATGGACACTTAATAATAAAATATAAGCTGCTTTTACCTTTTTTCTTCTCAGGGAGGGTTGTGAAAAAAATGTACAGGGACATGGGGAGAGTCATCCAAAAATATGACAATCAGGGACAGATGTAGGATTTTTAAAAAAAGGGGTAGGGTTCTTCAGTGGGGGTGGGAGAAAGTCCAATCTCACTCAAATCAGATCTAAGTTCTCGCTATTGCTAAACAAAGATCTGAGGACATCCCATTACGGGTCACGTCAGAACGACATTTCGCGAACATTGGCCTCCCACTGAAACGACTAACAAGAAGTCGACATCATTCATTTCTTGAGCTTTACGGCACTCATTTCAACCTGGTGACTTCCATTTCAGACTACGTTTGAAAAATATGTTGACACGGTTCCTGATTAAAATTTTGAAAACTGAACGAACGAACATTCCGGAATGTCTTTTATATCGTTGCGATTGTATGGCAATGCTTCCCACGTACTGTGCAACGCCTCCTCTGTTCAAATGTTTATCCCACGCAAACAAGAGATAGACGATAATTTTGACGGAATCAGACGTACGGGACGTAACTGTCGTTCTGAATATCCTGTGTTAGCGTTTTCAAGGTGCATGATTAGAAAACACATTTCGACTGTCACTTTCATGATCTGGTAAGCGAGGCTTTGATTGGTCGGATGAAAGGTCGTTCTGACGTGACCCGTAAAGGGAGGTCCTCAGATCTTTGTTTAGCGATAACGAGAACTAAGATATGACTCTAGGGGGAGTCGATCCTGAGTTCCCCATAGTGAAATACCCCAACCCACAGGAGGGCAAGGGAGCATTGGACAGTACATGGGAGTATTATGAGTCACAGTTAAACCACAAACAAACAAAACTTTGTATTTGAAGTGATAACTTACTTTTATCTATGTATCTCTGCTCATCCTGGTCATGGTGGTAGATATATACCTCTCCTGCTTTAGGTCTGTAGGGAGCCTTTGTGCTCACACTCTGGATATCTGGATTTGCTGAAATAAAATTGAATTATTTTCTTTGTAAATTAGTCAAATGTTTCACTATGAAAATTATTAACATTATGACTATCTGGAATCAAGTTAATGTCTAATTAACAGTAATTGTATCATATCTTAGATTCAGTGCTTAACTAATACTGGCATGATCAGTACAGTGTTCGAAAATAAGTGCCTGCCTGTAGGCCAGTGGCAAGCAGATGTCATTGTGGGCCCGTAGTCTTCAAGTTGTATAAGTCCTTATGACCTGCAGTAAATTTAAGTGTTCATTTATTTGTCACAATACATGTATAACAAGCTGCAGTTTTTTAAATGAGGGCCTAAAGAGTTTAGAAAGAGCCTGCAGCTTCTAAAGTCGAGTGGGTCTTGATGGCAGCCTGACAATTGTATTTATTTCAAACACTAAATTAGTACCACATATGATATACAACATGTATCATGCATGTTATGTCACAATAGAAAATTTCAACAAATGTCACATACATGTATTAACATCTTTTGATGTATTAAATTAAAATGAATGTCAAGAAGTCCTTGTCTCAACAATGATAACAATTATGTTAAAAATTTAACAAGAACAAATAGAACATTTTATAACATGTAGAAAACAAATATATACATACCAACTATATCCAGTAGATCTTCAGGCAACTTGAACGGTTTATCCTTGTAGCTATATATAACAGATCTTGTCTCTGCAATGCGCTCGTTACCTCCACGGGAAATTTCCATTGCCTGTTTTTTCACCTTATTTCTCTATATTTCAAAACCTTTCATAGGCTGATCAATAATATTTTTAGAACATGGATCATAGAATTGCTCCATGTTTTTCTCACCAATTGGTTATTGTGGAAACCAAGCCAATTTTCAGTATTTTATATTTCAAATTCAATCAGTTTGTGTAATTTAAATCTATAGTTTGTATATATACATGCAGCCTGTGTCAGTAAATCCAAAACATGTACTGGAAACATTGCTTGAAGAATCGTTGATGGAGCTACAGAAATCTGTGTGTTTTCTGCTGAAAATGTCAGTTTCCCTTGTCTAGTCAACTTCCGGCAGTGTCATTTCCGACTCTTTCCAGGTCACCAAAGGTCAAATCTGGATATATTATGCGAAAGACGGAATTGTATAGATAGAACCCGCAAAATAACGATCATGTTCTGTTGAATGATTACATCGCCCCAAACAAACGAATGGATGGCCCTGGGAGAAGAATTGTGCACTGTCAACAATGAATGTCGCAAAACGTCAGATATTCGCGATCATACTTCACTTACCCTATCCCATCGCATCCATTCGTCAACTTTTGCGTCAATGTCAGCATTTCCAGTTTCCAGATCATCCATCTCGAACTGTATGGCTGATTTAATTGTACATGCTGTAGCGCTAACTTTCATCAGAAACAAGCCTAAACCGGGCCAGAGAAAAAAATGAAGGTCGCCTACGAGTGTCAAGGTCAAGGCCGATTCTATACATTTACAGATTTACACTGTCAATCCTTAAAATTGTTCTTTTGAGAATTGTACTGATTAACTATTTATTATGTATGTCCACTTTTGCCGAAATGGTTTAGTTAAATATAAAGGATGTGGTAATGTAAGTTCAAACGACGTGTAGTTTACGACACCAGATTGACACACGACAATACATACCAGTTTACGGTAGCGACTGTCGAGTCAACACACCTGACAGGTACTCGCTCGTCGACGACACCGAAGTTAGGGTTAGCATTTGGCAAAGCAAGAATATATCAAATAGGTAACCTCAAGATACCTCAAAATGGAAATCGGCGAGGTGAGGGTGGCGGAAGATGCCGATTTCAGAAAACTTCAAACGATGTGTGACGATCATTCTGACTGGAAACTAGAAATCAATAAACAGAGCACGACGGTGTGGACGAAAACAAACGATGTGTCAAATTTCAAAATGGTTAAGGTGAGTCATTTTTATGTATAGTGATTAACCTGACAATCACTCCTTTGATTTGGACTCCGTGACATGTGTGCGTTTACTGGAAATTATAATACTGTTTTGACTCAGACCAGTCTACATGATAACCGGTGTTTATATAGATATGAGAGTTGTTATGTACTTTCGTAAGGGTAGAGGAATTGTTTCCCATTGCTCATCATTAGGAAAGTTAATTCTACATATGGCCATAGTTATGCCTGTTGTGGTACATTTCTGTACTTACCTACCATCAATGTACATCCCTGTCCCGTAGCTATGGTTACCGTAACCCCTTTTCTGTTCATTGTTTAATATCAGTTTTTCTATCTTCATGTGCCCATGTCCTATTTTAATTCTTATGACGACATTGCTGGCATTTCAAGGGATGGGTGATTCAAAACATATATGCCTATTCATATCGGTAGGCATGGTTGGTGCGGGCTAAAACGGCACCTCAGCAAAACAGCTCCAATTTCCTCTGGTGGAAACGACACCTCACGTGTGAAAACAGGAACTGATTGTCGTGGGAAAACGGCACCTCATATGTTTATTAACAATAAGAATTATTTATGTAGTAGTATATATGCTTTATTCATTGGTGATATTCATTTATTCTTTATTTCTATTATAGTTACCATTGTCATCTATCAGCAATCAGTCAACAGGGTAACATTACTATTTCTTAATAGCGCCTTGTAAATTACAGTTACACCTGTTAGTTGTTACAACAATATTAATTAATATAGCAGTACCAGTACAGGGTATACAGCAATATATGTTACTACTTGGGACTATGAATTATCCTGGAAGAAAAGTCTAGACTGCCAATATGCGGTGAAAGATAAATTACAGTGCACCTCCTACATCTCTGATTCACTAATAATCATACTTCTATTTCTAAATCATTTTTAATCACTTACCCCCAAATATGTATTCTTTATTTCATTGAAAGCGATTTTTAGTAAGCATTACAGATTTACATCATGTACATGAGATTGAAAACAAAACTGGAACAAATTTTCTAAAACAATATGTCAGTCCCCAGGAAAACAAACTGGTTATTGTTTTGACCTAGAGCATTTATTATATACCCAAGACATTGCATTACCATACATTCTACACCTCACCTGGCAGGCAATTCATTAGTTTATTCCATTCTACTTTCGAACCTGATTCACAAACCAAACTCAGTAAGATATCAGCATTGGGACCAATAATTTCCACCCATGACTCGATAATGAAGTTTGTGATGGATCATCTTTCAATAGAATGTCATTTTAATGAATTTGTGGATTATTTAACTAGAATATGAACATTATCAATTTCATGATGAAAAGTACAATGTCTGAGAACAGACAGAATTTTAGTACCTGTTGCTGTTGTGATGTTTCCCAGTGATCCATTTTACATTGATGAAGGACATGGAGAAGGAATGCTCTTGAATGACATTACAGTGCTGTAACTAAACACATGCACCAGAAGAAATTACATGTACATCCAATCCTTTGTGGTGAGGAGTAAAATCCTTCATGTTTTGTTCCTGTTGTAAAACTGTCCATCAGTTTGACAGATGTTTATACAACGCAATATGTCCACAGGTGTGTACCACTAGCAAGGATACATATAGGTTGTATCATCTGATCTACAATAGGTTGTATCGTCTGATCACAATATGTCTACAGGTGTGTGCCACTAGCAAGGATACATATAGGTTGTATCGTCTGATCTAGTGTATGAGGAATATATAGCTTGTATCGTCTGATCTAGTGTATAAGGGATATATAGCTTGTATCGTCTGATCTAGTGTATGAGGGATCTATAGCTTGTATCGTCTGATCTGGTGTATAAGGGATATATAGGTTGTATCATCTGATCTAGTATATGAGGGATGTATAGCTTGTATCGTCTGATCTGGTGTATAAGGGATATATAGGTTGTATCATCTGATCTAGTATATGAGGGATGTATAGCTTGTATCGTCTGATCTAGTGTATAAGGGATATATAGGTTGTATCGCCTGATCTGGTGTATAAGGAATATATAGGTTGTATCATCTGATCTAGTGTATAAGTGATATATAGGTTGTATCATCCTATCTGGTGTATGAGGGATGTAAAGCTTGTATCATCTGATCTAGTGTATAAGGGATATATAGCTTGTATCGTCTGATCTAGTGTATGAGGGATATATAGCTTGTATCGTCTGATCTAGTGTATGAGGGATATATAGCTTGTATCGTCTGATCTAGTGTGTAAGGGATATATAGCTTGTATCATCTGATCTAGTGTATAAGGGATATACAGCTTGAAAGTTGTATCGTCTGATCTAGTGTATAAGGGATATATAGCTTGTATCGTCTGATCTAGTGTATAAGGGATATATAGCTTGTATCGTCTGATCTAGTGTATTGCATGTATAACACGAATAAGGAAGTGCATTGTTGTTAATTGACTTATCATGTTTGATAAATGACTGGTTTTTAAGAGGATGTGTGCGAACAATGAACAATGGTCTGGCTTCATAGTGGAGGAAGTCAGATGTGACAATCAGGACACACAAAGGCTGAGTGAGTTTGGTTTGATACTGCTTTGAACAGTATTTCAGTTTTATCACAACATATCAGCTTGTGGGGGGAAGTTAAAAGTGATGAAGGCGTTCGATCTTGTAGATGTTACCACTTTTTTAAAACCCACCAGCACAGGTATGGGTCTGTAAAAAACTTGGAGCATAGTCAGGGCGGACCAGGATGCAGACCAGCAGTGGTAAGTTTCTGGCATGCAGATCAGATGCTGCTGGAGTGTAATTCTACAAAGTTAATTGCAGTGCCTTAGATGACTAGGTCACCAGTGCCCCCTGGACACACAGACAATTGTAGTCATTTTGAGTGAACCTGACAACCAAAGCATCAAATCTCCAGTGATGTAATAATCCATGTTATGATGATAATTATGGCCTCTTATATGGTGCTAACCTCTACACTTAAATGTGCTCAAAGCACATAAATGTCAATATGTATTAATATTTAAAAGTCAAAGGAAACAGGTGTGTCTTTAGCTGATTCTGGAATTGTTCAAAGGGACCTTAAATCTACAAGAAGTGAATTCCACTCTGCAGCTGCATTATGGGAGCAGTACCTCGCTCCTATTTACAAAAGATATATGGAACTCCTCCATGTCGGGCTGTAACCATGGCAACAATACACTTTGTTGCGATAGAATACTATTCTCACTAATAACATGATACTATACAATGTGAAATTCAACATGTGACATGTTGAGGAAACGTTTCCATTATCAAAGAAAATGAACCCAACTGAAACAGGTTTACTTGATTTGAGTCCATAAGACAGTGTCTAGGACAGCATGTTTATTGTTTATCATCATGTTTGTTAGGGTGAGTGTATTGGCACATAAATCATATTGCAATATATCGCAATACAGCTCTCGGTATTGTGATACATTTTTCAATACATATTTGGGCACAAATTATTATAATTTGTAGCAGGATCATGAGGGGAATATGGGGTTTTATGCATCCCACGTTAGGTTTTATACCTCTTGTATCTGGCTCGTATAAAAACCATTGTACGCTGAGTGATCCTGCTACAATGAATTTATGTAACCAACATGTTTTAATATGACATTGTTAAAGAATTTAAACAAATTAAATATTGATAGAAAACAGCTGTTTAATTGAGCTGGAGTAAGCTTGCACTATGCCACATGACTTTCATTACCGGTAACTCAGAAAAAGCGTGCCGCCTTTTGCTTTGAGGTGGGGTATAGGGATTTATTCTGTCTCTCCCCTGACCTGCCATAGGTTGGGGTATAAGAGATTTATTTCCCCACTGAGAAAAGTATTCCCCTTCAAGGATCGATACATAGTATTTTATCAAGATCACGTGGACCAATCAGATCTCATCATTCTGACATGAAGGCATGATAAATATATTTGTACTGTTCAACATGTTCAAATGGTACTTCTTCATTCAATAATCCAGACTTCAAATTGGAAGATGGGTAGTATGGATAAACAAGACTACCTCTTTAGTCATCAATATGGAATCTTAATGTAAACAGCATCAAGCATGTGCTGTTTAAATGGTTTATATAGGAACCCAGTCCATCCAAATGCCTCATGTTAGTAGATATTATTTATATAATTATATATTACTTTTTTTGGACTATCAGAAAATATCAACATGATCAATACACAAGGGTTGTATTGCGATATAGCGGTATTCCGGTTATAATGAACACTGCTAATGTTGATACTAATATCAAATGAATATATGTCTTCTATTGATACGTGACCTACCAAAATGGTACCCATATACTGATGGGCTCAACATGCAGTGTATGCAATAAACTTAAATGCAACGTTAAACCCCATCAACTGATCAATGCTCATTTGACCTCACCACATTATCATGAATATAGTTTCCAACTAGGGCTGGGACGAGTCCAAATTTACGACCCGGGTACCCACCACCCTATTACCTGACCCTACCCGGGTACCCGTTGTAGATATTAAGAGATAGGTACAAACTGTCCGATATGGAAAAGTTTGACCTTAGCCCTGGCAAAATGTATTTAGATACACATGTAAAATGATCTAGTCATGCATACACTGAAGTTTTATCTTTATTCAAACATATGAAAGTCAGAAGGAATTGGTGCATTGTCAGAAAGAAATGGGAACATTAGTGACTTATAGTGTAACTATAGAGTTGTAGATAATTTTTGTCATTAAACAATATATCACATGACTAACCACGTGTTCAGGTAGTCCTGTGGGTACCCGGGTCCTAGTCAGGACCCACCCGACCCAAGTTACCCGTCCCAGGCTTATTTCCAACACTGTGCCTTTGACAACAATATAACAACTCTTTCCCTTATTTACACTGCTTAAAATTACAAAATTGTATTTCCTAGGCTTAATGTTGATTCAAATCTGCATGCCAGCTAATAAATACTGATTTGATGTGAGCACATGTTGAAACAGCTGCCCATAGTATGTATTTGACTTGCTATTATCATGATTATGGCTCTGTGCATCCAACAACAAAGGCATTATTGATTTATTTTCCAATTCACATGATGAAAGGGATAAAGAATATTTTATTAAGCATCAAGAATTGGATATCGGACATGGTTCAAGGCCTGGTGCAATTTATTTCCTTGCAGATGTGTTGTGTTGTGATAATGTTTGTTCTTACATGCTATGAGGGGCGGTCGGGTAGCTTTGTGGTTAAAGCGTTCGCTCGTTGTGCCGAAGACCCAGGTTCGATCCCCGACATGGGTACAATCTGTGAAGCCTACTTCTGGTGTCCCCCGCCATGACATTGCTGGAATTTTGCTAAAATCAGTGTAAAACCATACTCACTCACTCACTCTTGCATGCTATGATATAATGTATACTCCGAGCATGGTGAGTTTGAGGAAGCTAGTAATAATGTAAAATATAACTGTGGTAACTCGAAAATGATGTGGTTAACTTGTAAATCCACAGTGAATAAATTTGAAAATTATTGTATTTCACATAACACATGCAAATGGGGTGAGATGTAAGAAATTACTATGCACAATTTCTCATTACACCTTTAAATCTGAAATTAACAACACTTTGCAAAAGCATTGGAGCTCAATTTGAGCACAGACATTTTAGACATTAACCAACATTAACCTCAATCATTATCATTAATAGATTTTTCTATGTTTGACCAATTCCCCAAACAGGTATTGTTTCAAACTTTCATAAACCAATCAAATTTGGCAGTTACATTATCTTACCACAGGTAACCATGGTAACAACATTCGCTCACCCCTTATTCACCCTTTTCAAAATATTTTGGTTATTAAAAGGTGTAACTTCTGGTGACAAGGTTGGGGCTTGTCAGCTATTATTGGATTTGAAATCATTCCTACTGATAGGAATCACATGCTCTGCATTGAAAACAATGAAATGATAGATATGGTAGAATTACTGTAATGTTGTACAGTGAACATGTTGAAAGTTACCATCAGTTATGACTGATTTTGGCAACATGCAAATGTCACATTCATAACCTAAAGTAAAATGAGGTTTAATGTCCCATTTAAGATTATCGCATTTATAAGGGGACATGTGTGTGTATGTGGCCACTTGTGCTGTTCAGACTAATGCTGGTTTTATAGTGAGGGCCTGCTGAGATCCCCTGCCACAGTTTGCCTACTCAGCCCCATGACATAGAACTGTTTGGATCATTCGAATCATGTTTTGATGAATGTCACTACGACTCCACAAGCACCAGCTGCTTGGGTTATAAATAGGATATTTATCATCGTTTTAATGAATTTAATTTCACATACCAGTGCTTGTATAAATTTGAAAACAAAATAATAGATAATATTCCCGGACAATAATAGATGATATTCCCGAGAGAAACTGGATTGTTCCCATCCTTCCTTTTATCCTAGTTAGGATAAATTTGATATATACCAGGGGTATACATATTCGTGAAAATGTTTACATTGTGTACTACATGTAGACAGGATTATTTATCCTGATTAATAATGGTAGTCCATGGGCAGGTATTTTCCTAGTTGTGGATATACATAATAATTTTCGAATATAAATTTCATTTCTTAGTTTTTCCATCATGTTTATATAACAATTATTAGTATTTAAATTGCCATGACACTTGACCATATTGACACAAAGGTTTTATTGGAAATGTTCTACAGGTTGATGAGTTAGTTTCCATGGTTACCATTGTTACAAAAGTTGTTTGAGATAAATTTATTCTTCAACATCTTATATTATACTGACACATGTTGACGCACAATTTTCAAGTTTCTTTATTTTTATATCTATATATATAGCGCTTATTTTGTATTTGTTACTATTACAAATACTGATGAAAATGTTAAATGCTAAAATGAATGATGTTAATGATGAAAATGTTAAAATATTTACAATGTCTGTAATTGTCTGTGCAGCTTTATACTTATTATCTCAAGTGAGAGTCAAGTGAGCGTGTGCCTTGTCTGACATCTGTCGTCCGTCATGTGTCATGAACACCTTGTCATCAGAAAGCACTGGACCAGTGAAGCTGAAACTTCACACACTGGTTCCCACCAATGATGACACCCTAATTTATTCCACATGTTCAACCATATTGAAAAAACATACTTATGGCCATCACTCTTCCGTTTTTGATCAAATTGTAATGAAAATTGGGTACATGTGTAGTCACTAGTGGTGCTCAACTTCTGTATTCCGTGTTTTGTATTAACAAAAATTTGTTTACCCTGCTTTGACTTTTGCACAGCTCTTAAAGTCTCTCAAAATGCAATTCCTCCTTCTGAAAAGATCATCTTCTCCAAAATCATTGAACCAATGAAGCCAAGACATCACATGCATATACCCACCAGTGATAACATGTGAATTTCTTCAAGAGGTTCAAATCTGATTTTCTGTATGTCTGCAACCTTATATTGGCTCTTGAATTCTCACATAATGCATACTTGCATTGTAACATCTTCTCTGAAATTGCCACACTGAGGGAGCTGAACTCTTTATTATGTTTATGGTGACATATTTTGTACAAATTATTTGATTTTTAGTCAGTTATAATTTATGTAGAAAATATTTGTATGTCAACGCTGACAGCAACTTTTGTTAAGCATGTTAAGTGTCTGTCTTTGTTGACATTTTACACTGTTGGCAACATATCCAGGTGAGCTACAGTGTCATGGAAATATTTATTGCTGAACAGCATCACAAAGAATGTCTATTATTATCTAAAAAAGCCAAGTATTATATCAATATGATTATAGCATGTTATGACTTTTGTAGGTTCGCACAATATTTGACGACATTGATGCCTCAACATTGTATGATGTCCTTCACGATCCACTGTACAGGAAGACTTGGGATCAAACAATGCTGGAAGGCTACGAGATCTGCGTCATTAACCCTTTCAATGACATTGGCTACTATGCAAGTAAGATGATTAAAATACTTAGTGTTCCTCTGACTTTATGAATTTATCACTTTTTTTCATAATTCAAGCAAGCACTTACCACTGAAATAAATAAACAAACAAACACAAAATATTTTGAAAGCTACACCATGTTTGCTGATGTTAAAAAGAGAGTTTGAATGTGTTTACTAAATATGTAGTAAATCCAAGGACTTGTCACTTCTAAACCCTCCCTGAACAGATTGGATCTGTTGCCATGGTTACCATGGTTTTCTATAGATTTCTCTCTCCAGATTCAGCTTTTTCCTTAACCAAACAGAGAACTGGACCCATTTCCCTGGTTGTTATATTAGGCCTTTTCAGTCTGCAACTTTAGCAGGGCAGTGGGGTAGCCTGGTAGGTAAAGTGTTCACTTGTCACATCAAAGGCCGGGGTTCAATTCCCGACACGGGTACAATCGGAGAAGCCCATTTCTGGTGTCCCCCGTCGTGATGTTGCTGGAATATTGCTAAAAGCAGAGTAAATCCATACTCACTCACTGC
Organism: Haliotis rufescens; assembly: GCF_023055435.1. Taxonomy (NCBI): domain Eukaryota; kingdom Metazoa; phylum Mollusca; class Gastropoda; order Lepetellida; family Haliotidae; genus Haliotis; species Haliotis rufescens. Next base: position 39,338,065 of record NW_025964361.1, on the reverse strand, counting down.
AACTTTGGCCACTAGTCTGATGCCAGTTTAATAAAGTGCAGTTTGGCCTAGTAATCAATGCTAATAGTCCATGTAACATGTATAATAACACTAAAATCTACATGCTAAATATGATACTAAGAGCCAAACTTGGGCTAGTTGACTAACTAGTGTTTGGCACAGTGTCAACTGGTTTGATGCATATGACCAGGGTGAATTTAAGAACAACATTCTACTTGACATTTTGTCCCTACTAAAATAAAAGTCTGTGTCTTTAGCCACTAGTCAGAAGCACAAGTCTAGTGAAATTCTGTGTTGCCTTGTAAGCTCAGGTAATGATAGTCCATAAACTCTATGGACCGACCCTCTATGAGCAGTGATGAGACGACATAACTCCATATTAAGTATTCTGCCAACATAACACTGCTTGAACATTTTATTTTGGGTTCTACCATGTTAATCAGTCTTTGGACTCCTAGGGCCCTGGTTTGGAATAGGTCCCTGGGGTCCCGGTCCCGTTCAAAGTGATCTTGGCTCTGGTTACGACCAGCACAGCACATATTCTAACCTGGTATCCCCATGGGGTTACGACCAGCACAGATTGCTGGGGACATATTCTAACCCGGTATCCCCATGGGGTTACGACCAGCACAGATTGCTGGGGACATATTCTAACCTGGTATCCCCATGGGGTTACGACCAGCACAGATTGCTGGGGACATATTCTAACCCGGTATCCCCATGGGGTTACGACCAGCACAGATTGCTGGGGACATATTCTAACCGGGTATCCCCATGGGGTTACGACCAGCACAGATTGCTGGGGACATATTCTAACCGGGTATCCCCATGGGGTTATGACCAGCACAGATTGCTGGGGACATATTCTAACCGGGTATCCCCATGGGGTTACGACCAGCACAGATTGCTGGGGACATATTCTAACCGTGTATCCCCATGGGTGTACGACCAGCACAGATTGCTGGGGACATATTCTAACCGGGTATCCCCATGGGGTTACGACCAGCACAGATTGCTGGGGACATATTCTAACCGGGTATCCCCATGGGGTTACGACCAGCACAGATTGCTGGGGACATATTCTAACCTGGTATCCCCATGGGGTTACGACCAGCACAGATTGCTGGGGACATATTCTAACCCGGTATCCCCATGGGGTTACGACCAGCACAGATTGCTGGGGACATATTCTAACCGGGTATCCCCATGGGGTTACGACCAGCACAGATTGCTGGGGACATATTCTAACCCGGTATCCCCATGGGGTTACGACCAGCACAGATTGCTGGGGACATATTCTAACCTGGTATCCCCATGGGGTTACGACCAGCACAGATTGCTGGGGACATATTCTAACCCGGTATCCCCATGGGGTTACGACCAGCACAGATTGCTGGGGACATATTCTAACCGGGTATCCCCATGGGGTTACGACCAGCACAGATTGCTGGGGACATATTCTAACCCGGTATCCCCATGGGGTTACGACCAGCACAGAGTGCTGGGGACATATTCTAACTGGGTATCCCCATGGGGTTACGACCAGCACAGAGTGCTGGGGACATATTCTAACCGGGTATCCCCATGGGGTTACGACCAGCACAGAGTGCTGGGGACATATTCTAACCTGGTATCCCCATGGGGTTACGACCAGCACAGAGTGCTGGGGACATATTCTAACCGGGTATCCCCATGGGGTTATGACCAGCACAGATTGCTGGGGACATATTCTAACCCGGTATCCCCATGGGGTTACGACCAGCACAGATTGCTGGGGACATATTCTAACCGGGTATCCCCATGGGTGTACGACCAGCACAGATTGCTGGGGACATATTCTAACCGGGTATCCCCATGGGGTTATGACCAGCACAGATTGCTGGGGACATATTCTAACCGGGTATCCCCATGGGGTTATGACCAGCACAGATTGCTGGGGACATATTCTAACCGGGTATCCCCATGGGGTTACGACCAGCACAGATTGCTGGGGACATATTCTAACCGGGTATCCCCATGGGTGTACGACCAGCACAGATTGCTGGGGACATATTCTAACCGGGTATCCCCATGGGGTTACGACCAGCACAGATTGCTGGGGACATATTGTAACCGGGTATCCCCATGGGGTTACGATCAACACAGAGTGCTGGGGACATATTGTAACCGGGTATCCCCATGGGGTTACGATCAACACAGAGTGCTTGGGACATATTCTAACCGGGTATCCCCATGAGGTTACGACCAGCACAGATTGCTGGGGACATATTCTAAACTGCTATCCCCATGGGGTTACGACCAGCACAGATTGCTGGGGACATATTCTAACCGTGTATCCCCATGGGGTTACGACCAGCACAGATTGCTGGGGACATATTCTAACCCGGTATCCCCATGGGGTTACGACCAGCACAGATTGCTGGGGACATATTCTAACCGTGTATCCCCATGGGGTTACGACCAGCACAGATTGCTGGGGACATATTCTAACCGTGTATCCCCATGGGGTTACGACCAGCACAGATTGCTGGGGACATATTCTAACCCGGTATCCCCATGGGGTAGTAGAGGTTGTTACCTTTATATCTTTCTTATCAACTTGATAAAAATCCTCAGCTTATGGTTCCAGGAACATTCGAATACTTGTAAGTGTTATGCCTGAATTACTGATGGTTATAACATTTGATGGAATTACCAGGTTAAGACTACAAAAGATAAATTAGATATATATGAATAAATTTAATAATAAAAGATGAAAGAGTAGACGTGTGTAGATGTCTGTGTCCAGAGCATGTGCCAGACTGTGAACTGTCCCAGTTACTGTGACTGTTGATGACGCCAGGTGCATTGAAGATCAAATAACACACTGCTGACACTAGCTGCATGCATCTGTACAGTATGTGCAAGTCACAGATGCAGTGTTAGCAGTGGTATCCATGGTACAAGGGTTGATTGATTAGCATGTACGTTCTCAGTTTCACACAGAAGGAATTACTTAGTAGTGAAATCTTTGGCTTTGGAGATTAGATGATACGGCGATGACCAGCCGGCAAATGGCGAGTGTTATATTACGAGTTCAGTTGCCTGGTTCCAAAGCTTTTGACATCTGATAAAAAAACCACCAGGCACATATCTTGAGATAATGTGGCTCTATTTGAAGCTGATACAGAAAGCGAAACAGTGGAAGTATTTGACATCACCAGCATCAAAGAAGGTAAAGACTGTCACATTAGCTGGAAATTGCCTTCATGTTCTGAGATGCTGGAGCTGTCATCTTCCAAAAAGCCCAGACAATAAACAGAGCATATTATGCTGCATTTACAGGATGAAATTGAGACTTTGAGACGTGGGAAGCTGAGAAAAGGTGTGCTCCTCATCAGGACAATGAGCTCTTTCAGCACCCATCTTATTCTCCTGATCTGACTCCGTCAGACATCTATCAGTCACCAAACATAAACAAAGCTCAAACAGAAACCCATTTAGACTTGAAAGATGATGTCATAGCAGCTGTGTAGAACGTTTTTGGACAGCCAAGAGAAGGTGTGTGTATCAATGTGGAAGGTGGTTATGTTGAAAAACATATCAGCGTTAGAAACTGACAGTTTTCGTCCACTAGTCCTTATAATGATAACATATAGCAAAACCCTTAAAAATGGCAATTTTCTACTAGTCCTTATGATACCTTTACCATTGGGCAGTTTGGCAAGGACTATAGGACTAGTGCCAATTTCTAACCCTGCATATTTTGATGTCTTTAGGTCAAGTCTTTCTATGTGAGGCTTAGAACTTACCACTTACCCCTCTTAAATGGACAGGACATCAACCGTTCTGAAACTTTGTAAACAATACCCCCCCCCCGACCCCCCCGCGAGCTTACACGGCTCTGCTTGCCTTATTCCTCGACAGAATTTTCTGCTCCAGTGACCACACCCCGGTGTGTAGGCTTATCACATGACCCGACTTTTCTCTCCTTCTGAAATAAGAACAGATGGGCCTAATGAAAGCCTTTCAGTGTGCTTTACATATCGTTTTGCATAATTATTTTGACATACTACTACAACTGCGACAGTGAGGTGTATGACAATATGGCTTAACACATCAAAGTGACCATATCACTAGCTCACTGAGGCTTAGATGACAACATGTGGAGGATACACAAATGGAAATAGTTTTTCACGTTTTCGGATATTTTCACAATGAAAGTTATGTTTATCTAAGGGTGTAGACTCGTCCAAAATGAAACCGATTGAAAACACTTATGTGTCATCATGGTCATTGTACCTCAACGGCATGAATTGGTGCTCACAATATCGCTCTGGTCCAGACTTGATTATTTACAGACCAATGTCATATAGATGGAATATTGCTGATTATGGCATTAAACAAGAAGCAAACAAGCTCAGCTCAGAGAGCAAAGTGGTGATGTCAGTGTCTTGACAATCAAATGTTATAATCATACATCAGTTTCTGTGAAGATCTGGGATAGAATAGGTCTTCAGCAACCCATGCTTGCCGTAAAAGACGACTATGCTTGTCATTAGAGGCCACTAACGGGATTAGGTGGTCAGGCTTGCTAACTTGGTTGATGCATGTCATCGATCCCAATTGCGAGGATTGATGCTCATGATATCAATCATTGGATTGTCTGGTCCAGGCTAGTTTATTTACAGACCGCCATCATATAGCTGGAATATTGCGGAGTGCGGCATTAAACAACAAACAACTACAAACATCAGTTTCAATGTTTACCTGTTTCATCATCACTTTTGGATCATATGTGGAATGGTAGGAAGGCATTCTAGTAAATAATCCTGGCATGTCACCATAAGATAATAGTAGGGGTATTATTGTGAACCTACACTGAAAAGGAGAGATGTATTGTTCAATACATCTACTATTACTTAAGTACTATATAAACATAAGAAACCATGGCAACATGACTGAAAGTGGGGTATAAATAAAATGTATACCAATGCTAACAATATATACTCCTCTCAGCATGTTCAGTCATTCAATGAATAATTTATGTAGCATGTGCTGATAGTTGGATACTAATGGAGAGACACTATTGCTACAATTCCTAGAAGATTGGAATTGTTTAAGGATTGTTTGTCTGCTGAGTTGTCAGAAATAACAAAAAAGATGTCGGTCAGCTGGGATGGATCATGGCGAGGATATTCGTGAACGATCATGCAGTCAAAGTGTCTGACATCTCTCAATGTATGCTAAAATGCTGAGTCCAAGATTAAAGGGTCTAAATGATCAAGAATCAACGCTGTTGTATGTATTCGTGCAAGGGAATTTCCAGTGGTTTCCCCAGGAATGTGGAAGTAGTCCGTCAGTGTTTACGTCATTTCAAGACGATCGAGTACAATATTGTGAAAAATGTATGAATGTCGAATTGTGCCGTTCGTACCCTTATGAACATCAGTTTTACAGTCATGTGACATGCTTCTCTTCCAATGGAAAAGCAATATATCGAGTAAACTTCAAATAAAAAGATTATTTGTTTATGCACCTTACCCTAAACATAATATAAAACATCAATGCCAGAGAATAACCAGTCTCAAATTTGTTTTAAACCACAACAAACATTTATATTGGTTCCCTTTTCAATGACGCCTTTCCATATCTGCATCATGATCCAAACTGTCAAATGGTGGGGTTTTCAAACATTCCTACATGAGCAGATGGTGCCTCTAAAAAACTCAAAGGTGAACAGTTGATTAATCATGAGAACTAGATCATGTCATTGTAAATATGCAAGGCCTGAAGAACTTTGGACTTCCTGTCAACATCAAGCTGACAATGCTATGATATTCATGAAATAAGTTCAAAGTGGCGTTGAACCCAACTCTTCCTCTCTTGACACTTGTTTGAGCAAGATGTCTTTGCGTACATGTTGATCAAGTTCTAGTGGTGCCTTTTGAATTTTAAGAATTTTGAACTTTGGTTATATTATGATATTTCAATGGATATCCAACATCTAAATGCCTTGAAAGTGTATTGAAAGAGAATTTATGGATGTCAGCTTCTTTATTATGAGGAACAACGCTTCAACGTTTCAATGCTTACTTCTTCATCAGGTCCATAAATGCTAGGTTGCTGAGATATGTATATATGTACATGTAAGAACAACAAAAGTATTAAGATAACTAAGAAAGCCTGGAGTAGATGTAGACGGGAATGTCCGAGTAACTCTCCATTCCTTAAAAAGGCTTAAAAGAGGCTACTTAAAACTCATCCCTACTTTTACACTTTGACAAAATATTATGTTGTGGAAAATATTTTAAAAATAAACCAGAACTCTTTGTTGTATTTTTACTGCGTGAGTCGACCTTGCGCGATGCACAAGGAATGCGTTCTCTGCCGCTGTTGCACGTGCCCCAAGCTCCATCGCGAGCTGACATTTACAATGCATAGTTCACGGCTCTTCATAATTTCGTTGGGTCCTAAACTAGTATTTATCAATCGCTTTCACATTGTCAATACATGCTGACAGGAATAATAGGAACTATAGAGCCCCGAACAAAGATATATATATTACCTGATATTTTTTTTCTCGTCAAAGGTTTATCTTATTGCTATAAATATGAACATTGTTGTAGGTAACCTGCTCTAACACAAGCTATATGCATATTATTTTGAGCTTCAGAGCACTATGCAAAATTATGAAAATATTTAATAGTTAATTTCACAACATACCTTCATGTGCCGCCGTAGCTGAGGTTGACAATTACAGGTTCTCAAATCAAATGATGCGGGTTTGTACCCTGCTTGCAACACATGTTTTCGGAAAAAATATGAAATTATTCACTTGTCAATAAATGTAAAAAATAGTTCCGCCTATTCCAAGTGGAAATTAATTCAAATGTTGGTTCAAGATAATGTATAGTATAGTTGACAAACAACTCTCCATTCCTGAAAAATAATGGAGCGTTCAAACAATAGGATGACGTCACAGATGTGTTTTAATAGAACTGATCAGTGCTAACTAACCCCCTGCCTTCTATCATGTCTATGTGTCCATTGCTTATTACCAGTAAGCACTAAGTAACTATTGGCTTTGCTTGTTAATATTTCCACTTATTACTCTTTTTGTCTATATATCATGTATATGTACATATATATGCTCTCAGCATCCTATTATGATGAAGGAGTAAGCATATACTCCGAAACGTTATGTTCCTCCTAATAAAAAAGTTGACACCCATCAATTCTCATCACTTCTAAATGCCTATGTTTAATTTTTCAGTTCGGTGCCCCCCTCCAGTGAGGAACCGAGACTTTGTAACCCAACGGTCGTGGCTGGACACTGGTGCAGAGCTGTATATCTTCAACCATTCCGTCAACCATGAGGTAAACATCTTAGAGAGGTGCTAGGCTCGGATGAGAGGCAGTCCTTGCATGTTGGACTTGTGTCATTCAGAACCCATACAACCGTGGGGTTTGAATAGGTTAGAATAGATCCCCACCAACCTATCATAAGATGGATAGGTGACTTTGTTGATTGTGTGCCATTGTACCCAGACGACATGGATTGTTGCTCACAATATCAATGACTGGATTGTCTGTTTGTCTTGATAACTTGTTTTTGCAATTTGCAGAGTTGCATCCCTTAGGCATGCCAGAAACTTGTGATCGTTGGTTCTAATCCTGGTTCCCTCTGATTATGATTCTAGGTTTGTCAGCACCATACCTCCCACATCAAGCTGACACTCCATAACAGATCTGATATATTGTTCAAACCAAAACCACTCACTCAGTCACTTGATAACTTGATTTTTTAAATTCATTTGTGATAATATGAACTGGAATGTTACCATGGTTTCAGGTATAAAGTACATGAGCTGTCACGTCGGCTTTATGAGTAGCATCAAACATGGTGGATGTGCCCGGTATAATGCATGTGTACCAAAATTTCATTCAATATTGGTCACGATATTCCTGAAATATTGCCGATGTGACGTTAAATCATAACTCACTCACTCATTCAATATTGTTTACATTTATTTTGGCGAAATCATTTGTGAAGTGATTGGTAGACTGCACAACTCAACATTATTTACAGTAATCATGGTCAGATTACAGCCATTGACATCTTGAAACAAACTTTATTTGACAGAGAGTGGATATATATATCATAAATGTCATACTTTGACTCATTAAAAGTCTTTTGACTCATTTGTTGTAGTTTGAATATAATATGTCAACATACACTTTTCGCGATAAAGAGCACGGGAGCGTCTACAGTGACTTGTCTCGTTGTTCCATACGTAAAAACATTCCGGCAATAGCTACCACCTGTACAGAAGTCATGCTTATGATTATTATAATTTTAATACACTGTAAACCTTGAAATTAATGCATCTCCAAATTAATGCAACTGCTGACCCCCTTGCCAAAAATGCGACTCAATATCAATGCGACTGCCCCCACCCCATCAACAGTGGTATATCCTTACCTTAATCTTACCTGAAATTATCCAATGAAACATAAATAGCACCGTTTATTAGCGCTGAGTAGAGCACTTCCGTAAAAACAATACACGGTGTTTTCCTAAAAACAACACACAGTTTATATTTTTTTTCTGTCGACTTGCATTAAGGTAGTTTAAAGACAATAAAGTAGTTGAACCAAAAACAGTTCACTGATTGGTATGCGGAGAAGGTGTCTTAATGTTGACAATCATTCTTAATTTCCTAAATACTGAATCTCCCAGAGGGATTTGCGCATTATACTTGGGTGCGTACTATACTCAATAAAATATGGTCTTTTATTGAATTTGATTAGAGATGAATAGAAACGATTGAAATGTAGAATCACACGGTAGGATGGGATTCACTTCTTCTCGCCCTGCACGTGCTGCCACTCATCAATACGAAAGGACAAGTGAATTTTTCGAGCCCTGATGAATGAAACATTCTTCTTCTGATACTTCTGTTGTTTGTTTTTTAATTATGTCAAGGTGATTATTGATTTATTGATCATTAGCAGAATGTACAATGTAGTAGATTCTGTCCTTTCTTGTGTGGAATGCACAACTGAGTATAATGCGTATCTCCCTAGTCTTGGGTACAAGTTTCAGGAAAATTGATATGTGCGCGGCCAAACACAACAATGTGTTAACAAACTTGGTCGATGAAAATGTGATATTACCATTTTAGTTGTATTTACTGTATGCGAGGCATTGTTTTATATGCAGATGATAAGATAAGGTACTGTGTGTATTTGTCTCGTAAGCCAGAAATTCCAATCAGCTGTACACACATTTTCTATTCAATGTCCTGATTCAGTTAAGATATACCACATAATGTAACTAAAAACAATGTTGGGGCAATGATCTGGAGAGGGAACATAAGTACTTAGTACTAGTTTGTTCACAACTTGTGTTTCCCTAAGTTAGCATACATGGTCTAAAACAAGGGGAAAAAACCATTTGTATTCACATATTGTGAATAATAAACAATCAAGCTCTTACTTGACAGAATGTTGTGTTCAGCATGTTCAGTGTTGGTGGTCAGATTCCGGTATACACGCACAAATACTTGAAGCAAACGTCAAGATGAACATAAACTGATGCTTTAATCAGCTTTTGTTTGAATGTTCTAAAGTAGTTTCAGGATCTATCAGCAATGATTAGTCTGTTATTGAAAGTAGTTTTATTCTCCAAACGGCTTTGATTTTTTCACTGACACTTTCTGGGTCATCTAACTGTGAAACAGCAGACACCAAACCTTTTTGTCCTCTTTTCCGTTTTTTATGTCGATCAGTCTTGTCAACCAACTGCTAAAAACATAAAAGCCCTAATTGATAGACAAACATGAGCATTTGTCAATAAACGCTTGTGAGAGGAAAGATACAGACAGGTAGTAACTACAACAGTCAGGTTAATATAGGAAAGGTGACTATGAGTATGTTAATGCATAGAAGGGAGTTACGAGCTATATCATGTTTATCACCAGCTACATCACCAGCTGTCTATAAAACCAGTCCCGGGACTGTCATGCATGACGTGCAGTATCGGTTGCCAGACATTTTATTGATGAAATGGCTTTTTTATCATCTCTATGGAGTGAACTCTTATTTCATATCCTTTCATATTGGACTGTTTTCATATTAAAGTAATTTATGAATGGTACATTATAAACCTAGCTGATCCATCTGGCAAGGTTGCCTTGGGTATTATGATGGCTAGATGAATACCGGTAATATATATTGATATTTCGATTTTCCATATAGAAAATATGTCGTTGTAGTACTGTTTCCCAGTGTAAGCGCTGATCTATCATGTCTGTGATTTGGTTTTCCAAATAATACTTTTATGAAAAATCACTGTAGAAACTATCCTGATTTATTTTATAGATATAATTGTGATTTTAACATGTGTTTAATCTTCTTCATTTTTCTGGCACAAACTATGATGTGGCTAATTTCAGGCCAAATGTTCTATAGGCATTGATACTTTGATACAACAAGTGCAGAGTTATTACCAACAGCAACTAGTCCTCATTATTTCTTGCTTCACACGTAAACTTTTAGTCAAATAATACAGAATTCATGATAAACATATAGAAACATGACAATTGTGCTTTCAAAACATGCGCTCATGTTTCCATATTTTTTGTAATTTGGAAATAACTTATGACTTATCAATCATGCTTATTAATATATTTCACAATTCCATTACAGAAATGCCCACCAAGAAAAGGTTTCATCCGAGGTATTTCATATTTCACGGGTTACATGATTCGTAAGCTGGATAACGACAGATGTCAGCTGACCTACATCTCCCAGTCAGATCCTAAAGGTGAGTCAAAGGTCAAAGGCCAAGGCCAAATGAATCAATAATGTATAAGGGAGTGTCCTTTTGATTTGTATTGGGGGAGTGTGAGGGGATTACTTTTGAGAACCATCTAATTTTTGCCCAGCTGTATCCAACAAAATATTTATTTACTGAGCACCATCAAACAATCTATTCATTTTCACTAATAACACACAAAAAATTAACGTTTAGGTATTTTCACCTCTGCTAACAAACTATTCATTTTGTGGCATATTTCTGAAGAAACTAGTCGTCTAAATGGATGATACCTTACTATGCTTACCGGTAATTTCTTAATCTGATCCATGTTATATTCACTAGCACTTTTCACCAATTCTTTCACCCTTTTTACTAATTTAAGGTTATACAGTGAAACCCTGTTATCTCGAACCAAGCAGGACCATGTTGTAACTTCGACATATCCCGACATTGGAGATAAAGAGGCATGAACATAATATAGTAAGGAAGTTGGGACTGGAGAATAGGTTCGAGTTATTGGTATGTTCGAGGTAACAAGGTTCGATTGTATTAAAAAACAATTTGTGACCCATCGTCCATTTTGTCTGACCGATTTTGTCTGTTTTGTCATTGCAGACTTGTGTCCCTTAGGTGTGGCGTTAGTCTCTAATCGGGCTCTTAGTCACCATATTGTTCTTGTTGGGTTTCATCAATGTCATCGACAGGCATCCGTTAGGCTTTGCTCACACATTTAGGAAATCTTAAGATCGAAGCTGTGTTGAGCTCAACTAACTCTCCATAATCAGTCATTCTCTGTGCCCTAGTGGGGATTACAATTGATGGATCAGATGGTCATATTTAAGGTAGAGGCACAGGTGGTCCAGTTGACTGAAAAGCTGTGTGACAAATCCTATCATTGTGGGTTCAAATCCCGGCCCATCCTGATTATGTTTCTGGGTTTGTCAGCACCATGCCAGTGATCATGGGTTTCACTGACATATACTGGGGTATGGTAACGATATAACACATGTGTCATTTCAGACTTCTTCCCTATCTAGCTGATACACTTTTCAAAGCGGTGTAGACTGTAGAACCACTCACTCACTCACTCACTCACTCACTCACTCACTCACTCACTCACTCACTCACTCACTCACTCACTCACTCACTCACTCTGGTTTATATGGCCATCTGATAGTGAATAAACATTGTGTAGGTGGATCATGTCTATAGTCACCCTTTAACCCTTGACCTCAACATGCTCATGTCAAAGTCACAGGACTAAAGGTATCAGCATTCAGGCCAGACATTGTTGCTAGGTCAGACAGTTGTTGTAGATAGACAGACAATAATGTTATCACAGGGAAATAGATACCAGTTGTATCAGTTGAAAACTCCCATCACCTGATCTCAAGTGCAGTAACCATTAATGTCATCACTAGCATTGAACGATGCTCCAGTGAATATTCATGCCGAACCAAACTAGGAAGAAAAATCCCTGTTATGTAGTTGCTACAGAACAGTGTTGAAAACTGTAAATCATGTAATTGATGTGAAAAATATGAGTGCTTCTTACCAAGTACCTCGTCAGATGTGGTCAGTTTGTTTACACAAGTTGATCAAGCTGTTGTGGCAGTCATGACCTGTGTATGACGATATCTTACGTTAGGGTAATCTTGGAATTTCCAAAAAACACTGCTCACCCACAGGATGAAAATGTCCAGTACAGCAAAAGCAGTCGTGGTGCTCATAACACTACTTTTTTACGCTCATTGGGTTCTGCTAACTCTTGTAACAACACTTTAACTTGTTCAGTCTTAGTTGGTGACCCGACCTATCTTAAAACTGTCAAATGCTGGGTTGTTTCAAACATCTGTGCATGAGCAGATGTTGCAACAAACAAACAACAAATATGCAGAATACCTGCAGTCTTAGAAAGTCGGAAGTAGTTCAGATTTATGAGATACACACCTACACACACCATGACGCACCAGGCCGCACCACGCCACGCCACGCCAAACCAGGCCACACCATGCCACGCCACGCCACGCCACGCCACGCCACACCACGCCACGCCACACCACACCACGCCACACCACGCCACACCACGCCACACACAACATAATATATGCGATGTTAAACCCCATTTCCCCTCCATCTGCACAGTGCTGCTTCTGTTTCAGGCAAGCTGCCATCCTGGGCTGTGAACAAGCTGACACACATGCTGGCCCCAAAGGTGGGTGGTGTCTATTGTTCCCATTAACCGTACACAGCCATTTATAGGTAATTCAATGCCTTTAGGGCGAGGTCGTCGGAGGCAGTTGGAATCATTTCAACTGAAGCATAATATATGTTATATGAAAACAAAGCATTTAATGAACATCATAGCCATCAAAATTGGTACATTATTGATATTTTCTGTGCTTTCAAATTTGAAATATTTCTGTTTTTAGTTACTACATTGTTATGGACAATAATGTTCAGTTCTGTAAACACCTATTGGTCATGGTTGGTGTGATGCATCATAATTTATTTGTGCTGCTGTAAACTTATTCCTGTTACATGTTTTAGTAGTTTTATGCATGGATGTAGAATGAGAATGGAAACAACATGTTTGTTATTTGTTTGTTTGCATGATGTTATTCTTTATGTCATTTAACATTTTCATAAACTTCCTAGAGAAGAAAAGCGATCGCTCATCACACCGAAGACCAGGGTTCGATTCCCGACATGGGTACAATGAGTGAAGCCCATTTCTGGTGTCCCCCGCTTGAATATTGCTGGAATATTGCTAAAAGCGGGATAAAACGATACTCCTTCACTCACTCACTCACTCACTTCTAGAAAAGAAATTATATTCGAAATAAATAAATGGAATATGAATGGCCAACAGACTGGTCAATTAATATGGTCTAGGGGGTGGCCAAGGTTTGTGATTCCCTAATGTACTGAAAATAATGACCTTCTTGTCAACTTGTCACATTTTGGAAGAACCCCCCCCCCAAACATGCCTTTGTACTAATTTTCATAACCCTCCCAAAATATGTGCATTACTTTTCACAACCCTCCCCTAGCAACTGTCATATTTTATGGTGACCCTCCCCTGATTTCCTCTGACACCACCCCTACCCCTACCCCAACCCCCATCCTGTAATAAATGACATTCCCTAACCAAGCAGCATTGCCTTTTTCTTTCCCAGGTTGTGAGCCGGATCTACAAAGCTTGTAAGAAATATAAAGACTGGAAGAGCAAGAACAACCCTCACTTCAAACCTTGGCTCAACGCTGAGCAGATGATGAGTAATTTGCCCCGTCTTGACCCTGCCGCCATCAAGCCCATCAATGCCGGTATTTCCCAGGAGTCTCTTGATGAGGAAGAAGACATAAACGAGGAAGATATACGAATGGAAGATTTTTAGCTTTAGTTGTAGTCAGAGTGTTGTATTATATCAATGACTGGGACCAAGGGTAAATCTGAGGGACAATATCACCAACATCTTGTAAACTGGTATGCGTTGTCTATAAAATATGGACAGTTGCCTTGTTTACTGTTTACAGACACTGGCCTGGTCTAAACCACAGACAACAGGCATCTGCTGATGACATATAAGATCAATGACCAATTCCAAGAAGAGAAAATATGAAGCAAATTTTAGCAGAACCTAATATTTAGGGCATGTTAAAGGTTGAATACTCACTTCTTGGCGGGTCTTGATTTCAATAGTGATGTTTTACATTTTACTGATCAAGATCTGATCTGATCTGCTTTTGTTGGCATATGCTGTTGTCTGAAGATCCTAAGTGACAATGACACCTGTCATCATTATTGGCACCTGTCATTGTCTGTGAAGATCCTAAGTGACAATGGCACCTGTCATCATTATTGGCACCTGTCATTGTCCATGAAGATCCTGAGTGACAATGGCACCTGTCATCATTATTGGCACCTGTCATTGTCCATGAAGATCCTGAGTGACAATGGCACCTGTCATCAATACTGGCACCTGTCATTGTCCATGGAGATCCTGAGTGACAATGGCACCTGTCATCATTATTGGCACCTGTCATTGTCCATGAAGATCCTAAGTGACAATGGCACCTGTCGTCATTATTGGCACCTGTCATTGTCCATGAAGATCCTGAGTGACAATGGCACCTGTCATCATTATTGGCACCTGTCATTGTCCATGAAGATCCTGAGTGACAATGGTACCTGTCATCAATACTGGCACCTGTCATTGTCTGTGAAGATCCTAAGTGACAATGGCACCTGTCATCATTATTGGCACCTGTCATTGTCCATGAAGATCCTAGGTGACAATGGCACCTGTCATTGTCCATGAAGATCCTGAGTGACAATGGTACCTGTCATCATTATTGGCATCTGTCATTGTATGTGAAGATCCTGAGTGACAATGGCACCTGTCATCATTATTGGCACCTGTCATTGTCTGTGTAGACCAGGGTAGGTTCAACATGCTGTCTGTTTTCTTCTCTCTCTATAGTTCTCCTACTTTCATAGCAATAAGGGGGAAAGGTTTGGGTTGTAGAATATGTTTTAAAGAGTTATCACATGACATACCATAGTTCAGAAATTGATAATCCTTGGGTTTCTTTAATATTATCCAAAAGGTTGGTTTTCTCAAGGAAAGCTACAAGAAGATGCTGAACATCTAGCTACTAAACATTATTTTGGTTCTCAGGCAGTGGCAAAAGCACCCACATAAATAAACCTTTTTACTCTAATTAACACACATTTGCTAATTAGGTCACCTTACTGTAAACACTAATCATTCTTTAGTCATTGCCTGAGAATCATTTTTTTTTAATTCAAATGTATAATAGATTATATACCATGCACTTAAATTAAGTGAAAATTCAAATTTTATTTGTCAAATTTTCATAGGGATTTTTAATAGGGACACACCATTTAATATTTTGGGAGCGCTGCCTTTGTTAGCAACAAGCTATTTGTGTGGTCACTGCTTCGGAAGACTCAATTATTTTCTTTGAAAAGGGGAGCTGAAAAAGTTAATTCTTTTTTTTCAGGACATCAGCATGGATCTATTTTGGGTGGTAAAGCCTGGGGACAAATTATTGTCTGGAACAAATTATTATTTGATAAGAATTCAGAGGCTCCTCCAGAATATGAAATGGTTGGTCCCTTTGAGACCACTAGAGAAAATATTTTCCTCATCCACAAGTATTAAATCATGTTTTCATTTAGATGTGAATCTATGGAAAATGTAATATTACATATATTGATGTAAACAAAAATAGTTGTTTACGTGCATGACAGAAGGTCATGAAATGGGTTATAAATGGACTTCTGTTTTGAATTCAATGCCAGCTTTGGTGAAAGAGTTTTGTTATAACCTCCCAGTTGCTTGTTAGGAGTATTCTCTGTCTTCTCTACAATGTACATGTATCCACCAGGGATACGCCTCGTGACGTGATCTTAACGCTACGATCAGCGTAAGTTTAACTTTGGGAGTAGCTTCGGTCGTAGTGCTAAGATCACTTTATGGACAAGGCCCAGGTCATATTGGGTTGGACAAAGTTTATTATAGCTGTTTATCATCTAAAAAATGCCATGTCATCAGAAAATAAGTGCTGTGTCAGCACAAAAAAGGCTTTGTCATGATAGTGTACTTGCCTTTTCATTGTTATTTACAGATAAATGTCAGCAGTATACTTAGGCGTGTGGGTTACACCGAAGTGGTAAACGTCAATGACCTGCACCACTTTAGGCTTCCTCGCGAATTACGATGACATGCTGTATGTTTGAAGAGAATTTAAACCCAATTCACTCACTAAGTCATAGAGAAAGAGAATTTCTTTCGCCATACAAAACAACTATATATTAATGTTCTTAGCAGATTACTTTAGACTATGTATGTTGTATTAACCTATCTACTGTCTCAGTCCATTGTTTCTTTCAACTGTCTCAGTACAGCGTTTCTTTCAACTGTCCTAGACAGATAGTATTTATCAAGACTTTACACCTGCCTCTTGTAAATGTATACCAATTAATATTTATCTGTTAGAGCCTATTTAGGCCTATTTGAGCCTACTTGAGTCCCAGGAATTATTCTGTTGTAGAAAGCCCCTGACTGAAGGTATACATATTTTTGTATGTGAGGTTATACGTGTAAGGACGTTTCATATTGTGTATTTTGCTGCCTTTTATGCAGCTTTAAAAATCAACATTTGTTTACATGTATGTGAGTTGGTGTCTATTATGACTCAACTTTTGATGCGTTTTGCATTAACATTTCAGATCACAATTGTTTCCTTGGAATGAATACAAACTGGAGGTGTCTATTGTGTGCATGGGTTGACAGTGTATAGTGTTATGAATAATATCTTTAAGTGGCATTTAAGAAGCTGTAGTATCAGTGAAGATGCAATCTCATTAAATTCAGATCTTAGTTTTCGCTACCGCTAAACAAAGATTTGAGGACATCTCATTACGGGTCACTTCAGAACAACCTTTCGCAAATTTTGACCAACCAATGAAATGACTGACAAGAAATCAACCTTAGCCGATCAGAAGGCAGCTTTCTTGAGCTTTACGACACCAGTTTCAAACTGGCGTCTACGCTTCGAAACATATTTTGACATATTCTTGATTAAAAAAATTAAAACTGATAAGAAGAATATTCTGGAATGGCTTATAGATGGCCTAGATTGTATGGATATAATCATAAAACCTGTAACTGTCATTCGGGATACACCGTGTTAAATATTTCGTGGTTGCATGATTAGAAAACACATTCCGACTGTCACTTTCATGATCTGGTAAGCGACGCTCTGATTGGTTGGATGAAAGGTCGTCCTGACGTGACCCTTAATGGGATGTCCTCAGATCTTTGTTTGGCGGTAGCGAGAACTAAGATCTGATTTTAATGAGATTGGTGAAGATGTAGTTTTCTTGTAGATTCCAACTTCTATATTCTGTCAATGCGAGGTTTCCTTATTAAGGTACTAGCATCTGTACCAAAATGTTGCATTGAAATAATAAAGAAGTTGAAATCCGTAAGTAAAGTCTGCCTTCAGTGTTATAAATAGTTCTCTTATTTTCATTCTTGAAGATATTTTGTTAGCATTGATGGTACAGGGATTTATCTGGTTGTTCCCAGAGGCTGATACTCGGTCCAGGTCTAAAGAAAATACTGGTAATAATTCCAAAGTAATATTAAAAGTTTCAGATTGTTATAATTATTACTCTGTTTTAGGTTTGCAATAGCAAGTTGTATTTTACCAATGACAGGAACAAGAAAGAGAAAAATCTTTAACTTCTAGTTTAACACAATTATTATGTTAACATGGTTCAAATAATACTGACTTTAAGAAAATAAGAACCTAAACAAAACATCTCAGTTGTGGACAAAATACTACTTTCTTCCCGATTTACCTTTTGGGACTCTGGGTTTAAAGTTCAGGTGAACCTTGTTGTGTTGTTGTTATGATGGATTCCATTGTTTATACTACCTTTATTGGTCACTGACTTGGGACGTCATGGTTGTGTGGGATGTTGGGTTTGACAGAGATAATTACTGCTGTTACTATGTGTTGCTATGTGTAATTTGCATGCCGTAAATCCTCACCGCAAAAAGAACCCAGTGTTAAGTTTGGCCTGAATGCTTCACTGAAGTAGGTGGTTTAACCTTCTAGAAAAATATGTAGTGCACAAATGTCCCAGTTGTCTAGGGTTCAGCAATTGGCTGTGCAGAGTTTGCACCTGTTAGCTATCCTGGTACACCTCTTTCCTGGGTTCAAATCCACATTTTGTTCCCTACACTACGTTCCTTGATCATCACTTGATCATCAGTTGTCATCACTATACCCACTGTTGTCGGTTTAACCAAAGTGTCACCTTCCTTCCATATTAATCTTGTTGCTATGACAACAGAAATGGTATTCATATATTGCCCTGATTTTAAGAAATCTCCCAAAGGCTGATTTGCAAAGAAATATAACTTTGTCTTAAAAATGAGAAACATTGCGGCTTGTACAGGGCCCACTTGCACAAAGCGATCTTAGCGCTAAGACTATTGTAAGCCTATGTTAAAGTATGGGAGTTACGATCATCTTAGCGCTAAGATTGCTTTGTGCAAGTGGGCCCAGGAGTATTTATGGCTGAAGAATGGTTCCTGGTCCTCAACAGAGTGTTGGAATGGTTGATTGTGATCATGTTCATTGCCATCAATACTCTCTTATTATAGACTTTTCTGTCGGTAGTTATGCCTTCTACACATATCAATTTCAGACTCAGAAAAGCAATGTTTCCATTTCCAACCTATTTTGGTACATATTTAGACTGGTTATTGTTACGTAATATGGAAACATTTTTGTGATTAGAATATATTTCCTGAACATATATCTTGTACATACTAACACACATTATTATTTATATCTGTTTGACCATGACACTAAGTATTTCATCTCTGATAAATGCCCAATCTTAAAAAAATCTAACCTTTCACTCCAATACTATACCTCCCTGCATCAAGATATGACGACACTTCCATGGAAAGTCACATCAAATGAACACTGAGTGAACTCTGACCGCCCAATGTAGTTGAAGGATGTGTGTGTGTGTGTGTTTTCTTTAGTCAATCAGATGTTGGCTTTTTAAAATGGTTTGGCTTCATTTTTTTTCAATGTTGATTACATAATTTCAATATTAGCAAAAGAAAACCACCAGAACACAAACATACCGTCAGTAGTACACCGTTTGCATGTAGATGTCGTGGCACTCAGAAACTGTCTACAACACTATAGGTCATAGTGCAGCTTTATTTGCTTGCATTTGGAACTCCCTGAATTAATCATTTTCGAGATACAGAAGTCAGATATACTGGTCTGAAAGCTATGCTCGCTCACCAAGAAATTAGAAGCCTTGACCCTGATTGGCTATGGAGGTGTCCTCAGATCTTCACACACAGAGGTGTAAGAAAAGATCTGTTTTTACTGAGATTGGATTAATACCAATATTCTTTTCTCTGTGGATTTATACTTGCACCTTTTTGGTAACTTGCCATATACATGTGACAAATGGAAGACTAATTTATGTTTTTTTTAACATATTTAATGTGTGTATCTATAAAATATCCATCATGTTGTACTAACAACATATAACCTTTTAAGTTTGCTTTAAACTAAAACCAGTGTCTAGTCATGTGAAATCCAATTTTGTATTGTATTGGTCTATTTATTTTCCTGAAAACCACTGCAGTCTATACATGTATTTAACTATCCCAAAAACAATACATTACCATTTGTTGTTCATGTTTTTTCATTCTCATCTTACATCTACACTAATAATGGAGACAGTATTGTTCACGAATGTGATTCAATCTTGGCAGTATCGAGTTTAATCAATCAATACTTTATTCAGTATGAAGGCCATTGGCCCAGATGCAAATAGCAATTTACAAGTACAGAAAACAATGGTTATAACGAACTCAAAGGGACCACTAATTTTAGTTTGTTGTAACCGTAGTTCGTTATAAGCATATATACAGCATATATACAGCAAATGGCCAGGACCAAAAAACAGTTTGTTATAACTATTCTTTATATACGTAGTTTAGTGTATGATTTATGAGTTCTGGCAGTCCTTCAGTAACCTTATGTACTGGAGTGAAGAAATCCATCAAGGATCCAACCATTTAATCTTCTGGGGATGACTTCTAAGGGGTATTTAAAACATATATTGGCACTTAGGGTTAAGGCATTCTTAATGCATTATGGATGTGAAAACTGCTACTGTTGGTATTAGAAGTAGCTGGTTTAAAATATTATGCATAAACCTGTTTGGAAGAACATTATTGAGATATATAATTAGTACACTTAATAATTAGTACATTCTTTTTCAAAACCATGCAGAAAGGTTCTTTAGGATAAACTTTATTAGTAATGTGATATAGAATATATGTACTGACATCTTGGTGGTACACAAGTATGCTGAGAATGCTTGATGCAATGTTGACCATCAAATGCTATTGCTGAATACCCAATAGTGGTTTTAATGTCCTGGGATTGCATCATAGTTAAGGTCTTTCTGTGTTCTAGGAAGACATCACATAGGAGGGCATTTTGAGTCCTAGGTGATCATGAATACATTAGAGCTTTAAAGATTCTCAGTTGGCATCATATATATGAGGTTGAATGCTCTAAGTAAGCATCTTGTACTAGTCATTTATACACCTCAGTAAGCTAGATATATGAGAGGTTTATGGTTCTTAGGCAAGCATTATAAATTGATGTCTTTTTACATCCTAAATGAGCATCACATATATGATAAGTTCCCAAGTAAGTTTTGTTACCGGTATATTAGAAGTTTATTAAGCCTCGATTAGCTTTATAGAGTAGAGCTGTATAGATCCAAGGTATGCATGATATATTAGAGGTTATAAGTTACTAGGTAAGTGTTATATATTAAAAGTTTATAGTGCCTTGGTAAGCGTTATATATTAGAACTGTATAGGTCCAAGGTATGCATGATATATTAAAGGTTATAAGCTCCTAGGTAAGTTTCCCGCATAACATGGTTATAGTGCCTAGGTTAGCATTATATAGTAGAACTGTATAGGTCTAAGGTATGCATGATATGTTATACGTTACTAGATGAGTGTCATATATAAGAAGGTTATATTGTCAAGGTTAGCGTCATATAATGGGACTTGTAGGTCCAAGGTATGCATGATATAGTGGAGGTTATAAGTTACTAGGAAAGGGTCATATATAAGAAGGTTATTGTGTCTAGGTAAGCGTTATGTTGTAGGACTTTGTAGTTCCAAGATATGCATGATATATTAGAGGCTGTTAGTTCCTAGGTAAACAACATATTTTAGTGCTGGCATATTTTATAGCATGGGAATGTATTTTCAAAGGAACATCGCTTATCAATCATAGCATCTAGTCAAGATGAAGTTATAGGATATCTGGTGAAAATTATAAATATTTTGTCAGTATTCAAAATCATTACCATGATTCTGGCATGTGTTGTTTACCTTGTTGAACACTTACGTTTTATTTTTACAGTATTTGTGTAAAACTAATTACATATTAATACTTTAGATTCATGCATAGATAATCATATTCAAAGGGACCATTTTGTTTTTTTATTTATTTTATGTATTGGTTATTATGTCTTTACATATATACACAGGATATAGTGGAGCCATTTTATGCTGGGGTTATATATAGCACAGTATTAGTGTAAACATTTCTGTGTATTCATGACAAGGCTGTTGTGATTGCCATGGGAACTCTGTCAGCAACCTTGTCGAAGACCTGTCTACGGCTGAATTGATTTTTGTGTGTATTTTTGTATCTGAACATAAGATGATTTATTTGATGATAAAATATCAATGTTGTTTACAAAACTGACACAAAGAGTCATCTAAACTATGGAAGATGACCGATTAGGAGCTAAGAGCGTCTGCCGGGAGAGTGGAAAGGTGGTGGTTTAATGGCCAATAGGTTTCATCATGAGAAGTGTTTGTTTAGTTATAGCAACCATTACCCACAGGACATTGTAACTATATTGTTTTCATAAGGGCATTTTGGAAATATATATTTTTGTTACTCTCGCCTATGCGTGTGGTTAGATTGTCAGAATCCATGACTGACTGAGGTTGACACTGAGGTAGTTTAAGGTCGTGTTCGTCTGAATTAAGTGTCTAGGCATGCAGTGTCAATAGCTTCAAGTTTGAAGCAAGAGACATCGCCAATGTTGTTTATTAAAACTTCAAGTTTCTAGTATCAGACATTACTTTTGCTGTGGCAAACAACTTCAACATCAGCCATCATCCATGTCTTCGCAAACAGATTCAAGTTTCTAGAGTCAGACACCATCAACACCATGTCGTACAGCTAACTTTCTAGCATCAGACACCATCCATGTCTTGGCAAACAGATTCAAGTTTCTAGAGTCAGACACCATCAACACCATGTCGAACAGCTAACTTTCTAGCATCAGACACTATCCATGTCTTGGCAAACAGATTCAGGTTTCTAGAGTCAGACACCCTCAACACCATGTCGAACAGCTAACTTTCTAGCATCAGACACCATCCATGCCTTGGCTAACAGCTTCACACCACCAAAGCTTGTAGCACATGATTTCCCTCAAGTTGTCATACTGGAGACTCTAACATCATATAGTTATTCCTAACAGTCACAGTTCGTTACTGGAGTTATTTACATTTACATCAAGTTTTGGGATTTCAAGGTTGAAGTAAAACCCAGGACACAGAAAAGCAGTCATTATTGCATCTGGACAAGACGCTGAATTCTTGTCGATAAACCAACTCATCTGTGGACATCAGGGACAGTTGAACTGCCAGTGAGGAATATGAAGCCACCTTATTGCTGTCGAGACTTGATACAAACTGTGCAGAGACTGCAGTAGATCTTGCCATTAACTGCTCAGTCATCACAACGAATGTCCTGAATGCCAAGCTTAAGGGTCGTCTTCAATACTAAAACCAGGTATCAACACAATGGGGAGTGCTGAAATCCGACAAGTAAGCAAGTTGAATACTTTGAGTATTCAATGAGATTCTTCGTTGGTGAATATTTCTGTATTTCCCAAGGGAGTAATTTAGAGTATATGACTTTCAGAAAGTGGTTGTTTGTGGAGATATTTTTCTTTTGTTGAAATTATTGCGATTGATATTTCTCTCTCACTACAGGTTAAGGTAATGTGGACAAAGTCTTATGGATAACAACTTCTTTATCATACTGTAATAGCAATGTTTTCCTTATCCGTTGTCAAGCAAGACTCAAATTATACTAAAATAATGCCTTTAAAACCTGATTGTGCTTCTTAATCTGGCTACACAATCTGTTGGCATTAATTGGAAGCTGATATAGTAAGTTTGTAGATTGAAAACAGATTCCCCCTTTGTAAATAGTGTTTCCTTTAACAAGAATAGCATTTTCTTTTTAAAGGATCTACCTATATAATATTTATTGTTGCTTTGATAAACTTCTGTATTTTGATTGTACCTGTGATAATACTGTAACCCTAATGTTGATCTTGGACTCTACCTCCTAAAAGGAAGAAGAAACCATGTAGAAAATATAGGGGTAGTAGCTTGTACAGCATTGGAAGGTTATGGGATTGGGTTGCTTTCATACTTTGTCAGAGAACAATTTTTTTTCTCAGCACCTACAAGGAATGTATTGTAGATATGTGTGTATTTATTTTTCCTTTTTAGTTCATTACTAACATCAGTGATGCCCTGTTGTGTATTACATTTGGCTGTGACCTTAAAACATTTAAAGGTCATCATTGAGCACCACTGAAAGGCTACCAGACTAAATTATCATGTGACATGAATGCCTCTCTATGAAATTCTCTGCTTGCTCAGGGTACCCAAGTGTAATAACTTCTAAGTGACATTTTTGTTGAAGAAATTGGCAAACTAAACTAAATTATTATACAAGCTTTTTTTATAATTTTGTAAGTGCACAGAGATCTTCTAGTAAATTTCAAAAGCAGCTTGACATCCAATTATTTTTGCATAAATAGAATGCCATGTGTCCTAACACATTTATCTTGCCAACATGTTTCAATCTTATAAAAGAATAAAAACAAATTGTTATATTGAGCTGGGGTTGACTTTTACACTGTCACATGACTTTCATTGACTCGTGAACATGCAAGGGATTATTTGTCCCACTCAAAAATTTATTAAGATCACGAAATCAGATGAACCAAAGTCAGATGTCAGTATTCTGACATGGAGGTAAGATAACGTCATTTAAAGTGGTGATGCCATGAAATAAATGAATTACTAACCTAGGGCTAAAAAGAGAACAGATAATGAGAGCCTCATCTTTGAAGTGACTTGTCAGCTGAAGGTAGTGCTTGATGATGACCTTCATGAGAATGATGTGATCTGCTGTTTACACCATTGTTATGTAGAGTTAATGTCAGGCCCCTGAAACCACTGGGTGGTATGTTGTTCCCCAGTAAGTTGAGATTATCCCTTGTGTACCCATGCACTGAATGTCTGCTATGTAGCAGTGACCTACCATTCAATATTCTTGAGGATGGCCTGGTAATTTTGTTTGAGACAAGATGTTTTTTCGGTCACTGCTTCAAAACTCGCACCTTCTTTTCTGTGAAAGAAGGAGCCAAACAACATAATTATTTTGGGCATAATTTTTTACATCCAGCATGATCGAGAAACAATTAATGCTGGTGAAAAATCTTAAAAACATTTTTTGTTTGTTCTGGAACCAATTTTTTTTTAAATCACAGGAGCCCTCAGAATATTAATTTGTTGGCCCCTTACAGGTGTGTATGCAGACTAACCTTCACATACTCTCATTGGTGCCAACTCAATTTCCATTTTTGTTTTGTTGAGTGAAGGCTCCACTGTGGGCCATTACGTGCAATTGATCAATGAAACGTTAATGGCAGTTCAACATGCTCTTCAGGAAGGGCACCTGTTACAGTGTACAGGATTCAATGACCAGCTGTAGTGGTGTGTACAGTGTGAGTCCTGTACAGCTACTGACACCTTGATCACATACACTTTTGAGTTATCACAGGACACTTTGAGACTGTCTGAGAAAGAGTGTTTTAAAATATGCTTGATATATTCCACCTTCTCAAGTTATCAGTTTTTTCAATGTTTTACATGATCAGTATACACAAATCCTATGTCTCAATAGTACATATATATATTCAATTATATTTTTGAAAGTCATCTGTTATCATCTGTTGAGTGAACACTGTACCCTTAGTTTTGTTGGGATTGTATTAGATATTTGGTTTTTTTATTAGTTGGATCCGTGACCCTCAATTTCACAAATGTGGAATACAATTATGAGGACAGTTATAGTTCACTAAATATAAGGGTCAGTGGGGTGGCCAAGTGGTTAAAGCATACACCTGTCATACCGAAGGCCCGGGTTCGATTTCCCACAATGTGTGAAGCCATTTCTAGTACCCCCGCCATGATATTGCTGGAATATGCTTAAACCATACTCACTCACTCATTACACAAAAATAATTTTAAAAATATGGGGTCCGTAACGTAAATGTTATGACAGAGCATATGCCTGTAAATAAATCGTTAGCACTGTTAATTGGCTCCTGAATATGTTTGCTTTAAAATTTTAAAACTGGTCATATATTGTTTGTTTACTCTGAAGGCTTTACCAGTCAGTGCCCACTTTGGGATAAATATTGTTTTCAAAATAAATATTTATTTTATTTTCGACCCCTGATTTGAGACAAATCCGTAAACCAGGTGATTAAAACGAAAACTCATCATGTGGTCTGTTAACTTCCTGAATCACAACAGTAGGAGTCCTGGGCCCATTTCCTCAAAGCAATCTTAGTGCTAAGACTGATGTAAGCTTATGTTAAAGTATGAGAGTTTACATAGTCTTAACGCTAAGATCTCTACGTTCAAGTGGGTCCTGGACTAGCTGCATGGGCATGTAGAGAATTTACTTGGTTTAGTGCCTTCCTTGGTCTATGTGGGTATGTATAGTTGTTGCAAGCTTCGGTATTTATGTGCAATTTATATGTTTACACTGTTGACATGTAACGTTACTTTGTCTTATTATGCATAATATTTCAGCTTTCGTGTTTCCCGAGTGACAGGACACAGTGTATATTCTACTCTGATTCATTCTGCGTAATCAGTTCTTTGGATGCTTTGATAAAAGGGGATTCTTATTAATACCGTTCCCAAAGAGTTTAATTAGTTGTCACTGTGAGCGTTAGTTCACAAACTTAGTTAAAATGTCAATGAATCTAAATGGTTGCAATAACAGTTACCAGGCAATCATTTTCCTCTTCTACACTGTTGTTTTCTGTAAATATATACACAGGTAAATAGGGACTGCCATGTAAATGTTTGGTCTTAGTAGGAGGCGCTATAAAGACTACTTACTGATTGGTCTAGAAGTAGGTCAGAGGTCGGTTATTGGAGCAGGCTGCTAAGTACAGTGAATATGCAATGTGGTCCAGACATAAACTCTCTTTAATATTATGTGACAAACAGACCCTAGTACCTTTAGACTGTCCCCTTGTTCATCGTGCATTATTCTGGGTAGGTTCATCTTCTCTTCTTACATGTAACCATGGTAACCAGACACTCAAGTTTTCATATTTGTTTTTTTTTAAATTTTGATGTTAGTATTGTTGTTGAATATCTATTCCCTGTTGTTTCAGAACTGATGTTGCTTTAGACATTATAGGGCCTACCCGGGGTAATAAGGTTTTGTCGTTACTTCTACAAAATATGGGTTAGTTGCTTAGCAACATATTTTATGTGATATTTTTTAGATTAGGACCGCTTTATGGGTATTGAAGCATAAAATTCCTGGTTTTCATAGTAATGTCAATAACACAGCTGATATCACTGGGATATAGCTTTGTGGGTACATGTATTATCAAAGATGGTTGATTCAACACTGGGTACTCGGGCACTAGTCACTATTAAGATGGCATCCACATTCTTGATGAACTATTTCAGAAGAATTTTGTACACTTAGCATCTATGAGTAGTTATTAGGACCTGTGAAGCTTCTTGTTAAACTGTTGGCCTGATATGTGTATTTGGACGACCGGTACTGGTTGTACGTCAAGGACAGGGAAGAAAATGGCAATGCCAGGATTGTTACGGTAGTAAAGCTGTGGTAGAGCAAATGTTTTTGCCAGTCACTATAATTCCTTCTAGACAGTGGGGCGGTGGTGTAGCATGGTTATTAAGTCATTCGCTTGTCATGCCAAAGGCCCAAGTTCGATTCCTCACATGGATACGATGTGTGAAGCCCATTTCTGGTGTCCCCACTAGATATTGCTGGAATATGTTCAAATAGCGCAACACCAACTCACTTAAATCTACACTGTTGACCTTTCTTGTCGCTAACATTAGTTATTTCAAATAAAAGATGTGTGAAGCCCATTTCTGGTGTCCCCCGCCGTGATATTGCTGGAATATTGCTAAAAGCGGCGTAAAACCATACTCACTCACTCAAACATAAAAGACAATAATGCCTTCTTGCTTTCGTTTCCATATCAAAGCAACCATATTTTCATGACCATGTTTACAGAACTTCCAAGGTCCTCCTGATGCCTACGTCCTTTCCTGAGGGAATATTAATGTTGAAGCAATTTGTAATATATTCTTTCTAGCAGTATTTTGGATACCGGCCTCCTTCCTCCCATGACCTCTACCTCAACCTGTGTAGAATACCTAAATCAAACAACATTGTTACAAATACATAACATAGTTGATGTCACTTCAAACCATCCACAAGAGTAGCATGTAGTATAGTTTCCTTATCCAATCAAATTGCTTGACACAAACTTACAACCAATCAGAAATGTTGTCTCACCTTGTGAATTCTGATGTTCATATTTAACTTCCAGGTGTGGGATAATCGATATACAATTTAATCCCTGTGTTGCTTCAGTTATATATACTAGCTATCAGATATCGTATTTTGTCCTGGTTGATGTCTCTCTCTACTAAGTTATATGTCCCAGGCAGCCTCTGTACTCAAGAGTTATTTTTCTCTGTCATATGTTCTCCATACATTTCAGAAACATATGTGAAAATTTACATCCCAAAATATCAGCATCCGGCCTTCCTTCAATCACTCACACTTTTTCCATGACGCTTGCCTTACAACTGAATATGTATCAAATGAACCGTATAGCTTATTAAAAAGATTCTTGTTTCCTGATAAGGAATTGTAAATGTTGGCTCATCAGCCTTGCTTAGCTCCCTGATGGCCATTGTAACCTAACTCCGTGGCCGTGGGATAGTCTCATCATCCTACTGGAGGCACAGGTTCAATACCCGACATGGGTACAATGTTTGAGGCACATTTCTGGTGTCCCTGCCATGATATTGCTGAAACCATATGCACTCTCCCCTACCATAATGCTGGAAAACTAAATAAGGAACAAAACAAAAGTTTGTACTAAGAATGCATGGTCATAGAGGTTGTCACGCGAGTGTGTTTGGGGATGGTAAATATCCTGTATTAGGAATAACCGTTGTATTTAGCGAGCCTTGGCAAGCTTAATACATAGTGTTTATTCCGGATACAGGATGGCTGACAAGGCTTTTTATACATGTTCGTATCGTTACCTCTACGTCGCCTTGATTCACATTCCCAGAAACTCTGCACACATTTCATCATAAAAGTTCACAAGATATTTTATGAATACTGAATTTTCTATTTCTTACATTTCCTGGTTGCAGTGGAACATCTCGATGTTGTCAAGTTACTCTTGGGTGTATGTCTTTGTGTATTCATAATGCTGGTGCCATACAAGTGATTGATGTTTCTAAAACGAACCTGC
Source organism: Haliotis rufescens (assembly GCF_023055435.1). Lineage (NCBI taxonomy): Eukaryota > Metazoa > Mollusca > Gastropoda > Lepetellida > Haliotidae > Haliotis > Haliotis rufescens. The sequence goes on along the minus strand of NW_025964361.1, from coordinate 39,308,924 downwards.
TGAAGATCATTTCAATTCCCATCATTGGTACAGTCTGTGAAGACCATACTTGGTGTACCCCACCATAATATGGCTGGAATATTGCTAGAAGCATTATAAAACCCACTCACTCACTCCACGGGTGGCCCAGTCGTCCAAGGCGCCGCGTTTCAATGTGCAGAGTTGCATCCCTTGGGCACGCCAGAAACCTATGATTGTGGGTTCGAATCCCGGTTCGCCCCGATTATGTTTCTAGGTTTGTCAGCACCATACCCGTGCTCGTGGGTTTCACCGAAGTGGTAAACGTCTGAGACCTGCATCACTTCAGACATTCCTCCCACATTAAGCTGACACGCCGTGATATAACTGGAATATTGTTCAAAGCGTTAAACCCAACTCACTCACTCGCTCACTCATCAGGGAATAAATACACTCTCCCATTTTCTGTTGGAATTTCAGATGTGTCATCTCGTAGTGGCATCATTGGGTGGGGTAGCCCTGTGGTTACGGTGTTTGCTTGTCACATTGCAAACCAGGGTTCAATTCTGCAGATGGTTATGATGTGTAATGCTTATTCCTCGTGTCATGATATTGTTGGAATATGCTAAAAGCAGTGTACAGTCTAACTCACTCACTCACTCTCTCTCAAGTTGTAGCATTGTTAATTCCTCAGAAATATGTACTTCTTTGTTACCTATCAGAGTAGAGAGATAGAAGGTAATAACTTTCCAATACTTGCATGTGTCTACAGTTGTATAACATCATATGATGTCATCCATCGTTCATGATGTCAAAAACTGATAACATTACGTCATTTGAACATTTAGGTTGTCTGAAGAGACATTTCTTTGTAGGGTCGTGTTTTTCTTTATATTCTCTTAAAATAACAATTCAGACTTACAGAATATCTGTTCCTGAATTAGTGCTGTGAACAAGTGCTGTAACTCCCTTGCCAAGGGCTCGGGGATAACGCCGTTCCTTCATTCAGGATAGATATTCAGTAATTTCTCAAAGCTCATTGGTTATTCTCTTATTCACTGTAGCTCACTTGAAATTTTTAATATTTGTAAAATACTGGTTGATGAATTTTTTTTTTTTTGCCCCAACACACTGCTAGCATCATCTTGGTTATAAATAGGTGTGATCTCCCATTTATCTCATAGATCTCCCAATGATGTGTCTCATCTCCCATTTGTCTCACAGATCTCCTTGGATGTATGTTTTCTCGCTTTTAGTTTATATCCATTTGAGATCTGTTGTTTTCAAGCATTATTTCATCATATACTGCTCAAAAGAAGTTAAGGTCCACTCTATTCTTTCATGATACTATATTTGATTTGTCATGCCATGATAGATTAACTATAGTAACGTGAAAGAATTGGCTGCTCTTTAACATGTTTTGAGTAGAATACTTGAAGGGTATTCATTACAATGCAGGGTCACGTGGGGGCACTTCTGTGCAGTGCTTGCTTTTATGAAGCTTCCACTTTAGTTTCTTGTTATTGGTCGTGTGGAGAGTACTTTTTTCAGAAGTGCCAAAAGCTATGACATCAATCAGAGATGATTAGTGGTGTAGAAAGTAGTATATAATTTTAGAGATGCGAGCCATTCACAATTTGGCGCCAAATGTTTCCAGCAATAGTTTTGTGAACTAATATTGAATTGCTGTATTTCCTCATCAGCTCTTAAAGGCAAATTATTGCATTAATGTCAGAAGCAATTATATAGGCTCCATCTTTAATTTTATTTAGCATTGTTTAGAGGGGAAAGGACTCAGAAATCATCTCTTGGTAAAAAAATCATGTTATATGCACTGCTGGGTATTGATGCAAAGGTATCAAACTGATTAGACTGTTTTATTTAGTTCTTTCATATCAACTGTTTGTGAATCATGACATTGTCTTCAATAAATGCCATGAATCAAGAAAATTGTTTAGAAATCTGGCTTGGCCAGACTCAGGAATGTCAACCACTATTTACAAAACCTTAAAATATATCTTAAACAGTTCTCATGAAATGAGCATCTAATTTGAACTGTGTGGGTAAATGTGTTCATGGAGGACTATCAAAAGAATACCATATTGAAATGTTCACCTATCACAGGAGAATTTGCATTATTTGTTGTGTGGAAAATGAATGGCATATCATTGGTTGTCAAATTAAAATTTTAGAGATACAAATTAACAAATTTGTGAAACAAGATGTTTTTCATTTGAATGAATGAGCTGGGACAGCTACAGAAATCTGAATATTTGGATGAAAATAATGAAATTTATGCCCTTTTACAATCAAACACTCTATAACGGCCCTGGCGGATACTCACACGCAGGTCGGGCTAAGATGGTCTCCAATCCTACGTATGGATTCCAGTACTGACCAGGGGAGATAACTCACATCTTCGCTTCTCAAACATGGGTGTGACAGACATGGAAGAGAAAAGTTCGCATTTTGACATGAATTATGCCGAGAAAGAGATAAAATGTCATATTAATGGGATACTCGTGTCCAGGTCTGTCTGTTGCAAACTGGGCACACGAGTTCATTCATTTCTACCTGTCAGAGACCTATTCAGCACATAGTGTTTGATCTTCAGAAGTCCACATAGTGTTACAGTTGATTACTCATATCATTACAAAATAATTTTGTTACATGTCCAGGAATTATGGTACTTCCAAACTCCAGAAATTACCTGGCCTATTTTGTTGATGTAGAAATGCATGTACTTATTTTCATGGAACTGGGCTTCTCTTACTGGTGATTACCAACTGGTTTATTATTGCTCCTGCACCTACTGCTGTCTGCTGCACTGATAATCCACACCTCTTGTACAATAAGATTGTAAATAGAGATCATTAAATGACAGTCATTGTTTTCTTTATGTGTCCTGTTTTCATTCCTGAACTGTGCTTCAAGGCGATTTGCTGTGCAGAGTTGCGTCCCTTGAGTTTTGTTTCTTCCAAAGATGAGGTGGTGAGGTGAAATGGGGTTTAACGTCGCGTCCAAGATTATTGCACTTATATAGCGACGTGCATGTACTTGTGTGTGATTGTGTGGCTGCTTGTACTAGTCCCGACTGATGCCGATTTATAGTGCTAGCTCACTGATACCATGCCGCAGTTTAACATGAATATCCCACTCAGACACAGCATACTGACTCCGAGCCGACCAGTCCTTGTTTTAGCCCCTTAATGCTGAGCGCCAGACAGGGTAACAACAAGTACCATCATTTAACATCTTTTGGTATGACACGGCCGGGGATCGAACCCTGGACCTTCTGCTCTCCAGGGGGACGCTCTACCACTAGCCCACAGAGGCAGTCTCTTTCAAAGACGTATATACAATATATAAACGTCTTGGTTTCTTCTCAAGCTGTCTGATCACTAACTTAGTTTAGAATGTCTCTATCATGAATGTAATCTGGTAGGATGGCAATTTTGAGCATCTTTTGATTTGAATGTGGCTCAAAATGAAGCTTTTTCAGGATCTTCATAATAGTATGGATAATAAAGGCTGCAGGCTCTCAAGATACATTCTCAGGGTTCGGCATGTACATCTTAAAATCAGCGCTTTTGATCATGATGGTTGTTTAATCCAGAGACAATACTATATTCCTGTTCTTCCTGAAGTCTGCCTGGCGCTTGGCTTTAATGTAACAGGGCGTTGAGTCAACCCACAGATGAAATCCTAATCTTCTTGGCTTGCTGACATACTGCATCCTTTTTGGTATCCATGTCAAACTGCAGTTAAAGGGCTAGTGTTACTTTTCAACTTGTAAATGCACATTGCAATATAAGTGCAATAATGTTGAATGTGACATTAATCCAATTTCACCTCCCCCTCTTCCTGGTGCCACAATTCAAACTGGACCAAGTCACATTTAAAATGAATTCCTGCTTGTGCAACAAAAAACAACAACAGGTGACTTTAAATAATGTTTTATCTCTTCGACATCAACTGTGTACTTCATTGAAGTATGTATTGTACGAACAAAGTAACAATGCTATTGTCATTCGTTAACCTGTACACGTATAACCACAACACAAATATACACAGGAATGATGATAGTACGTATGACAAACACAGTTCACATCTTCTTTGGGGAATCAAGCAGCAAGGTTAACCCTGCCTCCCATTAATCCAGACCAACTGGTGTTCTTGTTTTCAAATACCATATTCACCCTAATAAGCACCTTGGGCACTCGGGAAATGACAAAGGGGTGCTTAAAACCATATACAACATGTTAAGTCCGTTTTCACAGATCGAATGGTTGTGAAAAAACTGATCAAAAGTCAAGACGAAACCCTTTTCAATGATAGTTGCAAGGCAGTTATAAGACACCTGCACTATATACACAAGTAATTATAGACTGTCCATGGTGCTTACTACAGTGACTATGGGAAGCCTACGGTTCCCATTTTAAAAGAAGGTATTATGTTTCTTTAATTTCAAATCAACCATAACATTTTTAATACTTGCTGCCTCACCACCTCTGGCAAAGACAAACGTCTAAGCTGTGTCCCAAAAGATAGAAGCAAATCTGTCGAATCTGCACATCTATACAATAATTAGTTGAAATAAGCAGCCAGTTCGCACATCATACATTTATCCATGTCCGTCAGGAGATGGCCAAACACTCAAATAACATGCGAGTTGTTTTTATACTGCTTCGTCATCCCCTAACAGACACAAGTAGTACTTCATGAGTGAATTCAATTACTTTTTTCATCAGCAGGCCTGATCGTGTCAAATTTGAAACAAAATCAAACTAGAAAACAAATTGGCTTGGCCTTTTCTTATTTAAAGACCCAAGCAACCGTGATTTTGTGGATCTACATATATAAACTTGCTATACACACTCTGGCACAAAGTATCATATAATGTGGACATCTGTCCCATCATGAAAGAGTAAAATCTCGCCTTAGCTTGGTTGTAGATGAGGTTTGTAGCTCCCTCAGTGGACCAACATGCATAAAACCGTATCAATTTCTCTTTTACATTTCCTTTCAAATTAGCTCTTGTTAGACATGTTAGAGGAGAAAGGATTTCATGCTGCATTTACCTATCTGGCAGGGAGCAACCATTATGTTTGTTGTATTTTGTGGGAATGAGATCTGGGACATATATAGGTGGGGCAAGTGCACTACCAACTGGGCTCTAACGCTCTTGTATCAGTTGTAGTTGTATTTCAACATGTATACAGCATCTTTTCACAATTGCAGAATCAAACTGAAACATATAAGCTCATTGCAAGCACTACAAAATTAAATGCGGGGTTTGGAAATACATATCTTTGATTAGAAACAATTAAAACGGTTTCTAGAAACAATATGTTGTCAGGCTAACAGTATATTATTTCTATCGTGAAACAATCTGCCGCAGGAGTGATAAGGATACTGCGTGCAAGGTGGACATATAAATATTGACTATACATTGTCAGGGCAAATCTGGGCTTCAAACCCATAATAACAGGATTCTGGCACATCTAAACGGACATAACTCTTCACAGCAAATTGTGGTTTATATGACATTATTAGACAAATGGACCACCCATGCCCCCATCCATGAAAGAATCAAACCAATACTGAATAGTCTTATGACCATAGCTACCCATAAAAGGCATTGATGCTCACGTTATCTTTTGTTTGTTGTTTAACACCACACTCAGCAATAGTCCTGTTATGACAGGGGCCTGTAAATCCGGACCAGACAATCCAGTGATTGATATTGTAAGCAAGATTGTGATCCACACCGTTGGAGTACCATGACATGCAACTAACAAAAAAATAGTTCTAGACTCAAAGTAAAAAGAAAATGACAGCAAGACACACTCTCGAACATAAATAATGAGATATCACAGTAAAATTGTCATGCTGACAGTCCATGCAGTATGGCAGACACACACATACCAAGTATGAACAGCATTCTAGGAGAACAAACTGTGAACATAACATGTCAGCTGTGTATATGTTAGAACCCTCAAGGGATGTGGACTTCCTGTATTGGTCGTCAAACAAGATTGTTTGGTGGGAATCCTTTATGCTGACTCGGGGCTTTTCATGATGCAGGATTAACTGGTGCAATATCCAAAATGCTCCTAAAAAAAATGGTGAGTCATATTGACGCAGAACATTTATCAGTCTGTTCCAGTTCCTACATATTAATACATCTATGGGACTGAAACAGCAGTTGTTAACACGTTTCAGTCAACAAAATGTGCCTGATACTATATTGTTATCGATATCTTGGACTTCTTCAGTTCATGCATCACCCTCTAAGCCGAACTCATGACGAACTCCCAGTTCTCCTAGGCTAAGTAAAAATATCCCCGGATTCCCTACTCCAATGCTACTGAACAAGCATCTTAAAGGGGCTCCTGCAATCACAAAAACACACTTCCAGTCTTAAAATCTATTAAAAGTTTGTTTTTCTAAATTATACAGATAGATCCAGTTCATCTTTGTAACTCTTGGATACAGCAATGTGGAATAATCTATTTAGGACCTCATGATCTTGTAGAATCAACCAATCACAGCAACTTAACTACATCAAGCAGGGAATATAAGTCTTTTAACTTTCAGTGTTCATAAATGCTACAAAAGGAGTATTATCTGGGATTAGATTGGCAATAGAATGACTAGTGGTACTCAGTGTTCATTAGAAATTAAGAAATTCAATACAATGGTTTCAAAACATTGAAGACCAATCATTACCTCCTCAACAGGAAACATGCCATCTGATTCAGTACCATTTACAAATAAACAAGCAGAGCCCAAACTGATGTATGAGAATGAATAAATATCTCACAAACACACAGATGATAAAACAGCACAGCAGACATTCAATAAAGTGTAAACATTCAAATAAATATCTACTTGGCCAGGGATTTATCTCAGGGAGTTTTGGGGCCAAAATGTTTTATTGTTCAAAATTAGTATTTTCCGTAAGTTCTTATTTTCTTAATTTCAGAGGTATTTTAACATTATAGTTTAAAATTGTAGTTTAACATTGTAAAATTCAATGTGATAATGTTAAATTAATTCAATCGTCTTCCTCTTGATGGGATGTTATCATTGAAATGTCAGTCACCTCGACCAACCCATCACATTAGTCATAACTCTATTAACATCAAGTGGCAAGTCTTTGAGCAGGTCTAGATAAATCCCTGTGTGGTCACTGACTGTATGCAACACAAGAGCACGCGAGGTATATACAGTGAGAGAGTTGGGTTTAAACGCCGCTTGAACAGTATTCCAGTTATATCACGGCATGTCCGTTTAATGTGGGAGGAAAGCCCGAAGTGATGCAATTCTCAGACGTTTACAACTGTGATGAAACCCATGAGCATTCAGGCATATAGTTTACAGAAGTCAAAGGCAGACAAACTTCTGCTGAGGGAAAATCTAGATGCTTGGCTTAATCTGTTTTTGTAGAACGGTGCCAAACTAGTTGTGGTGGGAAGTAGCGAAAAAAGCTTTTTGAAGATAATGCCAGAGATACATATCTTCAGAACTCATGACCAATAAATACAATACCATATACACAAACAAGGTGCCATCTGTACAATGTTAATTACACATGGAAACCGCTACCTGTATCCATGGCAACCATGGAAATTACATACGGTAAAAGCTCTTTGGAACAAGTGCAATTCATCAGCTTGAACTTGACACAATAACCCTGTACACTGAGATAGGTAGGCAGGTCTATATGAGATTATATATTACTATATATTTGATTATCATTAGAGACTAATAATTTGATAGTCGAGTGTGAATGTGTGTGTGTGTGTGTGTATTTTTGTGTGTGCATGTGTTTGAGGTATGAGAGCTTTGGCCAGGGATTTATCAAGACTTCCAAACTAAGTGCCATGGCAATTCGGAAGAAATGTCGTTATTTTGTTCAAAACAGACATTTTTCAGTTTTATTTTCTAAAATTCAGAGGTATTTTAACATTAACGCCATCTTTATTGGTTATCAGTGAAATAGTGAAATTTGGAAATCTGCAGTTAAATTGGCCTGAAATATTGGCCTCTGAGCTGGTCAAGATAAATCCCTGATGGTTTTGTGCTGAAGATCGAGCTATAATAAATCTTATCAACAGTGTTGTGAATAACTGTGTTGCCATATTCTTTCAGGGAAAATTAACACACATTACCACCGTTATCTCCCCTTTGAGAATAACTCAGAAGTATTTTTGCACTGTTTCAAATTTGAGCACAGCAGATTGCTTGTTAGTTTTATTATCCAGAATATTTCTCCATATCATATGTCAATATAATCTGTGACTGTTGCTTAGCTGAGGTGCTCAGTCGATTGAGCAGCCTGTATTTGTTTCAAATTATACAATTTCATTTCATACATATACGCATTATATACAGATAATAATTCAGTTTTCTGGTTATTTAACAAATATTGTCTCAGTTTAGCTTTTACCATTTTGGGTTCATTCTGATGTGAATCTGTTAAGGATTCGGATAATATCACCAACAAAACAAAACTGTCTACCACATGAAAACATAAAATAAGTCTCCACGCCATATACAAACAATCTCAACATAATCTAATCTAGTTAATATATTAACACTTTCAGCCATTCAAGCATGGTATCCAGGGAAAAACATACCAGGATGACGCAGGGACCAGTGCAATCCTAGTTGTAAATATATATATATATGTTCAAAACACAACATGTAATACTGAATATTAACATCATGGTACATTCTTCACAGTGAATACATGTCGTATTCACCTAGCCAGGCTTACATCTATAGATACTGAGTGATTAACACTGTTACAAACTGACTCAGGAGAGTTTTGGATGTTCACAGAAAGAAAATGTACACTTAAAATGGCAAAATAACTATACTAGGAATCTCCATAAAAACCAAACCCTGAAAAACTCAATACCATATTTCATCTTTCTTGCCTTGGTGTCTGTAGTTGAAAAAGTCTGAGTATTATAAGATCTGAGTCTGTATATTTTGATATATATTTATGATTAGTAGTAGGTTAGACTGCATGGAAATAGTTTCATGTGTTTCTTGGGCATGTAGTTTTTGTCAACTGGGGAATGTATCCTATTCCTAAGTTGATTAGAACAAAGTCAAAATATTATTTAGAATAGAAATAGAACAAGGAAAGTGAAGTCTTACTGAACATATTGAATGTATGATCCTGGAACGAAACATTAACTTTAAAAAATAGAAATGAAAAATCCGACACACCGATGCCTGTGAAACATTTCCCTTTTTCACGTAGCCTAAGCCATCGCCTGTGGTTCAGATGACCTTACAAGTCATCATATTGAAGCATGTCAATGGTTATAAATGATTAATGCCCTCTTATGCCTAAAAACATATTATCCTTTGATTTGATTAAGGCTTTTTGTTTGTTTTCTGCTGTGCATGTTCACAGCTGCCAACAGTATATTTCTAAAAGGGCATCACAATGTACCTCTTTTGGAAGCAAACCCAGGATGAAGTTGTGGCAACCCTGACCACTTAGCTACCCTAACCCTACTGAAACAATAGAATTGCTGTTGTCATCGTTTAACATGACTGCCCAAAACCAACCTGATGATACCAAAAGACATCTAAAGAGTGAGTGAGTATGGCTTTACAAAACTCCTAGCAATATTCCAGCAACGGGGAGATCCCAGAAATGAAATGAGGAATCCCACTCGGGCCTTGGCATGACGAGAAACGCTTAAACAATTGTCCAAATCTGAAGAACTGTCTCATCAAACCTGTACTAACTTTGATATTCTTTGATGACAGACAAGTTTGATCATTTGATGATGCTAATGACTATACAGATGCATCCTATCCTTTCCAGCAAAATAAATATTTCAAATCTTTTCATGAGACATGCAACAAAAAACAAACTCCTGAAGAAATCACATTGTCTGTAGGTGGCTGTGCTCATGGAGTTATCTCTTAGTTGTCTCAAGGTTGGTTCTGTCAATAATAAATACATAACTGGTGAATATGATACCTAAGACTCATTGTTAATGGTGTAAGAACAAACATGATTGGCTAATTGTTAAACAACAAACACTACAACATCAGTCATATCATCCATCAGTACTGATGTATATATTAACATGGTTAAGGAAATGTTCAGAATTCATTCAACATATTCATCAATTTGAGGGTTTGATATAGGTCTTCCGTCATATACAAACAAAATCAGGTTAATTTGAACAACTACTGTCAAGGATCAACAGTTAGAGATTATAAGTTTTCCATGACAAGGTCAGGATCTGACATCCAAGGTCATCAAATGAACCATAAACTGCAGTAAGTGCTGTCACTGATGATTGCTGACAAACGTCCAACTGAATGGGTTAGTTTGAGATCCCTGATCAATCAGGTTTGCTGTGAAGCAGGCAGCTTCCTGTTGAGCAGACGACTTCCTGTTGAGCAGACAACTTCCTGTTCTGTACTTTTGAAGAGCCTTCTTAGGTATGTTAATCTTGATGTGAATTCTTTGCAGTTAGGAAAAGTATTTCTTCAAACTGAAGCCAGGTTGTTACTGTCCTTACCAGAAATAGGAAATCATATCCCTATGTTCCTGTTGACTGTTGACTATAACACCAAACACACTCTAGAAAACACCATACATACATATCACATGTACACTCGGAAATCTGTGAAGAAAATGAACATCTGATATCCTGTGAAAAGCAATAGGAACTCCACCCATGCATCTGAGCATCGAACAACAGAATATACTTGTGTAAAAGACTTGCAACACACGCAAATTCCTGCAAGCACGTCTTAATATGCAACGTTTGCCACAAGAGCAGACCTTGACAAAACTCAGGAAGATTTCAATGTAAATTATGACTTGGCTTTGCAAACAAAAATGATGAAGATCTCACCCACATCTTGTTAGCACTTTCTCAAGGGATGAACATTTTTGTTTCAGCAATATGACACTCCTTGTGATGTTGACAAGTGAATCAGATCTGACTTCCATTAATAAATTCCTCCTCATTTCATCATAAAGGTCACAGTGAACCGTTTCAGAGAGGTTATGGTCACATCATCTTAACAAGCAACACAAAAACCAAAACAGCCACTTGTGGTTGTCATATAATGCATTCACAGTTTGATATGAAGGGGAGACTCTGTCAAACTTAGTTGAAGAGAATAGATTCTGGGTCTTGGTTCTCCAGCTGAGCGATATGACGAAGCACATCCTTCTTAGTTATTATTCCCAATAAACGACTGCAAAGAAAAACAGACAATATTATCATTATACATAACAACAAATGTTTACATGCGTGCCAAGGTGACTCAGTGAATGGCATGTTAACTAGAATATGTTTACCTCACATACATAGGTCTCCCCACTCCTTTTGTTTGATTCATTAGCTCAAGTTGTTGCTGTAAATGTGTTTGCAAATCCCCAAAACAACAACAGCAATTATAGTCTGGAAAGATAATGGTTTCATGCAGAAATATGCATCAGCTGTAGAAATTGGCAGGAAACAAATGCTACTTGCAATTCCAGCAATATTCCAGCTATACTCTAGCAATATTCCAGTAATACTCCAGCCATATTCCAGCTATATTCCAGCAATATTCCAACAATATTCCAGCTGAATTCCAACAGTATTCCAGCAATATTTCAGCCATATTCCAGCTATACTTTAGCCATATTCCAGCTATATTCCAACTAAATTCCAGCAATATTCAAGCTATATCACAGTAGTCTAAAAAGGTAAACACAACATGAATAAGAGCAATTCAATATTTCAAAGTTAAATTAAGTTAGATAATCCTACCCATTATGTGTAACGAGTGTTTGTCGGAGACCCAGCTTCCGGAACATCTCAACAACTGTCTCCATCGGAGTCTGGTCTGTAATAGTCACTGGAGCCTGAAGGAGCAAATTACATCAAAAGCCTTCATTTGAAAAAGAAAATGCAAAATCAAATAATACTTTTCATTGTTAATAATTCTAAGCATACTACCTATTTTACATCATTCCCATAAATCCTGTATTTTGGTTGTCATTATACTGTAAAAATCTCCAGATTTTCAACAAAAATCCTCTTCATTGTCAACTAACCATAATAAGTTGTGCAAGTAATAGTATCTCGCTTCACAGGCCTCTTCCATGAAAATCAATTTCTTGTTCTCATGATCTACCTGCCCATAAAAATTGTCCCAATGCCTCTTTTTCATTTTAAGCAAATAATAAGTTAAGTAATGACATTTTCATTCACATTTCACTTCTGTACCAGATTTTAACTTTTTGCAAACACCATGTCATTGTGTCACATTTTCAGGGAATGGACCCGAACGTGGTCACCATGGCTTTGGGTTTATCTCTTCATACTTTGAACCAAATGGGAAATCACCCACCAAAAGTTACACGATACATTAAGTTTCCTTGATTTGTTTCTCGCTGCCGAACAACGATCTCGGCAATATTCAAGCTCTATAAGGGCAGACTGTAAACATCAAGTCCGGACCAGACAATCCGTTGACATCATGATCCACACAATTAAGATGTGAAGACATGTCATCACACAGGTTGCAGAATCCTACCATCCGATCCATTGAGTCGATTCTTACAACATGAATAGGTTGCTGGGGACCTAGATTTTTACCTGTCATATTTTTTTATATAAGAATTAAGCTTCAAAAGATATAAAAGAAATTATAAAAATAACATTCCCCCTCCCTATCAAGTCAGTTTTGAAAACAGACATGACAAAAAAGAATATTTATTTTACAGCCCAGAATGCACAGCAAGGGGAAACTAAGGGACCGGTCATTTATTATAAGGTGGGTTTGTCAGAAGGATTCAGGGGAGGGTCATCAAATAATATGGGGAGGGTCATAAAAAAATACACACATATTTGGGGAGGGTCATGAAAAATGGACATTTCACAATCAAATACTTAGAACTTTTGCATTTTGTGTTTTCAGGGAGGTCATGAAAAAAATGTACAAGGACATAGGGAGGGTCATCCAAAAATATAACAAGCACTAGGGGAGGGTCATTGTTTTCAGTATGTTACTGCACCAAAAACCTCTTCCATCCCTCCCTGTAACAGATGGCCGGTCCCTAATGTCAAGGGTGTGAACAATTTTTACCATATCCAGTATTTTCCTCAGTTTGAGCGGCGCAGGGCCGTGGGGGTTGGCAGGGACATGGCCGGTGAAGTACACCATGGAGTTACTCACGACCCCCTCCGTGTTTTTCCTGGCGTTCGCTGAAACATCACAGGTGAACATGACCTACTGTAATGAGTTCGACATGGCAACAAAACAGTCGTCCCAAATGTGACAATACAGTAAGGTTACTGCTTTCTAGATATAAGAGAACACACATGAAAAGGAGATCACACAAAATTCATAATGTTTGTGAGGTGAGGTGAAATGGTGTTTAATGTCAAGTTCAAGATTAATGAACATATATAGCGAGGTGCGCATGTTTGTGTGCATCTGTCCATCCATCTGTCTGTCTGTCTGTCTGCTCGTAGTTGTCAGGATTCTATAGTGCTTGCACACTGAGATACCATGCTGCAGTTTTAACATGAATACCCCATTCAGACACAGCATAAAGACTCTGAGCCTACCATTCCCTGTTTTTTTCCCTTAATGCTGAGCACCAGGCAGGGAAACAACAAGAAATATCTTTCAACAGCTTGTATGATGTGGACGAGGTTCGACCCATCGACCTTCAGTTCTCTGAGCAACACTTTATCCACTAGACCAAAAAGGGGCGAGGTAGAGCCTGAGTGGTTTCTAAGCTGTGTCCCTATAGTGCATCAAACACATCTGGCAGTTGTATGTTGGACTTACTGATGGCCAGGTTGAGATCTCGACGGAGGACGAAGCCTACCAGGTACTGTGATTCCCTGGACACCACCACAGGGAAACCGTTGTGTTCTGTATTCCGCAAAACATGCTCTGAAAGATAAGACAGTATATATAACAATACACTGTTCCCGTCATCAATCATCACCAATCATCATCATCATATTCATCATATTCATCATATTCATCGTCGACATCATCAACACCATCATCATCGTCGTCAATGACATCATCATAATCGTCGACTTTATTCATCGCCTTCGCCTTCTTCGACCACCACCCTCATCATCATCATCATCATCATCATCATCTTTGGGGGTTGGATCATATCGTCGTTACCACCACCACCACCATCATCATCATATCATATTTTGGGGGTTGGATGGACCAGCCCCGGGATCTCCACAAGATGGAAAAACAAAGAAGAACACAACTCACCAACTTCATCCACCGTCATGGTGTCTTGTGTAATGGCGCACAACGGGGGATCATTCCTTCTGCAAGAATGGCAAAACATAAATACACATGCTTTCATCCCACCATACTATAATACACATGGCAGTGATACATTCTTCTTTGGAGGAAAACTTTCACATGTCAGACGAATTGAAGATGTGGTTGGAGAACATACAATTTCACATTCTAATATTGTAAAACCATCTTTCCACAGAAACAAGTAGGAGATATACCTACTGTGTTTTGAAATTTGAGATAGTCTCACTGTAGATTAGATACATCTTATTTTAATTTGGAACCAAGTGATTCAGTGAGCGATTTCAAATGTTTTAACAAGAGGTTTCAATCAGAGGTGGTTATTGTGATTTGATACCTCTTATTGACTAATCAGAAACGACATATTTCCAAATTAGAATATTTTATCTAAAAGGATCATGAGGGTTATAAATCATAAAAGGTTTTTATGATCAAAGGGAAATGATATTCTGATATTGGAACAGGTTCATTTTACAGATTCCTAAAGCTGATTGGTCACAGAACAATGGCATCATAATACAGAATTGTTTAGAACAAATCAATATGTCTTCCATTGTTCATGACATCACAAACAGATAATGTTCCTTATTACGTCATCACAACAACACAAACAAAAGTAAAGTGTCTTTCGAGAATCGACATTTACTACGTTTTCTTTCTTGATGATGATTAGTTCAATACTGCAAAGCCATAGGCCAATAGTACAAAAGTATTTTCTCTTTCACAATCTGACAATGGGTAATCATGGTAACATACAGCGGATGTCATCACATATTGCGATATCTATGCAATCTGTAAATGTTGATGCTGTATCGATACTAATTTATGAATATCGATACTTTATAAATAATTCACTGCCACATAACATTTATAAGATTACCATGCATAGGACGGACCATGAAAATTCTATTATTAACATAATGGATCAGCCATGTTTACAATAGCATTAAATTGATTAATTGCAGGTCTTCATAGGTATATCTTATCTATACACATGTAGAATAACTTTATTGTTATTAATTGATATATAGTGATACTTTTAAGTATATATATCAATATTAAACCTTATGATAAATGTCACATTAGGGGACGCTAAATTCAAAGACTATAACAACAGAGACTGTAGGATACTCTTAATTTTGAACACTAATATTAAGTTGTATACTTCCAAAGAAGCTGAGAATGTAATTTGTCTGCACACGGACAAGGTAATATGTCTCAAACTTAGAGCACGCACTCAAGCATGCTGCAATATTATTTGTCTTTAGTAAGAAACAATGTTAAGCCAATCACATCTTCCACACAAGGTTTTGCTACATTAGCATACCTGACCTGAGTGACCTCCGTCATATATGTAGGACTCGAATCAATGGGGGGACACCGTGGCGGATTCTCAGATCCGTCGCAGATTCTCAGATCCGTCGCAGATTCTCATTGTTATATGACGCCATTTGATCTCTCTTTGATCTTGCAATGATCTCTATCCGTGAATGGACAATTTAGTTCAATAGTTATGACGTCATGCTTGAGATGATGCCATGCAAGTTTAATGTGTATTACCGATAGACACAGCGATCAGTCGAAAACGATGGAGCAGGACACCATAGCATAGCTATAGAATTTGCCAATTATTGCTATTATATGATAAGCTGCCATAGATCCGAGTATACTCCAATATCTGCCCTATTTGTGGAGTCTGCCATAGATCTGAGAACCCACTATGGATCAGAGCCCTTATACACATATTTTATACATGACACTGCTGACTAGTAATTAAGGACGGACATCTTTAGGAAAAGACCTGCACATCACATCAGGTTTTACTGTAAGTTGAGCAATTCTAGGTCAAAACGGTCATTTGTGTTGAACATACATATAATACAACCTTGTATCAAACGCCACAACATCCACACAGTCTAAAGAATCAAAATAGCAAATGCTGATAAAAGATTGAAAATACTACGAGCAACAATCCTGAAATGATAAGTACTGACTACTTGACACTAATGTGCAGACACAAGCATCAAGGGAGACAACACCGAAATGTACGAGTGACAGGGACTGATGTGGATTGAGTGAGTGAGTGAGGTGTATGGGTTTAGCCCTATTCCTGCCATATCAAGGCAAGGGACACCAAGCCTTTGCACATCTGGCAAATAGGTCTAGGTCCCCTTTTCACTAAGCGAATGTAGCGCTCATCTGTCGTAAGTCTATGTTAAAGTATGGGAGTTACGATCATCTTAGCGCTACAACTGTCGTAAGTCTATGTGAAAGTATGGGAGTTACGATCATCTTAGCGCTACAACTGTCGTAAGTCTATGTGAAAGTATGGGAGTTACGATCATCTTAGAGCTACGACTGTCGTCGTAAGTCTGTGTTACAGTATGGGAGTCACAATCATCTTAGCAATACGACTGTCGTAAGTCTATGTGAAAGTATGGGAGTTACGCTCATCTTAATTCTACAACTTTCATAAGTCTAAAGTATGGGCGTTATTGTCTTAGTGCAAAGATTGCCTTGTGAAATGAGGTCCAGGGCCTACTAAAGTGACCTTTGAGCTAAGATCATAATAACTCCCATTCTCTAACAAAATAGACTTACACAGTGGTAGAGCTAAGATTGTTTTGAATAAGGAGGTCCATGGTGCACACACACAAACTGTATGACCTCCACTGAGAAAAGTCCAAGTGGGTTAATATAGCTTCACGCATCTGTCAGCATTGTCCCATACCTGTGAAGATCTGTGTTAGTACTAGGCTTCAGCAACCCACACTTGTCATAAGAGGCGACTAACGGGATCGGGTGGCTGAATCCTTGACTTGGTTAATGCATGTCATCGTATCCCAAATGCATAAAATGATGCTCATGATCACAAAAATGTCTGGTCCAAACTTTATTGACAGACCACTGTTATATACAGTAAACTACGGTTATCACGAACTCGAAGGGACCACTAACCTTAGCTCGTTATAACCGTAGTTCGTTATAAGCATATAAACAGCATAACAATAGCAAACAGTCGGGACCAAAAAATCAGTTCGTTATATCCGTCAGTTCGTTATAAGCGTGTTCATTATAAACGTACGTTACTGTAGCTGGAATATTGTTGAGTGTGGTGTGAAACAACAAACAAACCAAAAGCATTTGAATAAAAACATAGATTTGCAAACTGGTCAAGTTTGTGATCACTATTGAGACATCAGCCTGCAACTTTCACCACAAATCTGGAGACTGGGACTTAAATTATTTCAGTGAGGTAGTCATGTGACATGTGAGGGCAGACACCATGAATTATATCCAACTATAGCTTGTTTCTGATTAGTTGCATATATGATAAGATTTTGTAGGAAAACTCAAGTACTCCTTCCACTCTTGGACAAGCCATCAGACAATTGGCTATTCCTAACCCTGAAATAATTATCCACACATCGACTACAGAATAATGATACTCATAAAGTGAGTGAGTTTGATTTTATGCCGCTTTTCGCAATGTTCCAACAATATCACTGCGGGGGACACCAAAAATGGGCTTCACATATTGTACCCATGTCGGGAATCGAACCCGGGTCTTCGGCGTGACGAGCAAACGCTTTAACCACTAGGCTACCCAACCAACCCATACTCATAAAGACAGCACATGCCGTGTAATGACTCTGTAGTCTTAGAGAAATCACCAAAAGGATGATGTTATCAATTTCTCACCATAACATGCCAATACATTTTAGGTTTAATGGTTTTAGCTGACACTGCAAACTGGATAGTAAAGATGTCTGCTAATACATGTTATCACTTGGGAGATGATGATTCAGCGGTTTTACTGTTGCATCAAGATGGCCGACTATTGTCAGACAGGACTCCTACAGGAGTGGTGGTAAAGGGTGACAGTATCAATCCATGTCATCAAGAAATGATTCGTACTCGGATCAAACTCTTCAGGCCAGAGTGGAAGGTTATTAATGTTTCAGTCAACAATGTCACAGCCCACGTCCCTCTGTCTGGGTACCATGGTACTCACTCTGCCAAGCCACACCATGTCATTCCGAGACCACACAATTTGATGCTAGTATTGTCACGGCATACAGTACCAATACTTTACGGATCATAACATCTCTATTGGTCAGGTAGCTGTGGCTCAAAGTATCGTCATACACCAATACTTCACAGACTGTAACAGTTCTACTGGTCAGGGAGTCAGGTACAAAGTATCGTCATACACCAATACTTGACAGATTGTAACAGTTCTACTGGTCAGATAGTCATGGCACAAAGTATTGTCATACACCAACACTTCACAGATTGTATCAGTTCTACTGGTCAGATAGTCATGGCATAAAGTATCGTCATACACAAAACTTCACAGACTGTAACGTACAGTTCTACTGGTCAGGGAGCCATGGCACAAAGTATCGTCATACACCGACACTTCAGAGATTGTAACAGTTCTACTGGTCAGGGAGTCGTGGCACAAAGTATCATCATACACAACACTTCAGAGATTGTAACAGTTCTACTGGTCAGGGAGTCGTGGCACAAAGTATCATCATACACAACACTTCACAGATTATAACAGTTCTACTGGTCAGGGAGTCGTGGCACAAAGTATCGTCACACACAACACTTCACAGACTGGTAATATGCTAGGAAATCAAGGGTGACACACAACAAACAAACAGATGTATAACACAACACTCCACTATTCAAACAAAGTGTGTGTCACTCACACTCCCAACCCATAGCGCCAGTATCTGCGGCATGGAGAAAAGTAGCAGGTGTTAGTTGCATTTCCTTATAATACTCACACTACACATTCCTGTCTCGAAAACAATCACTTGAATGTTAGACTTCTAAATTTGACATCTACATTGATTACAGGTGAATTTACTATCTCCTTTCACTACAGGTAGATTTACCGTCTACATTTACTGGAGGTAAAGTTAATATCTACATTGCTTAAAGTAAAATAAACCATCTACACTGAATAGAGGCAAAAATATGATGATTAATTTAAACTGAAACAAATGCCATCTACATTTATTAAAGTGAAAAATACCATCATTTGTTATTACAGGAAAATAAATCATCAACAATTATCCAAGGTAAAATACTATCAAAGTTGATTACAGGTATATATATCAACAGCGTTTCCAGGTAAAATTCCATGAACATTAACTCCAGGTAAATACGTCATCAACAATATAAAACTATCAAAATTAATTACAGGTAAATACAAAGTACATCATCAACAGTGATTCCAGGTAAAAGCACCATGAAAATTGATTACAGATAAATGTACGTCTCCACTGATGAAAACAAATTTGGAAAAACGATCACATGTATACACATGGTATAAAAGAACTAGAATTCTAGTGGTTATTTTAATTTCTGACATGGCCATGTGGCCCCGGCTAGCCCCTGTACAAGGCAGCTGATTCCGGCCACGTCTGTGACACGCTACCCACAATGCACAGTTGTACCTACCTGGGTCTCATGACATCAGCTGCTATTGTTGTATGTGTGAATTCCTCTTTACTGTCCAAGTACGGGTAGCCGTTCAGCCGAATATGAGCATCATAACTTGCAAGTTAAGGTTCATAGAAATAAAAGGCCATTATTCCCTAACAAAGAATTGTGATTCCGGAAACTGGTAAACCATTATTTTTACACTGGGAATGGAATAACCTTCATTTTATATTATTCTTTTTTCAAACAAATCAGACAACATACTATCGACGCTGGATTTGTGGGTTAATTAACAATTGACTTCAACAGTTTTTGCGTTTATGAGTTATTAATGTAAAAAAAACTGTGTGCACACTATGTAAATGCTTATTGTGTACTCCATAAATGCAAAAACATATTGAAGTCAATTCTTATACATAAATATGTAAACAACAGTGGCTTCCCAGGCTGCTCATTTAATCATTAACACAGAAACACTGCAGTCCCACCCATTCTAGAAATAAGCCAATCAGGAAACAGTAGTTGTTTTAGTGGGTGTGGCCGAGATGTTTTTCGGTGTAATGAAACAAACACCAAACATAATAGCTTGGTTAGCCAATCAAATGCCGTGGAATCACTTGCACTTTTCTATTGTGAGGCAAGGATACATCCCCTCTTTGCCGAGAGCATCTCCGACCCACTTGCTGGTGATGGCAGCGGCCATGATGGGCACAATGTACTGCAGACCACCGGTCAACTCAAACATGATGACCACCAGGGACACTGGAACATAAACAGGATCTATGAGGAGGGCGTTGGGTTTAATGATGCTTAAATTAACACAGTAAACTACGTTTATAACGAACATGCTTATAACAAACTGACTGATATAATGAACTTATTTTTTAGTCCCGGCCATTTGTTGTGTATACGAGAATCTGTACTTTACTAAGAAAGTGTTATCCCAAATATAACATATGTTAGCTCACTGAGATACCATGCCGCAGTTTAACATGAGTATCCCACTCAGACACAGTATACTGACTCTGAGCCGCCCAGTCCTTGTTTTAGCCCCTTAATGCCGAGCGCCAGACAGGGTAACAACAAGTGCCATCTTTTAACGTCTTTTGGTATGACGCGGCTGGGGATCGAACTCCGGGCGGACGCTCTACCACTAGACCACGGAGGCGGTCCAATGAATTTTAGAAATGTAATACAGTCTTAGTGATCGCTTTGCATGAATTCAGGTGCATGTCAACAGTCAGGTGTCACACAAACTTAACAACACATTATCTGGGCAACATGTATGCTGCTGAGTGTTCATCATAGTTTAAGGATTCCTTAAAACAGTCTAAAACATTGTTTTGGCTGAATTGTTTCATCATGAATCTTGGCAGCTTAATGTATTTTTTCCATTTCCTGTATACATCAGATCATTTCAATCCAGTCAACATGCAACATTTAGACAAATTTAAAAGTAACTCAAATACTTCTGTAACTTGAGGCCATTCAATACAAATCAATAAAGGCAAAACCCCTTCTACAGTCTACAAGCTGTTCCAGTTAATGGTGATTTTGCACCCAGTTGAAGGCATCCTCACAAAGGGGAGACAACTGACCTGTCATCCTGGTGACTCCCCCCAGGGCTGCGGCAGCACCCACCATGGCGTACAGTCCGGGCGTCACAGTGCACGTCTGCTCCGAGTCACACATATTGGCAAAAATCGGGCTGTCCTGGTTAGTTCTGATGAGACAAGAGTTACAAATATGAGTGGTGATTAATTCAAATCATTGATCGTCTCAGTCTTTGTCAGTCAAACTGGTCACTGAAAACATGGGCAACAATCCATGGCATTGGGGTATGATGCTACACAATCAGCCAGCCCATAGAGTCCAAGTCTGAGGTACTTGATGTCTTTTCTGACCCAGAATTCACACAAGGGTTCAGTGACCAAGTCGATGAGTGTGTTTGGTTTCACGCCACTTTTAAAACTATTTCAGTTACATCACAGCGTTTCAGCTTGATGTGGAAGGAAAGCCTGACGTGATGCAGGTCTTAGACATCTACCACTTAGGGGAAACAGACAAGAATTGGATTGGTGCTGACAAACCTAGAAATCAAGATTCAAACTCATGGTCGTTTCTAGCATACATAAGGTGAGTGAGTGAGTGAGTATGGTTTAACGCCGCTCTTAGCAATATTCCAACAATATCACAACGGGGGACACCGGAAATGGGCTTCACACATTGTACCCTGTTAGAAATCGAAAACGGGTCTTCGACGTAACGAGCGAACGCTTTAACCACTAGGCTACCTGACCGCCCCAGCATACATAAGGGACACAACTCTGAAAATCACTGCAATTCTCTGCAAGTCTTGGTTAGCTCTGAGCATATACTGTTACACATATTACAGATACTGGTTATTAGTGAAAGAGTGAGTGAGTGGGTATGGTTTTACGCCGCTTTTAGCAATATTCCAGCAACATCACGGCAGGGGACACCAGAAATGGTGTTACTCCAATGTCAGCCATGTTCAAGCTATATGCTGGCAGCCTGTAAATAATCAAGTCTGGACCAGGAAAAGCAGTGACTGAAGACATGAGCCCAGATTCATGCACTGGAGAAAGATTGTAACCACACAATCCTTAGTTGGCTGATAAGGGCTACAATGGACCTACTCTGCACCACACTGTGAGATAAGCATGGGGCCTGATCTTCCCAAAGGTGAGGTGAAATGGGGTTTATTGTCATGCCCGGGCTTATTGCAATTATGTCGCAACATGCATGCCCGAGTTTGTGTGTGTGTGTGTGTGGCTGCTTGTACTATTCCGGACTGATGCCAATTTATAGTGCTAGCCCACTGAGATACCATCCCCCAGTTTAACATGGATACCCCACTCAGACACAGTATACTGACCCCAAGCCGACCAGTCCTTGTTTTAGCCCCTTAACCTTTAGCCTGCTGAATTGGTTTCACACTTCTTAGCCCTGCCTGCTGGATTAATTTTAGCATAAGTTGCTCTAAAGAGGTAGGGTGATTTCAAACAGTCGGTGCTTCATTATACAAGGGCCAATTGAAGAAATATTTTGCACATTTATTCCTGATAGATATATACACATTACTGTGTAAAAAAATCCTAATTTTTCAATCATACCAAGGTTAAGACCAAAACGAACACAAAATTTGTAAATTTTCGTGATCTTGCCTGAATTACGTTGTTGAAAGTGGTTTACGTTTCATGTTAGGAACCTTTTTAAATCGTTAAATTTGTGCAAATTGATTTCAATAATCAGATCTCCGATATCTTAATTTTAACTGAGTGTTGAGAGCTTTAATGACAAGCGCCAGACAGGGTAACAACAAGTACCATCTTTTAACGTCTTTTGGTATGACGCAGCCGGGACCTTCTGCTCTCAGAGCAGACGCTCTACCACTAGACCACAGAGGCTGTCTCTTCCCGAAGATCCCCATGGGGAGACAAACATGGGATGCCACAGACCTTGATATCCCGACAGGTGGCAATAGGATAAGCCAAGTCATAGCAGAGAGTTGTACTATTCTGAGCCTAAACCATGCAAGAACCTTTCATATTCAACATCAACTACGACAGCATGATCTGACTAAAGATCTGGCTAAGAGAAGCATCACTAATGGCAAAATATTTTGGTGATAAGAAACACATACACCAAATAGTATGGAAATTTTCATTGACAAGGGGCCTGTTCCAAATCACTTTGTGAGTAAGTGAGTATGGTTTTACACCGTTTTCAGCAATATTCCAGCAACATCATGGCGGGGAACACCAGAAAATGGGCTCCACACATTGGTTCTCAGGCAATGGTTTTTGAAAATATAGCGCGGGCGGGCTCCCTACATATATGTATTCTTTGATGAGTAAATTAGTGGAATACAGTATTTGACTACCGTTGGATTTGGAATATTTAAGGATTTTTAGGGTTTTTTTAAATGGAAATAAAAACGAAACGTTCGGCGGACTTTGTGATGAAGCGGGCAGTGTCTGAGAACCAAGATTATTTTTTTTTGGTAGCCTTAACTACTAAGCTACCCCACCACCCTCGCTTTGTGGAAAGGGGCCCATGTCATTTTCTTAAGTTTACAATGTAATTGACGCTTATTTTACAAATATTCTGAAGGTAGGCTGTTTCCTATAAGTGTAAGCAAATCTAGCTGACTTACAGGACCAGCTGTTCGACACCAATGCCGATAAGACGCCCCATGATTGCACCAACCGCCATGCTGGGGATGAAGAGACCACACGGAACCTGGAAGTAGAATGTGTCAACAATGTAGAACTATTTATCATTACACCCTAAAGAAGCTACTGTAAAATCCAAGGTAACACTGTCGTGGGATGTCCTCAGACCTGTGGGTAGCAGTAACAGGCACACAGGTCTGATTATAATATTATTGTATTCGGCATTGTGGAGTGGAGTGGGCAAGCAGTCAAAATTGCCAGGCTAGCAAGTGCCAGGTGCTGCGATCACATCCCCCTAGTGACTGGGTTGTTGAGATTGCATCCCGCTAGTGACCGGGTTGTTGAGATCGCATCCCGCTAGTGACCGGGTTGTTGAGATCGCATCCCGCTAGTGACTGGGTTGTTGAGATCACATCCCGCTAGTGATCGGGTTGTTGAGATCGCATCCCGCTAGTGACTGGGTTGTTGAGATTGCATCCTGCTAGTTACCGGGTTGTTGAGATCGCATCCCGCTAGTGACTGGGTTGTTGAGATCACATCCCGCTAGTGATCGGGTTGTTGAGATCACATCCCGCTAGTGACTGGGTTGTTAAGATCGCATCCCGCTAGTGACCGGGTTGTTGAGATCAAATTCCGCTAGTGACTGGGTTGTTGAGATCGCATCCCGCTAGTGACTGGGTTGTTGAGATCACATCCCGCAAGTGACCGGGTTGTTGAGATCGCATCCCGCTAGTGACCGGGTTGTTGAGATCGCATCCCGCTAGTGACCGGGTTGTTGAGATCGCATCCCGCTAGTGACCGGGTTGTTGAGATCGCATTCCGCTAGTGACTGGGTTGTTGAGATCGCATTCCGCTAGTGACTGGGTTGTTGATATCGCATCCCGCTAGTGACCTGGTTGTTGCGATCGCATTCGGCTAGTGACCGGGTTGTTGAGATCGCATCCCGCTAGTGACCGGGTTGTTGAGATCGCATCCCGCTAGTGACCGGGTTGTTGAGATCACATCCCGCTAGTGACTGGGTTGTTGAGATCACATCCCGCTAGTGACCGGGTTGTTATTCAGCCTTGGGATCAACGATGTTTACAGGTCTTTACAGTGTTGTCACTACCCCCAGTGTACAGTACATACACCCTGTGCACTCACACAAGAGCGTACCCGATATCCGAGGTGAATGTTAAACCTTCTAGTGCCCCGAGGCAGCTTGCGTATAGTCCCCAGGGAGTTGAGAATAACTGGAATGCAAACGGATCCACTGGTCGGGCAACATATATAAGCACATTTGAGCAGATACTAGTACCTGGATACCTGCTGTTAATAATAATGGCCCCCTGGAGAACACTACAACTCACCTTGAGACCAAAAGTCCATATTGTGATGAGGGATTTAAAAATGAGTGCTAGTGACAACTTCCATAATGCTGTCATGACACCCTCTCCAGCTACAGCGCTGCCGATGAACGGCTTCGACTGGGTGAAGTTACGGTGGTAGTCACTGAAATTAGGATTCAGGGAACATGTAAGTTAGAGCATAATGACCGCATGTTACATTATACACACGATGTTTTGTTTGTTTGTATGTTCTTTAACGTTGTACTAGGAAATGTTCCAGCTATGTAACGGTGGTCTGTAAATAATCTAGTCTGGACCAAACAATCCAGTGATTGACACATTGAGTATCAATCTACGCATTTGGGAAACGATGACATGCATCAGCCAAGTCAGGGAGTTGAACCACCTGATCCTGTTAATCGTCTCTCAAGACAAGCTAAAGAAAACCAATTCTAACCTGGATCTTTATACACAAGAAAGTATTGTACAAGATGTATGACGGATGCAAACTAGTTCTTCAATAACGAACAAAACATTGTACAAGTTAGTTGGATTAGTGACTTATATATAGTACAATCTGTTTAATTTATTTAAAATAGCATTATTTCTTGATTACAGAAATATTTCTCTGAACAGGTTTGAATCCTACATGAACATTACAATAAAGGACATTTTGACCTCCACAGTTAAACCTGAAGAGGTAGGATGGTTATAATGGAGTTCTCCAAAGTTATCTCCCTTTGACAGGCATGGTTACAAATTCTAAGATTTGTTTGTTTGTCTGTTGTTTAACACCACACTCAGCTATATTACAGCTATATGATTGCAGTCTATGGATAATCAAGTCTGGACCAAACAATCCAGTGATTGTCATCATAAGCATCGATCTACACAATTGGGATATGATGACATGCATCAACCAAGTCTGCAAGCCGGACCACCTGATCCCATTAGTCGCCCCTGATGACAAGCATGAGTTTGGTGAAGACCAATCCCAACAGGGTACAGGCTGCCATGACTTAATTGGAATATTACGACTAGTCATATTATTGTTCAGAGTTTTATTGTTCTCAAGCAAAATCTCTAACCCAGATCTTCATGGGGAACAGGCTTCCATTAGTATTATGACTATAACGTTCAAACTGTACAACATTCTCTCAGTGCTGGTAGTAATAAGGCTTGGGTTTTGATTATTCTCAAGCAAGCATGGGTTGCTGAAGACCAATTCTAACCCGCATCTTCACAAATTCTAAGACACAATATTTGCTGAGAAACACCATGAGTCACAAAGTATTCTTAAGCAGACACTCACCATAACTCCAGACTGTCCTCTGGCCCACAGCTGCTGACTAACAACTTGATCAGCTCACTTGTGTTCATTCTGCAACAGAAAAAGACTCATACACACACCTTTGAAAGTATTTTTTCAAAACTGATCCAGAGGACTAGTGTGACCTTTATTTCAGTAGAGCTCAGAGTTCGTAGCTAGTCCTGCATGAACAAGACCAAACATGTTTACTATGCTTACATATTCTGTCGGTTTCATAAATTTCAATTTGTAGCAAACTGGTTGAGAATTATAGCCCTCAAGTACTACTAGTCAATGAGGACTACCATCATTGGATGTTTACTTGTCCTCAGCACAATTTAGTAGTCTCGGGTTAGCGGACTAGCGTGAATTACGAAGGCTGTATACACTATGTATATAATCATGTTCAATATTTCTCAGTCAGTGAGTGAGTGAGTGAGTATGGTTTTAGCAATATTCCAGCAATATCACGGCAGGGGACACCAGAAATGGGCTTCACACATTGTACCGATGTCGGCAATCGAACCCGGGTCTTCGGCGTGACGAGCGATCGCCTTAACAGCTAGGCTACCCGACCGCCCCCTAATATTTCTCAACCAAGTATTGAAGTTGTGACTGAATGTCTCTTTACACTGCAGAGAGCATAACAGAGTTCGGGCCATACAAACCAGTGGGTCATGGCACAAACAAGGATCTATCCACAGATCTTGATGCAGTGAGGTATCAGAGGAAAAGCGT
The DNA here is from genome assembly GCF_023055435.1 of Haliotis rufescens. Taxonomy (NCBI): domain Eukaryota; kingdom Metazoa; phylum Mollusca; class Gastropoda; order Lepetellida; family Haliotidae; genus Haliotis; species Haliotis rufescens. Next base: position 39,281,580 of record NW_025964361.1, on the reverse strand, counting down.
ACAAAGGTGAGGTGAGGAGAAATGGGGTTTCATGTCGTTTTCAAAAGTCTGAGCACCAGGCAGGGTAACAAGTTCCACCATATATTTGGATATGACGTGGCTGGGGATCAAACCACTGACCTTCGGCTCTCCGGGCACACGCACTATCTACGAAACCATGGCAGGTCCTGATTCTTATGAGATGGATACAAAGAGTCACTCACCTGGTATAGGAGTTGGGGTAGCTGAGCAAGGCAGACGCACTATCTACGAAACCATGGCAGGTCCTGATTCTTATGAGATGGATACAAAGAGTCACTTACCTGGTATAGGAGTTGGGGTAGCTGAGCAAGGCAGTGATGAATGTCACTATGAGAACCTGTGAATAACAATAATGATAATCATGTGACTTCCATGTTACTATGAACAATGATTATTTAGTTACCACAGCTGCAGTTGTCAAGTGAAACAAAGCAGGCTATTTTGTTATCACACAAAAACAGTGATCAATAGTATACCACTGTAGGCTGTCACAGCTTGAAGTCATTGTGACCATCTGATCAACAGTTCAGTAACCCTTATGGGTTGAGGTGAAATGGGGCTCTAGATTATTGCACTCATATGGTGACACATGTGTGCATGCCTGCACACACTTGAACTAGTCTGAACTCATGTCAATTATTTAGAGCTATGCATGTGTGTGTGTGTGTGTGTGTGTGTGTGTGTGTGTGTGTGCGTGCGTGCGTGCGTGCGTGCGTGCGTGCGTGCGTGCGCGCGTGCGTTTGCGTGCATGCATGCATGTGTGTGTACATGCTTGAACTAGTCTGAACTAATGTCAGTTTTATAGAGCTATGCGTGTGTGTGTGTGTGTGTGCGTGCGTGCGTGCGCGAGCGTGCATGCTTGCGTGTGTGTGTGTACATGCTTGAACTAGTCTGAACTAATGTCAGTTTTATAGAGCTATGCATGTGTGTGTGTGTGTCCGTGCGTGTACACGCTTGAATTAGTCCAAACTAATGTCAATTTTATAGAGCTAGCCCCTACCATGCTACATGAATACCCCACTCAGTATACTGACTACGAGCCAACAGTCCTTCCGCCAGACAGGGTAACAACAAGTACCATCTTTAACGTCTTTTGGTATGCATACAGGGATTGAACTACTGATCTGCTCTCTCCAGGGGAGCACTCTATCCACTAGACCCTGGAGGCGGTCTGTCAAGCAGGGGACATATTGTTCCCCTAAACCCCTAGTGAATCAAATGTCTACTCTAGGCCATGTATGCTAATTGACAGTACCTCCATATATATCCATCACAGGCATGGGTACTGTGTAACTCACCTCAATAATAGGGTAGGTTCCCAGGGATGAAGTTTTTCTATACCGGCACCACATAATGTTGAACTTGATGAAAAAGCTTCCATAGAGGCCCTGTTCAGACAGAGAGGCTTTGAATGAATTTATTTAAAATCAGATGAAATTTGAGTGTCATTTAAGGACAATCATAAAAAAATCCTTACCAATTTACTACAATTTTCAGATATTCTTCCAAATTTGTTCTACTGACCTGACAAATGTGAAAAGTGCATACCATTTTTATGTCTATTGAAGCCAATTCTTTAATAGATAAATATGTCAACAATAATACCTTCAACCAGAACAAATTTTATTTTGACCAATCAGAACAAATCTGAAAAAACTCTGATAATCTTATTTTGGCCAATCAGAACAAATCTGAACACTGAGGATCTTATTTTGACCAATCAGAACAAATCTGAACACTGAGGATCTTGTTTTGACCAATCAGAACAATCCCTGCTATTCACTGCAGATGATGGCTTACCCCGAGTGCCCCAATGATGATGAACGCCACCAGCTCCTGGATGTACCAGGGTTCATGATACTCCACATAAAACATGACCAGATGGTCGTTGCCGAAGGGGTTGATAGACCGCAGCACGAAGGCTGCCATTAGGGCACAGAAGAAGGACCTCCACAGGGTCTTGAGAGGGAAGTAATAGCTGACCTGGAAGTACAGGGTCGCATTGAGGAAAGATGTTCTCAAGGTAATTGTCTATAATCAAATTGATGTAGGATTAAGCCTAAAGTGATACAGGGTGCTGTTCCACAAGGTGCTATTAGTGCCAAGGCGATCATAATCCCCATACTTTAACTTAGACTTAAGACAATCGTAATGTTAAGATCACCTTATGGAGCAGGGCCCCGGTCATAGATGTTTATCACTTTGGTGAAATCCACAAAGACAAAATAATAATAAGTGTGAATCTGTGATCTGAAGCCAGATCCTGGCGTAACAAGGGCTGCAACTCTGCACACAAATTGTGGTACCTCAAAGTACTGGCCACCCTTGCTTCCAAAATACAAAGAACATATGCATTATCCTTAGATAATACCTTCTTAGAGTGAGTAGAGAGTGAGTGAATATCGTTTTACGCCGCTTTTAGCAATATTCTAGCAATATCATGGCGGGGGACACCACAAATGGGCTTCACACATTGTACCCATGTCGGGAATCGAACCCGGGTCTTTGGCGTGACGAGCGAACGCTTTAACCACCAGGCTACCCGACCGCCACCTTAGAGTGAGTAAGTGAATATGGCTACTGCCATTTTGAACAGTATTTCAGTTATTGGTATGGTGCTGACAAACCAAGAAAAGTAATGATATTTTGGAGACATCATGATCTCACAGCTTGTGATTATAATGAAGGTACATAGATGTTCATTAGGCTTTACATGTTTTGGATCATGGTTCCACCGATCTTAAAAACGAAAAAATTCAAAAAGAATAAAATCAGATTAAGTCTTTTTTTCATACCGTCGAAGGTAAAGATTGCTTTTGACATTAAACATAACAATTAAATTCCACTGACAGATCTGAGATATATATATTATAAGCATCCAAACCAAGCCAACATTTATATTACAGTTAAATCCTATTGATCCAAATCAAACCTTAACATGTTAAAGATGATTACAAAAGTCCTGTACCAAGAATTTTTCTCTCGACCTAACGACCACATTTTTCACAATCAAATTCGGTAAACAAAAAAGAAAAAAAAGTCTGGCCTCATGAACAGGATAATTGCACAATAAGTATTTTTTGATTTCTCAACTGACAATGTATAAGCAAGTGTTCCATTGTTCAATAACCACATATATATATAGTTTAAGTTATTAAATACAAATAGTTCTGACATGTTTGCTAGTTTCACTGCATTCATAATGGAAACAATATACCGACATGTAAACCTCATGTGTCCTGTCAAATGTAGCTCCCATACACTGCAGCTGTTGAGATACTTAATGTGTCTGGAGGTCTGGTTGAGGAGACATGTCTGTCCAGGTTAATCAACATTTAGAAACGTAAACATATCATCAGCATGTGTAATGGGCAATTACTTACGATAAACTTACACATTTCCAAAATCACCTTGGCAACCAATGAGGTAGAAAATTTCCATGCAAAATGTCACAAAAGTGATTGCAGGTCCCATCTAATTTAAAATACCAATTATGATTTATTACTTATTCATCCATTTCTGCGTGTATATTTATGAATATATTTATGCAGTAATCATGTAGTATGCAGAATGTCCTATATTGTCCAAGCAGATATTACCTCCTCCAAACTGAAGAGTACCCCTCCGATCGGGGCGCCAAAGGCGACACTCACACCTGCTGCCGATGCCGCTGACAGCACCTGCAGACAATCACAGCGGGGTGACATTAACATCAACAATAGACGCAAGACAATTTAGTCATGACATTACTCTGAATCAAACTGGGGTCCATGATTTATAAGCCACTATTTCAATGAAAGCTAATGGACCAAAATTGTTCCCTAAGCATATTGTGCCTGACAATGCTCATCTTTTGTATAGTTCAGCATCATTGACCTTAGAATAATATTTATTTATTCTTCTTTGAGCAACTTAAATTTGAAAATCAGTAAAGGCTATTAATAGTACAATATTGAGCCCCTTGGGGAAAGAAATCAGCAGGTCCTATCTAACTAAGGGAAGCAAGTCTGCAGCACCACTAAATGTTATTGATTGTGTTCAGTGCAGTTTGCAATCATGAAAATTGGTCTTAAAAGTTTACCGTAGGGAATATAGATCTTCATCAATACAGGGGCTGAAATTATTGAAGTTCTTTTGTAATTCTTGCTCATTACGCTTAACTACTAAGGTTTCCATGGCAACCAGCTTGCAATATAGTAATTCAAACAATCCTTTCAGTTTTATGAATTTCATTTGTGCCACACTTACCTCCCTTTTCTTGGCCTCATTTCTACCATATTTGGGGAAAAGGTAAGAAAATATGTTGCCACAGCAACTGGCAACGTGGACGAAGGGGCCTTCCTTCCCAAGCGACAGTCCAGCAGACACGGCCAACATCATCCCTACTGACTTGATCAACAGCGTCCACTTTCCCAGGTAGCCTCGGATGATGAACCCGCTCAGGATAGTCTTGATCTGGGGGCAGGGTGAGTGAGTCAGTGAACTGACAGTAGCAGTATTACATTAGTACTGGGTTTGTAAATTAGGGCTAATTGTGATGTAAGTGGTAGCCGTTTACCATTGGTGGAACCAACTAGCCCACGTACAGTGCAGACAGGCCAGGCCATGGATCATCTGATCATAATCTGGGATTCGAACCCAACATCACCCGGTCCTGGTATCTAACTAAGGGAAGCATCCCTGCAGAACCAATTTATGGTATTTTTTGTACGAACAGTGCATTTGCACTCTTGACAAAGTGACCTTTTAAGTTCAACTTGTTCTGTGATCCTCTGGTATAAAAGTTTAATGGTCTAATAAGAGTTTCATAATGATCTTGTTTGTTTTTTGTTTAATGCCGTACTCAGAAATATTCCACCTATATGACAGCGGCTTGTAGTGCGTGAGTGAGTGAGTTTGGTTTTACGCCTCTTTTAGCAATATTCCAGCAATATCCCGGCGGGGGACACCAGAAATGGGCCTCACACGTCGGGAATCGAACCCGGGTCTTCGGCGTGAGACAGCGGCTTGTAAATAATCAAGTCTGGACTAGACAATCCAGTGATATTGTGAGCAATGCTCAATGCTGCTGAGGCGCAATTACATGCAATCAACCAAGTTGTAAGAGTGAATATTACCCTACCCTATTTTTTATCCCAGAGATGAAATTCTCTAATGTCAGGATGATTCTCCCAAGTGAATTTGAACCCATACCAGTGTGGCACTAAGTTAGGATACTATACTCTAGAGTGAAACTTCCCCCGGGATAATATTTAGGTAGGATATAATCCTTGCTTACAACGTCAACAACCTGATCAAACCTATTTGGTCACCTGTTATGACCAGCATAGGGTCTAATTCTAACCACAGTGTTTCTCTGATGAAGTCTTACCTCAGGAATACCCGATCCGCAAGCATAAGGGGCAAATACCCGGACCAACATGGCTGCCATGCCAGCAAAGGCCAACGCCCACAGTATGTACAGCAGGTACTTGATGATGTAGGACCCTGCATTGCCGTCACTGATGCCGAACAGACGACTCCACGAGTACCACTGGAGAAGAAGCAAAAAACTTGAGATCGCAAAAAGCAAAAAAAACTTGCATGTTGACACTGGTGAATTATAATGCATGACTTCAGTTGGTTGATTCGATGAAGTGTGATATGTAAGCAGCATGACAATAGGCTACATTGGAATCTGCTAAAACAGGAGTCGTGACTAATCATATCTGTCAATACCACTATTACCAGACAAAATTTACTGTCCCATTTTTACATTATTGTATTATCAAGATAAATGCTGCTATTTCCCATTTTTCTAGTGCTAGTACTTGTCTCAGTTGGGGAACTCCATATCTATTTTTCAAATAATGGCTTCCAAGCATGTGCAATCTTACATCACTAGTGGTGGAGTACAGTATTTACATTTTGACATTTGTCAGAGCCCCCATTTTAAATTTACGGCCCCAATTGTATACCCTGGGACCCTACAATTAAAGGCCTAACCCTGGACACCCTGGACACAAATGAATAATGCAAGTAAACACCTGCACACAGGTATGTCGGAAGACTTCAAAAACAGACATCCCAATTAATCAGATCTGATTTAGACAGATTCAAAACACATTAAACCATTATGACTGACAAGTACTGTCCAACCCTGAGCATTTAGAAAAATGGTGCACTGTAATGACAAAATACAAGATGACTGTCAAGCCGTTGGATAATTTAGCCATGACACATTTCAAACTGCAGATGATGTCTGTCTGTCTGAGTGAGTGGGTGGGATAACCTCAATGCCCTTATTAAAAGTTAATATTTTTGTTGTATCACATCTCATTGTTTAATGTTAGGGTAAGTTCTAAGTGGTGCACATCATAGACCAAGAGACATCAACTATGGGATTTGTACACATGACCAGTGGATCCTGGTCATGCTAGGGGAGGCAACTTAAGAACAGAGAAGTTAATATGGAGAAAGAAACATAGCTTCCTGAAATGTGGCTTTCCTTATTGATATCAAAGTATCGACTAAACCCTGCTTCTCCAAATAAACGATTATGCCTAAAAGAAAGCATTCATAGATATTTTTAATCATTCTGTGTGTACCCTTATCATGCTTATAATCCATTGTTGTAAACAGAGATCAGACATTTAGAAATAATTCATTAAAGAGACACTTTTTGAGGTTTTTCACTGATTCATGCATTTAAATTAGTTTTCTTTCATTCTTACATAGTACAAATGATTAATTTGTTGAAGGAGTATTTTGAGTCTTTGAAATAAAAATGAGTAAAATAAGAGTGTTCATTATTTTAAAAATCTGAAATATGACCCCTAATAAGGTCCCTTTAATACATAGATTAGTGAGTGAGTGAGTAAGTGAGTGAGTGAGTGAGTGAGTGAGTGAGTGAGTGAGTGAGTGAGTGAGTGAGCGAGCATGTAACCAGTCAGTAACACATTTCACAATGAGGTAACGGATTAAATTGAAAACTGTACTCATAACATAAGATAAATCTCTAATGTGGCAGAAGGGAATGTTGATAAAGTACATCCCCTTTTCAAACATATTTAGCATTTGTTTCTTGGCATGTTAAAATGAAATTCAAGAAAGCAGATAAATAGGGATTCTTATTATTTTGACATGCTGACACAAAAACAACCATGGTTTAATCATAAAGAAAGGGATGATTGCGCAGGGTCATCTTGCTTTGTCAATACAAGATGCTTCAAACTATTTGCACATCAAGATGGATCGCCTTTGATGAGAAAACACAACCACATCCTGCAATAGTCAACTTATTAGGGTCTATTTGCAGAAGAAAATATCACATCCAAGTCTTGACAGATTGTCAATAATCAATCATGTCTTCCAACGTCTTAAAACAATGGTGATCTGCCATGATGTCAATCTGACCTACAGTGTATCGGAAATAGGAGGGAGGCCGTACAAGGTCCATTGTACGTGTGTGTTGCTTGTTTAACGCAGCATGGATCAATATTCCAGCAATTTGACGATGGCCTGTAAATACCTGAGTTTGGACAAGTCAATCCAGTGATTGATATTATGAGCAACGATTCACACTGTTGAGGTACAATGACACGCTTCAAGCAAGTCACCAAGACAGAGCACCAGAACCATTAAGGCACCTCTTATGACCAGCATAGGTGGATGGAGACTTACTCTGAACCCCAATTCTGAGTGAGTGAGTGAGTGAGTGAGTGAGTGAGAGAGTGAGTGAGTGAGTGAGTAGATTTTTGGGTGGGTGGTCTGGCAGGGTGGTCTTAGAGTGAGTGGGTGGATGGGAGTGAGAATAAGTGGGTTTAGAGTAAGTGGGTGGGTGGGTGAGAGTAAGAAGGTGGTGGGAGGGAGAGTGAGTGGGTTGGTGGGTGGATTGGAGGGAGAGTGAATGGGTGGATGGGTGGGAGGGAGAATGAGTGGGTGGGTGGGAAAGTAGGTCACATGTCATATATCCCATAACCATATCCCATATCACCATAACCGTGGTTCAAATGTCAAACACTGTTGCAGATAGTGTAGACAACGTGGGTGTGGGGTAACAGGAATGATTTGCCACTAGTTCCAGACTGGCCTGTCATACTTAGCATCAATCAATACCATGTGTCATTCATCACACCAGTCACAATCACCTCCAGCATCTCATACAGGGCACTTGGCAACTCTCTCTACAACATTGTGGTAATTATATTACACCATTAAAGCTATATTTGTATTTAACCAAGCAATTCTCTCATCATTCTCACTGACTCAACACAATTATATAACTGCTCCACGTGTATTATTCTTACTGGTAAAACCTTGGGGACATATCACAGCTCCTGATAACTTGTGTCTGTGTACGCACAATAGATCACCATTACCCAATTAATTTTGAGATGCTTGCATACATAAAAAACCCAATGCTATAAGAACACTAGAGTACATGTATTTCTTAAAATATCTTTATTTACTGGTTGAATGGATGTATCACACAAACATGAACTCTTCTACAGTGAATAATGCATTAAAAAGGTGCTACATTTTTCTTACTGTTGACATGTATATCACTGACTGAGTGAGTGAGTATGGTTTTATGCCGCTTTTAGCAATATTCCAGCAATATGATCAGTGTTTGAATAATATTTTGAATGCTTGACTGTGTGTATGTTTTGTTATATTTCTTAAAAATCACCTTGGCACCATTTCCAATACTTGTATTTAATTTTCCCCAAATGTAGACATACATTGTCTTCAGAATGTGAGGGTGACCATTGCCCTGGATGGCCATCCTCCTCATGTAACAGGGAAAAGGTGAAATAAAAAAAAAGAAAAAAAAGAAAAAGAAAATATATATATATTCCAGCAATATCAAGGCAGGGAACACCACAAATGGGCTTCACACATTGTACCCATGTCGGGAATCGAACCCGGGTCTTTGGTGTGACGAGCGAACACTTTAACCACTAGGCTACCCGACCACCCCTTATCACTGTTGTGAGTCCATGAGACATGTTAGACACTTGGGGCAGCACACAAAAAGATACATATTAGAAGTCATGAAACAGCATTACAGTCAGAATTTTCTTTTCTAAATTGTATACTCCATGGTGTAAAGACTGGACACAAGGGAGATAAAACAATATTGAATACCCAAAGAAAACTATAAATACCCATATGAATGAATACACAAGAGCCAATACTTAATGGGTAAAACCGCTATCTGGAACACTGATATATTGAGTTATCCACAGCTGGACACAAGCTGAATGTTGGTATTATAAGAGTAACACTTTCTTCAGAGCATTCTTATTTACTGAAGCCTAATTTCTATATGATGGCATTAAATGCCTATCCATTGCCATCCCAAAGGCTTGTTCTTACTACAACCCCTTCTGTGATTTAGTGAAAGGGGTAACCTAATGGTTAAAGTGTTCGCTCTTCACACCGAAGTTCGATTTCCCACATGAGTACAATGTGTAAAGCCCATTTGTGGTGTCCCCAGTCGTGATATTTCTGGAATATTGGTAAAAGCTGCGTAAAACAATACTCACTCACTCACTCCGTGATTTTGTGGATCGAGCGACGTTGAACCCCATTTCACCTCCCCATCACCTTCCCTTGTTCTCACTCAATATTTGTACTACCGGTGTGAATATGATATTCTCACCTGTTAATATGATATTCTCACCTGTTAATATGATATTCTCACCTGTCCACAGTCCCCATCCTCGATATAGCTGGCATTCTTGTCCGACCAGCAACACTGTTCTTTGTTGAACCAGAAAGCCTCGAAACAGATTCCTTCTTTCAAATCTGACATCCATGAGGCGCCAATGTCAATGACACCTGCACACACACCTGTAATTAAACCGCACGAATTCATCACAGACAAGTCAACTTCAAACCTCAAGCACATGAGCGGGTGATATCAAATATAAGATTATTGCGCACCAAAGGGACACAACTTTGAACAGCACACTGCCACTCATCAGACGACTGAGCTTGAGGTGCCTTACTTATGCATGCATTAGAGATATGACAATGTTGTTGTTTGTTAAATGCACTCAGCAATATTCCAGCTATATGATGGGGTCTGTAAATAATCAAGTCAAATGATGATATTGTGAGCAATGATCCACGCCATCGGGGTAAAATGAAACGCAACAAGCCAAGTCACCGAGCCTGACCACCCGGTCAATTTGGTCACCTCCATGGGGGACTGAAAAGTGAGCGAGTTAGCTAGTTCGATGAACAGTATCAGTCATACAACAGTGTATCAACATATTGTGGGAAGAAACCCCAAGTGATTCAGGTCCTGTATGTTTATCACTTTCATAAAACTTGCGGGTAGAATAGGTCTTCAGCAACCCATGCTTGCCAAGAGAGACGACTTTGCTTGTCATTAGAGGCAACTAATGGGATAGGGTGGTCAGGCTCACTGCCTTGGTTGATATATGTCACCGTATACTGATTGTGTGGATTGATGCTCATGATATCAATCACTGGATTATTTACAGACAACTGTCATATAGCTGGAATTTTGCTGAGTGCGGTGTTAAACAAGAAACAAAGAAACAAATCATAAAACTTGCATTGTTATGGGTAAAGTGCTAACATACGAAGCAATCATAACCAGGGTAAATCTCGGATTCAAACTACCAAGTTGTGGATCCTGGCAGCTAAAGGGGGACAAGTCCGAATGAGAATCTAGCTTCATATACACATTATGTTAATTATGGCATCTGACCATTACCATCACAATTTGATTGTTTTGAGATCATATTCCTATACGAGCCAGCACAGCTGTCAGCACAATACCTTGCTCATGGGTTTCACCAAAGTGGTACACGTCAAATAACTCATCACTCAGGGCTTTCCTCCAACATTAAGCTGCCATGTCTCACATGATATAATTCAAAGTAGCATTAAACTCAACTCACTCACTCACTCAAGCAATATTCTGTCTAATGGACCACAAGCCAAATACATAATTTATCATTAAAGATGCTCAAAGTAAGGGCTGAATATTCTGAAAATTGGAATAATTCCTAACAACATCAAATTGCTTGTATTTGGTTTAAGACAAAACACATCAAGTGCCATCAGATGGCAAGCTGGGTCTATTGATTTTGTCTTAATATCCGAATCATTCCATTCACTCCCTGCCCACACAAAAGCACACCTGCCGTCTTGTCTGGGGAGAGACAATTACTGCATTCCTTTCAACTTCATTAGCTCAACTAGGATCTCGGTAAATATTCAGCTCTTTTCTCTGCATTTGACAAATGCAACTTCTTAAAAAAATATTGAAGTTTTCAAGACTAAAAAGTAGTTCTTTCTGGAATTATCTTGAATTTGTCAAGGCAGTATGTTACCATGGTTACCCTTCCTAAAGTATGAATCTCTGCAAATGGTTGATGATGCCATATGAGGGGATATTAACTCACTCACTCATTATCATCTAAAGCGTTCACCTCTCATTTTACTGTTTGGCTATTGCTTGACAGATTTATTCCAGCTACACCCAGTGGCTGATATTATGAGCACCAATCTGGTACAATGAGTCACCTATCTTCTAGAGGCAAGGGAGTTAACTGAGTCCAGTTTCCACTCTTGCCGAACTAGGCTGGAATTTCTTGGTTTGATCATAGCTCCGCCAGTGGTTATTACAAGTTATGTCCCTTCTACGTCCCTCCTACTGACCAATCAGATTCCACCTCTGATATCACATGCATTTACTTCAAACAAATGGCGGCACCCAGTGAAGACAATCTCATCGATAATCAAGAATAATATGGACTTTCATAGTCAGTTATCACCCTTTCCTCAGGAAGATGCGAGTCACCATGCAGGAGAATTGTTAACTGTTACTAAAATGTGTACATTAGCGCCACAAGGCTCTGTAGCTCACCTGACTTATGAAGCAATAGTTTGATGACACTTCAAACTTATTTTGGTACAAATATCAAAAGTGAGTTGGAGAAAAATTGGTGCAAGTTTTTGTGAAAAAGACAGGAAAATATTTTGCAAGATTTAGCAGTCTGATGCCTAGAACACACTTGGGTCTTCGTAGGGTCATAACATTCAGATAAGCCATGTGCCCAGAGTTTTTTTTAAAAATTGATTTTTTAACTATTTAAAACTATTTAAAAAAGAATAAACAAAAATTTCATTGATTTGAACAAGATAAGATGTCCTCTTCAGAAGGTACTCACATACCAAATTTCAGTTTCATCAATCAACCAGTATTAGAGAAGATATTTAAAAGCATGCTTTAAGGGCAAAGCTTTTTCAACTGCAAGGATCCGGAAATCTTTCTTAGCCAATCGGATGTTTTTATTTTGGTCAAGCCCACCTTATATTTGACAGTTACTGGTGAATGTTCATGTATGAATAAAATCCAGGGTCACTTTCATAACATTTACCATATTTTCTTGAGTATAGTTCACACTTTTTTTCTATAAAACACACCACAATGAGTCTTGATGTTATATCCCCAACACAGACTAAAGACATTATTGTGAGTAAATACTGGAAATAGCATGTCCTCAAATCTGTACTGAATTACACAAATTAATCCTGTAATTTCACTTTCTGGTTGTAAAAAGTGTTAATTTTATGTAGGGACTTATGTTTGTAATCTATTTTATTAAATTGATTGAAAATTCCATTCAATATTGTTTGCATTAATTTCGGCGAAATAGTGTGTGAAGTGACTCACTGTTATTTACAGCAGCCATGGTCAGATTACCAATATTGACGCCTTGAAATTAACTTTAGTTGACAGAGAATGGATACATATGTCATAGATGCCACACTTTGACTCAATAAAAGTCATATTCATTGTAGTTCGACTGTTTGGCTATATGTCAACAAAATGTTTTCAAGTCCACAAAAAGTCTCGGCAGTGACGGATCAAATTGTTCCCAACGTAACAATATACGGCAATAGAAATCAGCTGTTCCAAAGTGCTACTCTTATGGATATTTTTATTTTAAATACATATGGTAAACGCTGCAACTAAAATAACATGATATTGGAATATATTTTCTAATAAAACAATATTTTTAAATACAATGTGGCATCAAATTTTGGGGAAGTCATATTATTGTGTATTTTTTAACTGAATTACCGGCAGATTGGTAGGAAGTGTGTACACATGATTGCTATTTCCGGCTTAGTTTATGCAGGGATGAGAATGGATATTTTCCCTTTCAGCTGAAATGTCTTTTAAATGGAGAGTGGTCCATAATTTGGGGGTGTTTATAGGGGGTTCATCAGAACTTATCAAATTTGCTTTCACTCAAATTTGCAGATCCGCGGAAGATTGTCATCCCTGTTTGAGAAAAGATACACAGTAATCTTAATTTCTGCATATAAAACAATGCTTAGCAGAACTGGAAAACTACTAAATCATCATGTCTACTGATGTTTTATCTCAAATCTCACATATTATTGACCAATTAAAGGTTGTCTTAATTCCCTGAGGGAATACAATGTAGTTTCTTACTGCGCATAATAGGATGTTGACCAATAGCGCTTGGTCACTTCTACAAGTTGCGTGTACACTCATCAACAACAAAAACATGCATCAGTCTGGCTGCACCTCTTTGTTTTATATCCTTTGTTATAATATCCAGTCTCAGGTTGTAATGTCCTGCCAAAATTTCTCAAAAATATCCGGTTGGCAAACTTTAAAATGTCAGGTTTGCACGTTTTCAAATCAGACATTTTGCATTCACAAGTCCTGCATACAGGCCGGTTTCTGGATCCCTGTTGGACTGCAAAGGTCAGGGTTGCCAGGGGTAACAGGGTCATGTACCCTTTTAAGTAGTCTGTCAGACGAAAGTGACCCCTGACTGAATGTAGATCCCTGATGAAGCAATGGCTATTTTAGCTCTGACCAGGCATGGTGTAACTGACAGTAGTCTAATTGGCAAATCTGTTGGCCTGTCATCTGTGGACAGTGTGGGCCTGCTTGAACTTCTCCTGTATCAAAAGGTGTAGGATGGTGTGAAACTTTGCCTGGACCAACCTGCTGACAGCCTCTCCCATGAACAATTTCTTTCTTTAAAAGTTTGGTTTCCATGGCAACCATATGCAAAAGCCTATTTTTTCCATTGTTAATAAGGGTGGTGCAGTAGTCTAACGATTTAATTGTTCATCGTCACGCCTTTAATCTGGGTTCGATTTTCAATGTGTGAAGTCCATTTCTGGTGTCCCTTAATAATGATAATAATAATAATAAGAAGAAGAAGAAGTGCATTTATAATGTGCCAGATTCCATTCACCAAGTGGATGCTCATAGCGCTACACTATTATTACTCCGGTCATTGGATCAGTGAGCACTCGATTTTCATTCTCAACTCCCTGGGGAGTATACAACCCAAGCTGCCTGTGAGGCGCTAGAAGGTTAACAGCCACATTACCACCTCATCCTACCGGGTACCCACTCACTGCTGGTGAACTGAGGCACATTTCAAACAAAGTCACTTGCCTAAGGAGACACCACATGTGGTACATGTGCATCAGTGTGGGACAGGACCGAAGCCCTAGAAACTCGAAGGAGTCAAGCTGCTAAATGTGGTCACCCATCCAACTACTTTCCGAGACCGACGTTGCTTAACTTCACCTGATTTGTGATCTGTGCGCTGTGCACAGGACCACTTGCCGTGTTATTGCCGGAATGTTGCTAAAAGTGGCCTACAACCATACTCAGTCAATCATTCCAATTTTCATGGGGTTCAGATCAGGGCTGAGGGCTGGCCACAGTAGAACACGGATGTTATGTTGTTGCAGAAAGGCCATGGTAGCTCTTGCAACATGGGGACGAGCGTTGTCCTGCTGGAAAATGTGTTGTTGATCTTGTGCAAAAAATGGAACAACGTGGGGTCTGATCACTTGGTCGATATACCGCTGAGCAGTGACGCCGTGTCCCCGACCTTGACCAACATTCAGAAAGCACATGGGTTCTGACTCTTCCGTCTGCATGGGAGACACAAAAGTGACTTTCATCAGAGAAGATGACACGCCTCCACTCACGATGACGCCAATTGCAATGACCCTGTGCCCACTGAAGTCGTGCTTGTCGATGCCGTGGTTGGAGAACAGGACGACGTGCTCGTCGGCGACATCTGAGGTTGGAACGGAGACGTCGGATCACAGTGTCCCGGCTAATGTGTCGATTATGTGTTCCTATGGTCTGTTGAGCACTTTCACTTGCAGTTAAGAACGAATGTCAGTGGTGTTGACGGGTAATCTGCCGATCTTGTTGAGGAGTGGTGACCCTAGGACGACCGCTCCGAGGAAGGTCATCTGTGGTCAGACATCTTGGACAGACTCTCCAGCTTCCAAACGTCAGATAGCCTGGTTTCTCTGAATTTGAGTTAGGCGTGGCATTGTTGACCAAGGAGTGGTAGGTCCAAGAATTGGCCACAGTTTTATACCCACTACAGTTCGTGACAGTTCGTGAATTTTCGATTTCGCGAGAAATGGGTGCATGGTACGCACATATTCATTGAAATGGTGCGTTTTGGCGATTCGTTTTTTATGTTGCATTTTTACTCGGGGCTTCCAAAATGCAACCAAAAATATTGATAACACCATCAGGCTTCACTATATGCAAAAACTCGTATCAATTTATGGTTCCGTGTTTGTCACCTATTTGCTTAAAACCACTTGCATTTCTTTTGCGTGTGAGTATAGTTTTGAAATGATGCACCGGTATGAATTTTTATTGCCCATTGCCCATGACACCATTTGCATTTCAAAGAAACCAGCCAGGATGCTGTAAAGGTTGAATAAGGTCAAAATTCATAATATCGCAAAAAATTAAACATACATCTTAGGTCCCACTAATAACTACACCAATACCAAATTTCTATACACTTAAGAGGTGAGGTGAAATTGGGTTTAACGTCGCGTCCAAGATTATTGCACTTATATAGCGACGTGCATGCACGTGTGTGTGTGTGTAGCTACTTGTCCGGACTGATGCCGATTTATAGTGCTAGCTCACTGAGATACCATGCCGCAGTTTAACATGAATATCCCACTCAGACACAGTATACTGACTCAGAGCCGACAAGTCCTTGTTTTAACTCCTTAATGCCGATCGCCAGACAGGGTAACAACCAGTACCATCTTTTGGTATGACGTGGCCGGGAATAAAAGCCCGGACCTTCCACTCTCCGGTCGGAAGCTCTACCACAAGACCACGGAGGCGGTCTCTATACATTTGGAAACAAGGTGGCCGATTAATAGCAATTGATAGAGTTTCCAAATATAGCTGGCATGTCTAAAATCACATCAGAATTCTGTGAGCATATTTTAGCAACACAAATTCCTGGGATCATTTATAAAAAACTTTAAGTTCCATTGGCCTTGTAGTTTCAGAAGAGATGTTAAAAATGCAGTAAAACGGAAGTATGTGACAGTGAAACATCATAACTAATTACAAAAATAATAAAATGCCCCAAAAGGTATGCATTATTCCAAACACCAAATACTTAACACACATCAGTTTCATAATGATACGTGAAATAATGTCTTAATTATGGCTAAAAGTGACATTTTCAATATGGCCACCATAGCGGCCATGTTTAAAATCAGATAAAAATTCTGTGAGCGTGTATTAGAGACAACCCAGCTGGAATCATTCATACAAAGTTTCAGCTTCATAGGCCTTGTGTTCCCCCAAAAATGTAAAAGGTTAATGACAGAAGGTGAGCTAAAACCATATGCATTACTTTGTTACAACACAATTTGGCAAAAGGACCAGGTGAGCTACGAACAATGAAACACTGGCATTTATGACCTTTCACTTTGGTGAGGATCTACATGTGTACCATTTCAAAGTCTTCAACCAAATTCCCTTTTTCTTACATCAAGACCTTTGATATTTGCCAAACTGTCAAATTCAAATTCCCAGACTGCGATTTCTGCAATTCGATGCTTTGTTAGAATTGATTGTGGCTCAGTTACCCAACCTTTGATGGCTCTGCTGTCTGACTTGGTTCTAATTAAGTCACTGGATATGAAATGAGGGAGAGAGAGGGTGACATACACAGACAGTAAGGGAGGTTCACACTCATCACACAGACAGCTGGAAGGGACAAACCACACAGACAGCTGGGAGGGTCACACTACACAAACAGCTGGGAGGGTCACTTCACCACAAAGACAGCTTGGAGGGTCACACCACGCAGGCAGCTGGGAGGGTCACACTACACCACACAGACAGCTGGGAGGGTCACACTACACCACACAGACAGCTGGGAGGGTCACACTACACCACACAGACAGCTGGGAGGGTCACACTACACAGACAGCTGGGAGGGTCACACTACACAGACAGCTGGGAGGGTCACACTACACCACACAGACAGCTGGGAGGGTCACACCACACAGACAGCTGGGAGGGTCACACTACACCACACAGACAGCTGGGAGGGTCACACTAGACCACACAGACAGCTGGGAGGGTCACACTTCACCACACATACAGCTGGGAGGGTCACACTACACCACACATACAGCTGGGAGGGTCACACTACACCACACAGACAGCTGGGAGGGTCACACTACACCACACAGACAGTAAGGGAGGGTCACACTACACCACACATACAGCTGGGAGGGTCACACTACACCACACAGACAGCTGGGAGGGTCACACCACACAGACAGCTGGGAGGGTCACACTACACCACACAGACAGCTGGGAGGGTCACACTACACAGACAGCTGGGAGGGTCACACTACACCACACAGACAGCTGGGAGGGTCACACTACACAGACAGCTGGGAGGGTCACACTACACCACACAGACAGCTGGGAGGGTCACACTACACCACACAGACAGCTGGGAGGGTCACACTACACCACACAGACAGCTGGGAGGGTCACAATACACAGAC
Organism: Haliotis rufescens; assembly: GCF_023055435.1. NCBI lineage: Eukaryota > Metazoa > Mollusca > Gastropoda > Lepetellida > Haliotidae > Haliotis > Haliotis rufescens. Next base: position 39,263,661 of record NW_025964361.1, on the reverse strand, counting down.
AGCTGGGAGGGTCACACTACACCACACAGACAGCTGGGAGGGTCACACAACACAGACAGCTGGGAGGGTCACACTACACCACACAGACAGCTGGGAGGGTCACACAACACAGACAGCTGGGAGGGTCACACTACACAGACAGCTGGGAGGGTCACACTACACCACACAGACAGCTGGGAGGGTCACACTACACCACACAGACAGCTGGGAGGGTCACACAACACAGACAGCTGGGAGGGTCACACTACACCACACAGACAGCTGGGAGGGTCACACTACAGACAGCTGGGAGGGTCACACTATACCACACAGACAGCTGGGAGGGTCACACAACACAGACAGCTGGGAGGGTCACACAACACAGACAGCTGGGAGGGTCACACTACACAGACAGCTGGGAGGGTCACACTACACCACACAGACAGCTGGGAGGGTCACACAACACAGACAGCTGGGAGGGTCACACTACACAGACAGCTGGGAGGGTCACACTACACAGACAGCTGGGAGGGTCACACAACACAGACAGCTGGGAGGGTCACACAACACAGACAGCTGGGAGGGTCACACTACACAGACAGCTGGGAGGGTCACACTACACAGACAGCTGGGAGGGTCACACAACACAGACAGCTGGGAGGGTCACACAACACAGACAGCTGGGAGGGTCACACAACACAGACAGCTGGGAGGGTCACACTACACAGACAGCTGGGAGGGTCACACTACACAGACAGCTGGGAGGGTCACACTACACCACACAGACAGCTGGGAGGGTCACACAACACAGACAGCTGGGAGGGTCACACTACACCACACAGACAGCTGGGAGGGTCACACTACACAGACAGCTGGGAGGGTCACACTACACCACACAGACAGCTGGGAGGGTCACACTACACCACACAGACAGCTGGGAGGGTCACACTACACAGACAGATGGGAGGGTCACACTACACAGACAGATGGGAGGGTCAAACTACACAGACACTTGGGAGGGTCAAACTACACAAACAGCTGGGAGGGGGGTCACACTACACAGACAGATGGGAGGGTCACACTACACAGACAGATGGGAGGGTCACACTACACAGACACTTGGGAGGGTCAAACTACACAAACAGCTGGGAGGGGGGTCACACTACACAGACAGCTGGGAGGGTCACACTACACAGACAGCTGGCAGGGGGGTCAAACTGAGGGGTTACATCTTTGAACCTCAGCAACAAGAAACAGCATGTGATTGTCGCCCCCAAACTAATTCACACTGTGGCGTCACACTGTTGAGAATCACCACAGCAGCAGCCCCAGCCCATTCCAAACCTCATCCAGTTTATATGCTAATTTCACCCAGATAAATCCATGCCCACTGCCAAATGTTGTCAAAAAAACTGCATCTCCAATTGAACCAAATACATCAAAACAAGTACTTTCTTCCCAGAGGTCCCTGATACAATCGGCATGGCCATGATAACGGGTTACACAAATCATATGATATAAAATATTTATGACATAATTACTCCTGGCTTAACTTGGCACAAGCATCACTGACGGAAGCATGGCTCGCCTCTGATCATGACTTGCTGCATATGACCTATCTCTCGCGTCATCAGGCATTTGTGGAGGTAACGTCTCCAGGATGAAGGGCACATAGTTCACTGTTATTTAAACGTGGAAAAAACACAGAATTTTTGTTATGTTTTAACTACAACTGAAGATCATGGATTCCTCTGTTAAATCAGTTAATGTCAGTTATAAAAAATCCATAAAATTCATTCTTGACATTTTGGGAGGATATTCAAGATCTTGAATGTTTCATAAATAGTTGTCAGTATTCAAAAATACACTTCTTAACCCCATGTGACATTGCACAAATTAAAAAAATAACTTAAAAATAAATATCATTTCTTTCAGTTTGTTTGTTTGTTGTTTAATGCCACCCTCAGCAATAATATATAAGTATAATGATGGCCATCTGTAAATAATCAAGTCTGGACAAGACAATCCAGTGATTGACAACATGAACATGATACGACGACATGCATCAACCAAGTCAGCAAGCCTGACCACACCCGATCCCATAAGTTGCATCTTACGACAAGCAAAGTCGCCTTTTACGGCAAGCATGGGTTGCTTAACGGGTGCATTTCTTTCAGAATACACAGAAACCATTATGACAATACAACACAACACGATGGACAAAAGACTGTGTGTCAAATCAGACCTTATTTTGAACATCTCATTCTAAACCTCTGACATATCAACTAGATATTCTGACGGATGTTAGCGAGTTTAAATTTTATGTCGCATCAGCATTATTTCAGCCATATAGCGACGACTGATGGATGTAAAGGTTTCATGCTGGAAACCCTTAAATTGTACAAGCTCTGCATGAGACAAAGTTCGGGCACATTTATCAAGCTTAGAATAATCTAATTTTAAGCCAACTATTTTTTCAGTAGGATGTGTCCCTGCTGGTTCTTCTCAGTTCTATGTCAGCAAGTAAGTGAACTGGGATTTACTGCTGCTTTTTCCACTATTGCTTAGCGCACAACATGTAATGTGGGAGGAAAGCTTAAAGTGAGTGAGTGAGCTGGGTTTAATGCCGAACAGTATACCAGTTTTATCACGGCGTGGCAGCTTAATCCTGACACACCTAAGGGAGGCAACTGTGCACAGATCCCAAAACATATATACTGCAAGACATTGCTGTTTTTTATTTTAAATTGTCCTGCACAGAAACTTCAGACAGGGTAACAACAAGTACCATCTTTTAACGACTTTTGGTATGACGCAGCCAGGGATCAACCCTGGACCTTCCGCTCTCTGGGCAGAAGCTCTACCACTAGACCATGGAGGCAGTCTATTCCAGAAATATCACAGTGGCATGTAATTAATCAAGTAACATTTCAATGATGATTTCAATAATGCTTCATTGTTATGTTCATGTTTTATGCACAATGCAAGATTTGACTGATTCTCAACAGACAGTCAATAAACAGAGTTAGTGAGTGAATTTGAACAGATTCCTGAGGCAAGAGAGTTAACTGGCTTTAAAAGTCCAGTTTCCCTCTTGCCGAACTAGGCTGGAATTCCTGGGCTCCATCAGAGCGCCACCAGTGGTTATTACAAGTTATGTCCCTTTTGAGCCTCTCCTATGGACCAATCAGATTCTATCTCGTATCACTTGCATTTGGTTCAAACAAAATGACGGCGCCCAGTCAAGACAATCTGATCGATAATCAAGATTTATATTGCGATAAAACGGATCTTACAGTACATCAAATCACGCGAGCACCTTCATCAAAAATATGAAAAGATCTGGAAAATATCTGTTGACAACAAGTTGGCGGTGCACATGCTTTGCAAATCCTGCAATCAACCGCAATCTGCACAACAGTTTACGAACTGGCTTTCGATTTCGTTGCAGGATTTTGATTGGACTATGCATAGACTTGTTAGTCCAGCCAAAATGTAACTCCATAATACCAGCCTAGTTTGGCAAGGGTGGAAACTGGACTTTTATAGTCAGTTAACTCTCTTGCCTCGGGAAGATGTTGAACAGCAATCCAGTTGTACTACTAAAAACAAAATTAAGGACCACCCAACTCTGTCATATTACCACAGTAAATCTGTCATGACATGGCAGATAAACATGTATTAACCCATACAAGACTGTGGTGTACAGTGTAGCATTCCTGAGGTGTGCCAGAAACCTATGGTTCTGTGTTCAAATCCAGCTCATTATGTTTCTAGGTTTGTCAGCACCATACCCATGCTCTTGGGTCCCATCAAAGTGGTCCATGTCTAAACCCTGCATGATTTCAGACTTTCGTCCAAATTCAAGCAGAGAACTGTTTAGATATACCGTAGTCAATGTAATAAACTGTGTGCCCCACTCTAATAAGCACCCATGGCAATATTTGCTAATATATTGGCTAGTGAACAATTCCAATTAGCAACCCTTCTGATTGATCAATGTTGACAAGACTTATTTATTCGTGTATAATATGCACCCTTAATTATGGGCAATTAAATTCTGGAAAATATATCTGTCGTGTATGATACGCACATACTTTACTTTTGTATCATTTTAGGCTGTCAGCATAAACTACGAAATTTTCTCACCAAAATTATATTCAAATAAGAGCCCCCTATTTCTTATTTCGAGAGCGCCCCGGGTACTTATCAAGTCGAATAAGGTACCAGTCTAAAAAAGGAACGGACCACCCGATTCTTTCATGTTACTATATTTTACACAAATGATAACTTGATTACCTTCATGAGTTTAACCTGGATACTGGTTCGGGTTTAGTTTTAGAGGGTAAAAACTTACAAATGCAATTTACAATTCTAATAACCAATATTGATCAACAAACATATTAAAAACTACAATACATGCATGTTGCGCAGTGGAACTGAATATTTGAGCGTGGTTTAACTTAAATGAAAACTAATCTTAAATTTGTATGAAACAAGGAACTAAACGTGATGACCTATTAAAAAAACATGAATATCTATAAGGAACTAAACGTGATTACCTGTTATTATGTGAAGGAAAGATGAATAAACCTCAAATGAAAGAAACTAAATATCTAGAACTAATGCTAATTCTAACAGTTACTGTATTGAAATGTGTTGGTTACTCCTACGGGAGTCTTAACACTGTCTAACGCTGTCTAACGCCAGCTGTCTAACACCAGCTGTCTAACACCATCTCTCTAACCATCTAACTAACGAACTCTCTAATGAACTCTCATCAACTAATCAAATTGATGCGCGCTACCGCCTTATATTTGTTCACAACCCTCACATTTCATGTGCAGTCACAGCCATACGTTGGTGTGTTCAGGCGATGCGATCGTTATGCATCGGGTGCGTTTTGGAGAACAGATTCTTTATTTAAAACTAACATGACTGCACGTGAAGCGCGATCTATAGGCACCAGGTGCGTTTTGGAGCACATTTTTAATGAACAAACATGTCTTCAGAACAATGCATTTGTACATTTACAAGAACAGAGAACAAGCTAATTGTTTTTTTTATTTATTAGAAACTTTTCAAAAAGATGCACATACCTGCTGAGACCCCGACGAGAAGTACACAGACCCATCCCGACCATGCGTCGTGAGCACCCTTCACTTTCTCCCAGCATCCTTCCTGCTTCTTCTTGATAATATGTCTATGGCGCATGCGGTCGCGGGCAATGTCCCGCAACCAGTCAATGGTGTGGAAGTCGTCATACTGACCAATCCCCACAGGAAGGTCATCCAACGTGTCCATGAGGTTCGCTGATCCTACAAAACAGACACAAATACTTTGATGCAAATTGTGTGAATGGCGGGTGCTTCCCGTAAGGCAGGACATGCTTACCCTTTTCACGAACAACCGGTATCATCACCGATTTTCAGCTGTCAAATTCAAAGAACATTCAGCAATATTTCACCTTTTACGCCAAATGACACTGTTTCAGCATCAGCTAATAATCAACATTGATTATTCTCTGTAATTGACTTCATATATTTCAACAGGTAAACTACCACAAACATATTGTTTGTTTGTTTCTTGTTTAACATAGCTTTATCTAAGATTCCAAACTAAGTGCCCTTGGAAAGTACATGTAATTGGGAAACTACTGTTATTTGTTTACAAATGGGATTTTTTAAGTTCTAAATTTCTTAAATAATTTTTTTTGACATTGTATATTAACATTATTTTGAATGCAACAATGTAGAACTCAGCACTAAAACATCTAAGCTTCTGCTTCCATATTGACCCTGTTATCAGTGAAATAAAAGTCACTTGCACAAAGCCATCACATTAGTTCCTATACTGTATATGTATAGACATAAAATTGGAACTTTTTAATGAGATTTTTACAGACATTTGCTGGAGGCTTGGGGCCAAATATCAGCTCCAAGCAGGTCCAGATACATCACTGTATACAGTTACTTTCAGGGGATGTACTGCCACATACAAACACTCAGAAAATGCTTTGGGGCAAAATGACAAAACCTGTCAACTAGTAAGGCGAGAATCCTCAAAATATGAACCACAAACTTCAGAATAAGTCTATGTTATGTCTGTGTATGCAGGAAATGTGTTGGAAGCAGCTTTTCACTTCCAAACTTGAGTCACTGTGACACATTAACACCCCATGCAATATCAAGTAATATCACATTGTTAGGCAATGTCAAATGATATCATTTTAACATCATGCCATATCACACGACAGTGAAACCCTGTACATCCAGTCTGAGTAAAATCGTCTGGATAAACCAATTTCCTGTTGAATGAAGCAGAAGTATGGAGTAATGTCCCTTTATAAAGACATTCCGAACACTTTTTGTCCAGATTGCTGGGTTTCTGGAATAACAGGGTCTGTACAAAAGAGGTTGTAATATGATATCATGTCATATCATCATATAATTAAGTTTGACTTCAGTGTTTCATCGTTTATGGAGGAATAAGCTTAAAAACCTGGTGCACACACCATCAGTCAACAATAATAATTTCACAGGCTGCTTTTTAGTCATTAACATAAAAAAAACTGTCAATGATACAAAATCATTGGTCAGCACAAGAATGCTTCACAAACCCCACCCATCTTATTAACAGCCCATCAGAAAACTGTAGTCTGGGGCGCTCTGTAAATAACTGAGACTGGGTCAGCCAAACCATTGGTTGACAACATGAAGACTGGATATGATAACCATTGGTCTAGCGATACAACAAGCATGTGGTACAGGGGCCTATTCTGCCCGGAATACAGACAGGTAGACAAGCACAGGGTACAGGGACCTTTTCTACCCGGAATACAGACAGGTAGACAAGCATGGGGTACAGGGGCCTATTCTACCCGGAATACAGACAGGTAGACAAGCATGGGGTACAGGGGCCTATTCTGCCCGGAATACAGACAGGTAGGCAAGCACAGGGTACAGGGGCCTATTCTACCCGGAATACACAGGTAGACAAGCATGGGGTACAGGGGCCTATTCTGCCCGGAATACAGACAGGTAGGCAAGCACAGGGTACAGGGGCCTATTCTACCCGGAATACAGACAGGTAGACAAGCATGGGGTACAGGGGCCTTTTCTGATCTGGAATACCCACAGGTAGACAAGCATGGGGTACAGGGGCCTATTCTGCCGGGAATACAGACAGGTAGACAAGCACAGGGTACAGGGGCCTATTCTACCCGGAATGCAGACAGGTAGACAAGCACAGGGTACAGGGGCCTATTCTGACGGGAATACAGACAGGTAGACAAGCACAGGGTACAGGGGCCTATTCTGACGGGAATACAGACAGGTAAACAAGCACAGGACACAGGGGCCTATTCTACCCGGAATACAGACAGGTAGACAAGCACAGGGTACAGGGGCCTATTCTACCCGGAATACAGACAGGTAGACAAGCACAGGGTACAGGGGCCTATTCTGACGGGAATACAGACAGGTAAACAAGCACAGGACACAGGGGCCTATTCTACCCGGAATACAGACAGGTAAACAAGCACAGGACACAGGGGCCTATTCTACCCGGAATACAGACAGGTAGACAAGCATGGGGTACAGGGGCCTATTCTACCCGGAATACAGACAGGTAGACAAGCATGGGGTACAGGGGCCTATTCTGCCCGGAATACAGACAGGTAAACAAGCACAGGACACAGGGGCCTATTCTGCCCGGAATACAGACAGGTAAACAAGCACAGGGTACAGGGGCCTATTCTACCCGGAATACAGACAGGTAGACAAGCATGGGGTACAGGGGCCTATTCTACCCGGAATACAGACAGGTAGACAAACATGGGGTACAGGGGCCTATTCTACCCGGAATACAGACAGGTAGACAAGCATGGGGTACAGGGGCCTATTCTGCCCGGAATACAGACAGGTAGACAAGCACTGGACACAGGGGCCTATTCTGCCGGGAATACAGACAGGTAGACAAGAACAGGGCAAAGGGGCCTATTCTGCCCGGAATACACAGGTAGACAAGCATGGGGTAAAGGGGCCTATTCTGACGGGATTACAGACAGGTAGACAAGCACAGGGTACAGGGGCCTATTCTACCCGGAATACAGACAGGTAGACAAGCATGGGGTACAAGGGTTGTATTCTGCCGTAAGATCCTCACCACTCGCACTACAACTTCACAATCACAGCATGACCCTCCTGCATACTCTCACCAGGACAATATACCACTCCCATCATCATCAATAATAATTGTTAAGCCCAACACATAAACAGTTTTCAAATGAATATGTCATATGCCACACAAAATATTTAGTCACAATCAACCTGAGTGACTTGCCTGACATTTGTAAAGTATGTCAATGTGTGTGTGTCTGCCACTATGGCAGGCAGGCAGGCTACTTGACCTGGGCTGGCTCTCATGTTAATGGACTCAGAAATAAGTTGTGTCATCAGACACGACAAAAGCCGAGATGTACTAACAGCAGGTTCGTGTTCACATTAAGGTACACAATGGCAGAGTGGCCATTAAAGGTGCTCTCGTCACTACCAATTAGGCATGGTGTTTCACAAAATGTGGGCACTTCAAAGGATGCGAGCGGGAACCAAATTCACATATTTTAGGAATGTCATGATTATAATGGACAGGCATGTTTTAATCAAGATCAGAATTATGTGAGATGTATTAGACCATTGTCGTGTTTGTTCATGCAAATTTGCATCTTCCTACCTGTTGGGGATTAAGAGGAGGAATTTAATGAATATAAGAATGTAATTTGATTTCTGAAAAAAACATAATTCAGGTTGGATGGGCATGATGGATGAGGCAGGAAAAAGGTGATAAACATGATGAAATATTGAACATGTCAAGCTCTCATACACAGCAATCAGCTACACCTTAAAGTTACAATCCAGGCAATTAGAATTACTATATATTCAGTAAGTCTATTCTGGCTAATGTTGAGATAAGCATTTTTCCCTGTAGAACATACTTGTGTTCTCTGTAACAAGAACAATGTGAAAACCTTGGTTGGAATTGGTCTTCAGCGAGCTAGTGGTGAGAGGTGACTCAAACTGGATCAGGTGGTCAGATTTGCTGACTATGTTATCATATCCAAATTGCGTAAATCAATGCTAATGATGTCAATCACTGGGTTGTCCGGTCCAGACTCGATTATTTACAGACTGACATCATATAACTGAACTATTTCTGAGTGCGGCATTAAAAAGCATTTAACAAACAAATACCTTATCAGTTTACGAGGATTAATATCATTCCATTCATTTCTGTATATATATTTCCAAACAATCTGATTAAAATCAGATCTTAATTCTCACTATCACAAAACAAGGATCTGAGGACATCCCATTACAGGTCATGTCAGAATGACCTTTTCGCAAACTTTGGCCAACCAATAAAATGACTTACAAGAAGTCAACATTAGCCAATCAGAAAACAGCTTTCACAAGATATACAGGTCTAGTTTCAAACTGGTGACTTCCATTCCAGACTACCGGGGTGCGCTTGAAAACATGTTGACAAAGTTTTCTATTCTAAATTTAAAAAACTGAAAAAAGAACATTCTGGAATGTCTATATATATATGGTCGTGATGGCATGGCAGTATTTCCCACAGGCTCTGCAATGTCCTTTCCGTTCAAATGTTTATACCATGGAAACGAGAAATAGACGATGACGGAATCAGTCGTACAGTTCGTAACTGTCATTCAGAATACCCTGTGTTAACCTTTTCATGGTTGAATGATTAGAAAACATATTCTGACTCTCACTTTCCTGATCTTGTAAGCGACACTCTGATTTGTCATACGAAAGGTCGTTCTGACGTGGCCCGTGATAGGATGTCCTCAGATATTTGTTCAGTGTTATCGAGAACTATGATCTGATTTTAATAACATTTATTTCAAAACAAAATCCTGAAATACTCATCTCCTTCTCAACTCCCTATGTTTCTAGGTTTGTCAGCACTATATTTCCTTTCCTCCCACATTTAGCTGACACGCCGCGATATAACTGGAATAGTGTTAAAAGCGGTGTTAAACCCAACTCACTCACTCTCAACTCCCTGGGGAGAGTACTCACCATCAGGATTCTCCTTGTCGTGGAAGTTAGGTACCACACTGAGATAGTCCTGGTCTACGTCCGGACCAGGCATACTGGATGTTGACACACGTTTCATAGATCACTCACAAACACGGGTAAAATGTTTTGTTTTCACCAATATTCATGACCTCCAAATCTGTAGGGTCCATTGGAATTAACTAACACAAGCTATATTCTGTCCACAGAACACGTTCATTCATATTCAAACACAAAATATCCCCAACAGCAAGATGTGTTATTTCTTTTTCAGCCTGCGACTTTAGCCATGTCTGAAGCCCGTGTCTAGTAAAATTCATATCAGTCTTGTAAGCTCAGGTATTAACAGACCATATGAGAACACTAAAATCTATGAAAGATTATTCTGAGGACCAAGTTTAGGGACAGTAGACTCAAAGTATTTGGCACAGACTGCTTGTTGATGAATTTACTGATACAAGCCTGACTGCACACCAACAATCATCAGCTTAACATCCTGAGTGACATGTCCACAACATTGCACCGGCTAGACGACTGTCAGGTCAAAACAATCACAGCCACGGACAGCTTCTTCGACACCTTTGTAGAACATGAATCGTTAGCTCCATTGACAAGACAGTTGTTTTCATTAACCAGATGGCTATTATTAGTGCACTATTCAAACTGAAGTTTAGCTCAAGCTCAATCACTTACTGAATGAAAACATTTCACACTTCATCCAAATCCAGAAAAGATATTATGGTTATTGGAAGTTTAACAAAACATTTTGATAAAAAATTCACCAGTGTATGAACACTTGTCTGTAATTCTGCCTTTCACCAAACTATAAATACATATTTCACTTTTTATGAACAAGCATTTCTTTGCGCATATCCTTGAAAAACCTTAGTCTTGTTATTAATGAAATCTATTCCACAAACCCAACATTGCCAGAAACACTACTTCAAATACTCATAAAAATAGAGGAGAGGGTGTTATATGAATACTGACCTAAGAGGTACTTGGAGGCTTGACCTGTAACCTCTGGGAGTATATTGACACATCTCACAACCATCATGGGACTATTTAACCATATTCAACAACTACTTCAATCTAACATTGTATTATGCTATCTCTACAATAAGGTTTAAAAGATTTATTTTGTGAAATATAAATAATTCAAAACACAGGTTACATGTATTTATCCGTGTAATGTATCTTGTTACAAATATACTTTGGAATGCATTAAGTAAATTTATAAATATATATATCAATTCATTCTAGCCATGGAGACGTATATCCATTTGTGAAACACTTCTTCTTGCGATATCCGACGCGAAAACACAGCTGATCACATATATATCACGATTAGTCCAGATAGTACAACTGTTATCCTTGTTAGTAAGACTTCTGTAAGGGAGAAACATGTCCCTATGATAATACTATAGACAACAGGTCACAGTATTGCTGCCCACACTACACACACATGGCCAGTTGACAATCTGGATGTACAATCAGAGCTTCATGCACCACACGCCCCCCTCTAAACTCTCTCCACACCATGACACTTTCATCAGGGGCCGTATAAAAACTCTTGCATCACATTACAGTACTATACCTTTTGGGTTGCATATTACATGAACTGAGGCGTTCGTGGTTTGTGCTGATACATGTACAGGGTTTGCCTGGAATCTTATATGTGGTATCAGAGTTGGGATGGTGTTGCAATTTTTTACCTTGAAACTTTTGACATGTCCCCTGAGGCTTATCATTGAACTCCAGATGGAGGCTGACATTGAGTGTCACCTAGATATAAGGATGTGGCTGTAAGTTAATGCAGACATCTCGCTGACAGTGTCAACATTCAAAACAGTTTGGAATGAGTGAGTGAGTTGGGTTTAACACGGCTTTTAACATTATTCCAGTTATATCACGGCAACTGGGCCACCCGTGCCCACAGTTTGGAATGACAAAAATCTTCTCATATATAATCAACAGAATATATATATGTTGTTTTTTCAATTATCACTTTGGAGATACCACGGTACAGTATTAACATGGATACCCCACTCCGATACAGGGTAATGACTCCAAGTCAGCCAGTCTTTGTTTTATCCCTTTAATGCCGATAGAGTAATTTCTTTTGTATGACACAGACAGGGGATCAAACCATCGACCTTATGAGACAGACAGACCAGAAACATGATGGTGACACACTATGTAACTTGTTTGACTTTAACACACCACTATGACCTGAAATAATGAAATAAACAAACTTTAACAGCATTTTCTTCATAATGTTATATGGCAGTAGAGATTGTTGGAAGTTTATTTGTAGTGATTGGCAGTTGCAGCTAATAACTAAAACGTTCATAAAATGTTGAGTGATGTAGGGCTACATTGTAATAGGAGTGTGATTTAGAGTTACCTCCCATAGTTGTTGACAAACACATGACAGACGTGATCATTCGAGAAGCTTCAGGATGAGACAGTTTCTAGAATGCTGTCATGACAACATAAAGAATAAAAAAACCCACAAATCCCAAACCATCAAAAGGCCAAATCACCAGTTCACCATTAGACTGATCTGAATAGCAAGTTTCGACAAGATATTTTCAATGCTTTTGGAGTTCTGCTCCAGAAACAGATGGAGGACAAACGTACGGACAGACAGGCAGGCAGACAGATGGACGGACGGATGGACGGACAGACAGACAGAATCTCTATATCCCCTCATTGTTCAAACCAGGGGGATAATAATTTCATTAGACGTCCAGAGAGTGTAGTGTTGCATCAGTGCTGACCATTGATATTTTAAGTAAATTGTTATCAATGTAGTGATACGATATTGCTGGCCAGTCCTTGTTTTATCCCCTTAATGCTGCACACCAGGCAGGGTAACAACAAGTGACATTTTTAACAGCTATGAACTACACCACAGGGCGTTCTTATGAAGGAAACAAAAACACATGGCAGGACACTGACAGTTAACACTTAAAAAAGGACATCTGACATCCACACACAAAGAGACACAGACAGACACAGATACACACACAGAGACACACACACACACAGGCAGATACACACACACACACACACAGGATCTGCCAGAGCCCCATCAGTAAATTACTCTCCATAGACCAATACGTCTGTCACTTGTGTCTGCCATGTTCACTTTTCACAAGCAAAGCCCATGAAACTATGAACATGAAACTACTCATGAAACAAACTGTAACCAATGTCTCTTCAAAGTGAACTCGGAATACAAATGGAAACACAAAAAAACGACAACAAAAATCTATTTTATTTGTTTCAGCAATACTGAACTCTTAAACACAAATATGGCAGATTTCAAAAACAAGTTCCAAACAAAAGTGCGACCAAATGCTTTCTGTCATTATGCCCACTTAGCCTCCATTGATGTTTCCAATGGCTGCATCACCTAGCAATAACTCAGAGCCTTTTTAACAAATCATGTGACAAACTGGGACTAATAGCTGCCGAAGCCTGCTCAAAAGTTAAGGAATGTCATCGAAAAACAGTTAGGGTCTCATTGCAACAGTTCTGTGTTTCAAACACGATTATTCCATTAAAGGCATTTGGGGCAGACTGCAGCATGCTGAAGATCAATGACATCTGCTGTGGTGAGGCATATGGGGACACTCTTTTCCAACCTTGTCATAGTCACTTCTGTGATCTTAAGAGCCATTAAACATGAGAGTGAATGCCACTTACGATTGGCCCCTTGGGAAAATTGCCCCAGATTGGGTCAATTTCACGCCAGTTTGGTTACGATGTAGCAAATCACTCACACGCTTAACATGTATCAGTGCAAGCACACATTCAGCTTCTTTAACTAATGATTTCAATGTCATCCATATTTTAATTATTATTTGCTCATTTATTTTTAAAGGAAGTAACAAAAATAAAAACTTTTTTATTAATTCTTTTAAATTTTATATTGCTCTCATGGTTTATTCGGGGGCACAGGTGGCCCCATCGTCTAAGGCGCCGCGATTCTCTGTGCAGAGTTGCATCCCTTGGGCACGCCAGAAACCTATGATTGTGGGTTCGAATCCCGGTTCGCCCCGATTATGTTTCTAGGTTTGTCAGCACCATACCTGTGCTCGTGGGTTTCAGCGAAGTGGTAAACGTCTGAGACCTGCATCACTTCGGGCTTTCCTCCCACATTAAGCTGACACACCGCGATATAACTGGAATACTGTTAAAAGCGGCGTTAAAACCAACTCACTCACTCACTCACTCACTCACTCACTCACTCACTCACTCACTCACTCCTGAACGCCCCAAACTTTCTAATAAAAAAACTTATGTCATGAACACTTAACTTTAACATATTAGGTGACAGTTTTCCTCCCATATGCTCCCCTACAACTATGAATTGGTTGGTTGGTTAGTTGTTTAACGCCACACTCAGCAATATTCCAGCTATATGACGGCGGTCTGTAAATAATCGAGCCTGGACCAGACAATCCAGTGATTGACATTATGAGCATCGATCCAAGCAATCGGGATCGATGACATGCATCAACCAAGTAAGCGAGCCTGACCACCCGATCCCGTTAGTCGCCTTTTACGACAAGCATAGTCGCCATTTACGGCAAGCATGGGTTGCTGAAGACCTATTCTACCCTATGAAACAGAAAGTCCTACACCTGTAGCTACCTTAATAACAAAACCATAAGCATCTGGAAAACACATGTCCAGTGCAATACAACATTGAAACAGAAAGTCCAATGCCTGTGTAACCTTAATAACAAAGCTTAAAGTACTTCTGTTTAATGACCTTGACCTTCAATCTCCGCCATGTCTGTTTGTTTGTTATTTAACGCCACACTTAGAAATATTCCAGCTGTACGACAGCGATCTGTATATAATCAAGTCTGGAACAGAAAATCCAGTGATTGACATCATGAGCATCGATATACTCATTTGGGATACGATGACATGCATCAACTAAGTCAGTGAGCCTGACCACCCGATCCCGTTGGTCGCCTCAAACGATAAGTATGTGTTGCTGAAGACCTATTCTAGCCTGGATCTTCAGGGGTTTCTCAGCCATGATCTCCCAAGATCATGTATATACAGTTCAATCAATGCTTCAATTATTAATGCTCAAGATATGTGTACACATGATTTTGGGGATGTCTACTTGACACTGAGTGGTTGTGACCTTCAGCTTCATCCAATCACATGCAAGAACATCACCTATTGCAGCGTTACAAACATAAAATTGCCATCCCATAGTAGTGAGTGAGTGAGTTGGGTTTAACGCCGCTTTTAACAGTATTCCAGTTATATCACGGCGTGTCAGCTTAATGTTGGAGGAAAGCCCAAAGTGATGCAGGACTCAGACGTTTACCACTTCGGTGAAACCCACGAGCACAGGTATGGTGCTGACAAACCTAGAAACATAATTGGGGCGAACCGGGATTCGAACCCACAATCATAGGTTTCTGGCGTCCCCAAGGGACGCAACTCTGCACAGCGAATCACGGCGCTTTAGACGACTGGGCCCGCCCGTGCCCCCCCATCCCATAGTAACAATTCTTTCTAAATACAACTATTTACAAGTCATTACCTGAGAGAATGACCTTCAAAGTGACTTTGACATGAAACACGATCAGGACATACAATAGGTGTTGAATTAGTTGCTTAATAGTAACTTAATGTTGAATTCATCTTAACTAATTGAAAATACTTTACATAAAATATTTCAAACTTGAAAGTTTGACCTCTAGTGACCTTGACCTTATCTAGAGGCCACCCAAAGTTGAAGCAATTGAGACCCTGTCTTAGATATTATGTGGACTAAGCTTTTTCAAGGTATCGTGTACACAAGACTTCTTTAGGCCTAGTTCATACTGTCCATCGTGATTCTGTCAATACTTAGCGATGTAACAATTCAACTTGTGCATCGTGATATTCTGGCTATTGATACTTGCATCTTGTTGGTCAGTTGTTGTTGTTACAAAAAGATACACATAATCATACATGTTACCAAGGAGACACGTAAAAGGTTTCTCCCAGTATGTACAAGAAGTACCAAATCTCTATTTTATTAATCTCCTTATATCTACAAAACATGCTTTGGTTTTGCTATAATTTATTCTCTGTGACGATGATGGAACGTGTCTGCATGACACTCAAGAGCTTATGGCAATGTATCTCTTTGTGTGTTGTATCACAACAAAGTTTATAATTGTAGTCCTTGTTATATGACCCAAGAACACCACCATGCCAAAAGAATGTCTATACATCAAAAGATCAAAGGATTTTTCTAGGATTCCAAGTGCCCTCAGCAAGCAAATTGGGAAAAAATGTTAATTTGTTAAAAATTGGGATTTTTTTTAAGTTCTTATTTTGTTATGTTCAGGGTTATTTTAACATTGCATTTTAACAATGCATTCAACACAAAAAATAGAATTAAGAATTGAAGCATATTCCTCTTTCTTATTCCTGTTATCATCGAAATACAAGTCATCTCCATACAGCCATCACATTAGTCATAACTATATTTATATGAATTATGATTTTTAATTCCCATTTGCTGGCGACGTGGGGTCGAATATCAGCCTCCGAGGACTTCCAGATAAATCCATGTATTCTGTCAAATAGTGTGCCTTTTCTATGAATCCACTCTTGTCAAGTGTCATACGAATGAGATTATTTCTAGAGTTTCCATATAAGGTGGAATGAACCTATAAACAACATTATCTACATCAAATATTGTTTAATGTTACCATTGTTACTGGCAATACATTATCAATAGTATTTCAGAAATATGGTCTTGTGTTGCTGGTAAATCTGTGATTAATCACTGAATTCCTTTTCAGAATCTGTACATTATATAAATGATATGGAAGTAAACTTTAAAATATCAGATCAAATTTGGTACTATTTTACTTGCGACACTGTTCCACTCTGTGGAATCAGGGTTTTTTTGAGAACTGAACATATTCACAAGGTTATAAATCAGATCGCACATGGCCTTAACATTACTGGCAATGCTTTAACAACTATGACAGACATTGAATGGCATTTCAGAATCTGATAACATATCAATTAAAAATATCCGATCAAATATGGTCTTATTAACTGACAACAGCTTTTTCACTGTTAGAAGCCTTGAATACTGTCATGGCTTTTGGGTCATAATTTTGGAAACATTAACCTTTATACAAGATGTAAATCAAATCAAATATGATTCCAATTTACTTGCAACGCTTTATCAACTGTGACTGAGCATTGTATAGTATTTCAGAGTCTGTATATCATGCACACTGAGCCAGCATAAATCCCATCAAATATGGTCACATTTCCCCAACAACACCCTCAGCATAAAAGTGAATTAATCTCAGCAAGGATTTCTTCATCAACAGCTAATTACCTACCGTCGGAATCGTAGTCCTTTTCCAAGTCCTCATACTTCTCCACCATATTGTGGTATATTTCTGTAATCTTATCCATTGTGGTGGGATTGAGAGTGTCGCGTAAATGACAGCCCTCAGATCCCTTGAGCCTGGTTCTAACTGTCGTCAAACTCAGAGCGGCAGCCAGCTAGTAGCTGATGGGGGCTGCTCAAACAGTGTCTGGTGACCAATAATCTTCTTCAAACATCCACAACTCTCCACCATAAACAACAGAGCCTAATGGCATGGATGTCACCTGAGTTTCAAAATTCACTTCAGAAACAGTAGTCCTCTGTTGGTTCTTGCAACAATTTAACAATTCTTCATTTCTTGAAAGAACATATTTCCTATTCTTCTTCCAGTTTTATCAAGGTGACACTTTTGGACTCAACCCTAAGTGTACTCGTCCTTTGTAAACGTACCCGACACAGTGCCGCAGGGAGGCAGCAGGACTGAGAGATTCCTTTGTGACCTTGATGTAATAGGACATAACTCAACTCCATTGTTCAAAGGCCGATATTTACACTTGACATGGAATACTATCTTACATCAAGATCCAACTTTTTTAAAGATATCACAACTTTTCATAACTCAAGATCTCCCAAGACAGGAATTAAAAAACCTGACATCCATATAAAGTCATCCAGTGTTCGTATCTGTTTTGAAATTATGAACCAGGAAGCCCGTGATTACATGCACCAGTCTCAGATTCCTGTCTGAGAAGGTATTCTTGCCCACTTGAATATTTCCACTCGAGAACTTTCCCTAATCACTTTGCATTATTTCTTCGTCCACTTAGACAGCTTCCTGGGATCGCCATAGTAACCTGTGTCAGGATTTGACACGAGCAGAAGCCACTTCCTGTGCGAAGTGATGCATGCACCCTATCAAAGAACCTAAGTCTGAACCAATGAATGTAGCTCACATCAACCATCAAGGTTATGTAAAAAGCTGGAGTATTCCCGTCGACCAGTACTCTGCTTTACAAAGGACTCTAATCCGATTCAATAAATGTGTTCTTGCCAGAAAAGAATTATGCATCAGCAAGTTCACCTAAAATCATCTATTCCAAATTATTTAGCAAATTAGACTATTTTCCCTGAAGCTTCCTACGACAATTGACAAAGATTTGATAATCAATTTTATTATTTTTCTATATGAAAAATCTTTACATCACATAATGACACTTAAAAATAGCCTGAAAACAGATTTCTTACAAAACACTTGTTGAAATCAATAAATCTATAAAAGTACAGAAAACCGTTACTATGGAGACACAAAAACTGCAAATCCTCTTCAAAGTGACACTTCCATATCAATTTGTCTAAAATAATTGAATACAAACAAAATTACCCCAAACGAATTACCACACAAACAAATTATTCCAAGGATATCAAAATAACATAAAAAACAATATCCATCCTGTTTCAGCCATATATAAAGTAACAAAATGGTAACATTTTCAGGAGATGCCACACTACAAAACCACCTTCTGTAAAGGTAGGACAGACCACACTGCTACCTTCACTCTGTCACCAACATTTGACACTATGGCGTGAGATTCCATGTTGCAGTAATATTGATCAAATCTCAGCAAATCAGAAAGGAGGAACGACGTTCTGCTAGTGTGCAGCAGAATGTCTTGGAATAGCCTACATAGTCCACTAATGAGCTTCTCTGCCAGCATCTTGTGGCCATGTATTGTGGGGAGCCTTTGATCTTTCTTTTTCGTAAAATGTCTTCAATGGCTTTATGCATCTTTATATTTTCACATTTCAAAATATGTTTTTGCCTTTGATGATCTTATGATGCAAATTATCAACTGTATTAATAAGTTGACAATAAGGATATTTTAAAACATGTATTTAAAACTTAAACCAAAGAAACTTTCAGCTGGTATTATCTAATGAATTCTTTTCACGTTGAATATTAAAAAAACCTCATCTGAAGAAATTGGTTGAAGCATAAAATACTCTTTTCACTGACCATCACTCACCCACCTACCTGACTTACCATTCCTCAACCCACCTACCTGACTTACCATATCTCACCTACTCACCTGTCTTACATATCTCACCCACCTACCTGACTTGCCACATCTCGCCTTACCTACCTGACTTGCCATATCTCACCCACCTACCTGACTTACCATACCTCTCCCACCTACCTGACTTACCATATCTCATCCACCTACCTGACTTATCATATCTCACCCACATACCTGACTTATCATATCTCACCCACCTACCTGACTTACCATACATCTCCCACCTACCTGACTTATCATATCTCACCCACCTACCTGACTTATCATATCTCACCCACCTACCTGACTTATCATACATCTCCCACATACCTGTCTTACAATTCCTCAACCCACCTACCTGTCTTACCATTCCTCAACCCACCTACCTGACTTACCATATCTCACCTTACCTACCTGACTTATCATATCTCACCCACCTACCTGTCTTACCATTCCTCAACCCACCTACCTGACTTATCTCACCCACCTACCAGACCTACCATATCTCAACTACCATATCTCACCTACTTACCTGACTTACCATATCTCACCCACCTACCTGACTTACCATATCACACCCACCTACTTGTCTTACATATCTCAACCACCTACCTCACTTATCTCACCCACCTACCAGACCTACCATATCTCCCCCACCTACCTGACTTACCATATCTCACCTACTTACCTGACTTACCATATCTCACCAACCTACCTGACTTACCATATCTCACCTTACTTACCTGACTTACCACATCTCACAACCTACCTGACTAACAATATCTCACCCACCCACCTGATTTGCCATATCTCACCCACCTACCTGACTTGCCATATCTCACCCACCAACCTGGCTTGCCATATCTCACCTTACCTACCTGACTTACCATATTTCATCCATCTACCTGTCTTACATATCTCACCCACCTACCTGACTTGCCATATCTCATCCACCTACCTGACTTGCCATATCTCACCCACCTACCTGTCTTACATATCTCCCCCACCTACCTGACTTTCCGTATCTCCCCCACCTACCTGACTTGCCATATCTCACCCACCTACCTGACTTGCCATATCTCACCCACCTACCTGTCTTACATATCTCACCCACCTACCTGACTTGCCATATCTCGCCTTACCTACCTGACTTATCATATCTCACCTCACCTACCTGATTTACCATATCTCACCAACCTACCTGACGTACCACATCTCACAACCTACCTGACTAACAATATCTCACCCACCCACCTGACTTACCATATCTCACCCACCCACCTGATTTGCCATATCTCACCTCACCTACCTGATTTACCATATCTCACCCACCTACCTGACTTACCATATCTCACCTACTTACCTGACTTACCATATCTCACCAACCTACCTGACTTACTATATCTCACCTTACTTACCTGACTTACCACATCTCACAACCTACCTGACTAACAATATCTCACCCACCCACCTGATTTGCCATATATCACCCACCTACCAGACTTGCCATATCTCACCCATCCAACTGACAAGCCATATCTCACCCACCTACCTGACTTGCCATATCTCACCTTACCTACCTGACTTACCATATTTCATCCATCTACCTGTCTTATCATATCTCACCCACCTACCTGACTTGCCATATCTCACCATACCTACCTGACTTGCCATATCTCACCCACCTACCTGTCTTACATATCTCACCCACCTACCTGACTTGCCATATCTCACCCACCTACCTGACTTATCATATCTCACCCACATACCTGACTTATCATATCTCACCCACCTACCTGACTTACCATACATCTCCCACCTACCTGACTTGCCATATCTCATCCACCTACCTGACTTGCCATATCTCACCCACCTACCTGACTTGCCATATCTCACCCACCCAACTGACTTGCCATATCTCACCCACCTACCTGACTTGCCATATCTCACCTTACCTACCTGACTTACCATATTTCATCCACCTACCTGACTTGCCATATCTCACCTCACCTACCTGATTTACCATATCTCACCCACCCACCTGATGTATCATATCTCACCCACCTACCTGACTTACCATATCTCACCCACCTCCCTGACTTACCATATCTCACCCACCTACCTGTCTTACATATCTCACTTATCTTCCTGATTTGCCATATCTCACCCACCTACGTGACTTACCATATCTCACCAACCCACCTGACTTACCATATCTCACCTCACCTACCTGATTTACCATATCTCATCCACCTACCTGTCTTACCATATCTCACCCACCTCCCTGACTTAACATCTCACCCACCTACCTGACTTACCATACCCCAACCCACCTACCTGCCTTACATATCTCACCCACCTACCTGACTTACCATATCTCACCCACCTCCCTGACTTACCATATCTCACCCACCTACCTGACTTACCATACCCTAACCCACCTGTCTTACAAATTTCACCCACCTGACTTACCATATCTCACCCACCTGACTTACCATACCTTAACCCACCCACCTGACTTACCATATCTCATCCCAACCACTTACCCGCCTTAACATATCTCACCCACCTACCTGCTTGACTTGCCATCTCACACCAACTACCTGACTTACCAGTTCAGAACTACCTGACTAACATACCTGATCTCCTCCTATGCCACCCCCCACCAACCATACTTGACCCCACCTCTCTACTTCCACCCTCCAACAAACCATACTTGACCCCACCTCTCTAGTTTCACCCTACAACCAACCATACTTGACCCCACCTCTCTACTTCCATCCAACAACCAACCATACTTGACCCCACCTCTCTACTTTCACCCTACAACCAACCATACTTGACCCCACCTCTCTAGTTCCATCCAACAACCAACCATACTTGACCCTACCTCTCTACTTCCATCCAACCATACTTGACCCCACCTATCTACTTCCATCCAACAACCAAGCATACTTGACCCTACCTCTCTACTTCCACCCTCCAACCAACCATACTTGACCCCACCTCTCTACTTTCACCCTCCAACCAACCATACTTGACCCCACCTCTCTACTTCCATCCAACAACCAACCATACTTGACCCCACCTCTCTACTTTCCTCTACAACCAACCATACTTGACCCCACCTCTCTACTTTCACCCTACAACCAACCATACTTGACCCCACCTCTCTTTTTCCATCCAACAACCAACCTTACTTGACCCGACCTCTCTACTTTCACCCTACAACCAACCATACTTGACCCCACCTCTCTACTTTCACCCTACAACCAACCATACTTGACCCCACCTCTCTACTTTCACCCTTCAACCAACCATACTTGACCCCACCTCTCTACTTTCACCCTACAACCAACCATACTTGACCCCACCTCTCTGCTTCCATCCAACAACCAACCATACTTGACCCCACCTCTCTACTTCCATCCAACAACCAACCATACTTGACCCCACCTCTCTACTTCCATCCAACAACCAACCATACTTGACCCCACCTCTCTACTTCCATCCAACAGCCAACCATACTTGACCCCACCTCTCTACTTCCACCCTCCAACCAACCATACTTGACCCCACCTCTCTACTTCCATCCAACAACCAACCATACTTGACCCCACCTCTCTACTTTCACCCTACAACCAACCATACTTGACCCCACCTCTCTACTTTCACCCTACAACCAACCATACTTGACCCCACCTCTCTACTTCCATCCAACAACCAACCATACTTGACCCCACCTCTCTACTTTCACCCTTCAACCAACCATACTTGACCCCACCTCTCTACTTCCATCCAACAACCAACCATACTTGACCCAACCTCTCTACTTCCATCCAACAACCAACCATACTTGACCCCACCTCTCTACTTTCACCCTACAACCAACCATACTTGACCCCACCTCTCTACTTCCATCCAACAACCAACCATACTTGACCCCACCTCTCTACTTTCACCCTACAACCAACCATACTTGACCCCACCTCTCTACTTTCACCCTTCAACCAACCATACTTGACCCCACCTCTCTACTTTCACCCTACAACCAACCATACTTGACCCCACCTCTCTACTTCCATCCAACAACCAACCATACTTGACCCTACCTCTCTACTTCCATCCAACAACCAACCATACTTGACCCCACCTCTCTACTTCCATCCAACAGCCAACCATACTTGACCCCACCTCTCTACTTTCACCCTACAACCAACCATACTTGACCCCTTCTCTCTACTTCCATCCAACAACCAACCATACTTGACCCTACCTCTCTACTTCCATCCAACAACCAACCATACTTGACCCCACCTCTCTACTTCCACCCTACAACCAACTATACTTGATCCCACCTCTCTACTTTCACCCTACAACCAACCATACTTGACCCCACCTCTCTACTTCCATCCAACAACCAACCATACTTGACCCCACCTCTCTACTTTCACCCTACAACCAACCATACTTGACCCCACCTCTCTACTTCCATCCAACAACCAACCATACTTGACCCCACCTCTCTACTTTCACCCTTCAACCAACCATACTTGACCCCACCTCTCTACTTCCATCCAACAACCAACCATACTTGACCCCACCTCTCTACTTCCATCCAACAACCAACCATACTTGACCCCACCTCTCTACTTTCACCCTACAACCAACCATACTTGACCCCACCTCTCTACTTCCATCCAACAACCAACCATACTTGACCCCACCTCTCTACTTTCACCCTACAACCAACCATACTTAACCCCACCTCTCTACTTTCACCCTACAACCAACCATACTTGACCCCACCTCTCTACTTCCATCCAACAACCAACCATACTTGATCCCACCTCTCTACTTCCACCCCACAACTAACCAAACTTGACCCCACCTCTCTACTTTCAACCTACAACTAACCATACTTGACCCCACCTCTCTACTACCACCCTACAACCAACCTCACGCCATCTCTCCCTACCCTAACCCTATCCTGCATACCATAATTTACTATCTTCTCCTTCTAGACTAGAATTTGGCTACCCTCCCCTCCCACCCTCTATAATTTTTGTTTGTCCTGTTTAATCTATACATGCACTATGAGTATCATTATACAGTTGTGACTAGGATTCATTTCAAAATGTCTTCTTTTTCATTTCTTCTGACTTCACTAACAAATGCACAATATCAGGGACAACACTGACTACTAATCACCTCCATTGTATTATTCAACGGCATATCTGACATCAAATATGAATTTCATGAGGCTGGCCCCTTCACCCCTTCAGATCAATAGAGGACATTGTTTTAGATTCCCTGACAACAGCATCTTGTCATGTCGCCCCCTGACTGCACTGCCCACTAAGAACCAATCTACACATTCAGTCTTCAGACACAGAAAGCACTTACCCAATAGGTCATGGTACTGCACTTTACCTACCACAAATATCACAGATCCTCACTTAATGTGACACCATTTTACATCATGACATCACTGCTTGGTAGAACAGAACAGGTTAAACGTATGTTGTACAATGGCGAGAGTGAACATGGTGGGGTCAGATATGGTCTGGTGGGGTATGGTGGAGTACAGAGGGCAGGATGAGGTAAGATGGTAGAAAGGTGGGGCCAGGTAGGGTGGGATGGTAGGGTGAGATGGTGGGGCCAGGTAGGGAAGGGCCAGGTAGGGTGGGATGGTAGGGTGAGATAGAAAGGTGGGGCCAGGAAGGGTGGAATGGTAGGGTGAGATGGTGGGGCCAGGTAGGGAGGGGCCAGGTGGGGTGGGATGGTAGGGTGAGATAGAAAGGTGGGGTCAGGAAAGGTGGGATGGCAGGGTGAGACAGAAAGGTGGGGTCAGGTAGGATAAGATGGTAGGGTGTGATAGAAAGGTGGGGTCAGGCAGGGTGGTATGGCAGGGTGAGATAGACAGTTGGGGTCAGGTAGGGTGGGATGGTAGGGTGTGATAGAAAGGTGGGGTCAATTAGGTTGAGAAGGTAGGGTGAGATAGAAAGGTTGGGTCAGGTAGGTTGAGAAGGTAGGGTGAGATAGAAAGGTTGGGTCAGGTAGGGTGGGATGGTAGGGTGAGATAGAAAGATGGGGTCAGTTAGGTTGAGAAGGTAGGGTGAGATAGAAAGGTGGGGTAAGGTAGGGTGGGAAGGAAGGGTGAGATAGAAAGGTTGGGTCAGGTGGGGTGGGAAGGTAGGGTGAGATAGAAAGGTGGGGTCAGTTAGGTTGAGAAGGTAGGGTGAGATAGAAAGGTTGGGTCAGGTAGGGTGGGAAGGTAGGGTGAGATAGAATAGTGGGCTCAGTTAGGTTGAGAAGGTAGGGTGAGATAGAAAGGTGGGGTTAGGTAGGGTGGGAAGGTAGGGTGAGACAGAAAGTTGGGTCAGGTATGGTGGGATAGGAAGGTGGGGTCAGATAGGGAGAGGTGGTAGGGTGAGATAGAAAGGTGGGGTCAGGTAGGGTGAGATAGACAGTTGGGGTCAGATAGGGTGGGATGGTAGGGTGAGATAGAAAGGTGGGGTCAGATAGGGTGGGATGGTAGGGTGAGATAGAAAGGTGGGGTTAGGTAGGGTGAGACAGAAAGGTGGGGTTAGGTATAGTGGGATGGTAGGGTGAGATAGAAAGGTGGGGTCAGGTAGGGTGAGACAGAAAGGTGGGTCAGGTATGGTGGGATAGGAAGGTGGGGTCAGATAGGGAGAGGTGGTAGGGTGAGATAGAAGAAAGGTGGGGTCAGGTAGGGTGAGATAGACAGTTATGGTCAGATAGGGTGGGATGGTAGGGTGAGATAGAAAGGTGGGGTCAGTTAGGTTGAGAAGGTAGGGTGAGACAGAAAGGTTGGGTCAGGTAGGGTGAGAAGGTAGGTGAGATAGATAGATGGGGTCAGGTAGGGTGGGATGTAGGGTGAGATAGAAAGGTTGGGTCAGGTAGGGTGGGATGGTAGGGTGAGATAGAAAGGTTGGGTCAGGTAGGGTGAGATGGTAGGGTGAGACAAAAAGGTGGGGTCAGGTAGGGTGAGATGGTAGTGTGAGATAGAAAGGTTGGGTCAGGTAGGGTGAGACAGAAAGGTGAGGTCAGGTAGGGTTGGATGGTAGGGTGAGATAGAAAGGTTGGGTCAGGTAGGGTGAGACAAAAAGGTGGGGTCAGGTAGGGTAGGATGGCAGGGTGACATAGAAAGGTGGAGTCAGGTAGGGTGGGATGGCAGGGTGAGAGAGAAAGGTGGGGTCAGGTAGGGTTGGATGGTAGGGTGAGATAGAAAGGTTGGGTCAGGTAGGGTGAGACAGAAAGGTAGGGTCAGGTAGGGTAGGATGGCAGGGTGCGAGAGAAAGGTGGAGTCAGGTAGGGTGGGATGGCAGGGTGACATAGAAAGGTGGAGTCAGGTAGGGTAGGATGGCAGGGTGACATAGAAAGGTGGAGTCAGGTAGGGTAGGATGGCAGGGTGAGAGAGAAAGGTGGGGTCAGGTAGGGTAGGATGGTAGGGTGACATAGAAAGGTGGAGTCAGGTAGGGTAGGATGGCAGGGTGACATAGAAAGGTGGAGTCAGGTAGGGTAGGATGGCAGGGTGACATAGAAAGGTGGAGTCAGGTAGGGTAGGATGGCAGGGTGACATAGAAAGGTGGAGTCAGGTAGGGTAGGATGGCAGGGTGAGAGAGAAAGGTGGGGTCAGGTAGGGTAGGATGGTAGGGTGACATAGAAAGGTGGAGTCAGGTAGGGTAGGATGGCAGGGTGACATAGAAAGGTGGAGTCAGGTAGGGTGGGATGGCAGGGTGACATAGAAAGGTGGAGTCAGGTAGGGTGGGATGGCAGGGTGAGAGAGAAAGGTGGGGTCAGGTAGGTCGGGTTGGAATCCCCAGCATATTTTGTTGAGAACTCTAAAAGTGGATGAGGTGGGAAACATGGCTGCTATAGATGCGAAGTGGATACTGAGGAAACTAAATCTTCTGGCCTATTCCATGTCAGTGTTGAGATCCTGAATTCATTATTGTTATCAAATACAAAAGCATTTCGAGAAATTATCAGCCAAACTCAAAGAAAGTTCAAAATCAAACATGCTCAAATCTCAAGTAGCTTATATTTTTCCATATAAAATAATCACACTATACACAATGACTATTATCACATCACACGTCTCACATCACCACATCACACTAAATCTAGTCAAAGTTTTCTGGTCAATCATTGTAACTTCTACTAGGCAAAATGCGACTCCTCGCACAGCCACAGAAACCAATGAAAGTTGTATTATTCCAGCACAGGAACACAGTAATTCCTGGAGGAAGAGATGCATTTCTCAACAGATACCTTGGGGCAATTCATTCTCTATTTAACCCCGAGACTAAGGAAAGTAAAAAACTATGAATATCTTCATCAGACGAATCGGAACAAGTGCGTCAACGAAGCAGATACGAGCAATTCCCCGTTCCCGTATGCCACTAATGTCATTGCATAATCTGTCGAAATGACAGCCGCGCTCAAGTCATTCTTCCCACAATACCAGGCAACCGTCTCAACCAATCAGAACATGTTGTATAATTGGTCAGTTTTAGTTATCATTCAATCTGTTTCCCCAATCGTGAGCCGCAGGTGAAGGAAAATAGACGGGCTTGCTGGCTACACCATCAACAAGTGCAGGAACGGAGGAATCCCCGATATTTTGACAATCAATAAATACATAATGTGCTTTATGTCCAAGGAAATTAGCCCTGTCTGTCAGGAATACAGACGATACTGAGCCAGTCTATGGGGTGACTAGCATTAACCTTAATACAGAACTAAAGGCAGGACTTGCGAAATACAATCCATGGGCAATTAATTCCACTGATTTGAACTAAAGTTTCATCGTTATTCTTCATCATGTGTTACAAGAAGAGATTATGACAGCTATTCCTGTTTTCCAATAACATTTTAAAGGGCAGTTTACAATATTTATTGATCATTTGTGCTGTGAATTCATTACAAAATGAAATTGTGCTCTGAATTAATATCAAAATGAAATCGTGGTCGGAGTTAATATCAAAATGAAATATTTTTGCAGACATCATTCAAATTTTATGTCCAAGTTTTTTATAAACTTTCTTTGTTGTTTAATGCCTCACTTAGCAGTATTGCACTGATATGATGGCCATCTGTAAATACATGTAATCAAATATGGACAAGACAATCCATTGATTGACATTATGAGCATGGATCTAAGCAATTTGGGTACGATGACATGCATTAAGTCAGCGAGTCTGACCACCCACACCCGTTAGTAGCCTCTTACAACGATCAGGGGTCACTGAAGACCAATTCTAACCCGAATCTTCATGGGTCTTTTGATTGACTTATATATAAAATTCAGTTCACAGTTGGGGCAGAGGGGTAGCAGAATGACTTGATCCACAGCATTCCAAAGTAGTGCTGTACTAAGTGCCCTGCTCCAATAAGCACCCCCCAAATATTTTTGGGAGTAATGAGTAAGTATGGTTTAACGCCGCTTTTAGCAATATTCCAGCAATATCACGGCGGGGGACACCAGAAATGGGCTTCACACATGGTAACGGTCGAATCAAACCCTGGTCTTCGGCGTGACGAGCAAACGCTTTAACCACTAGGCTACCCGACTGCCCCAAAATATTTTGGGGAAATTAGTTCATTGTAAATTTAATCTGATGAACAGAGATTGCCGCTATGTTGAGCAACACATCAAACATTTTCTTGTAATTGTTGTAAAGCTGGTTAAGAGACCGACTGACAATAAAAATCTAAAACGATGGGGTAAAAGAGACTTTTGACAAAAGGAATTTGGCCAAATCTGTTTTACAATTAGTTGAAATGGAGAAAAAAACATTTTATCACTGCTGTTTGTAAGAAATGCAGCATTAGAAACTAACAGTTTTAAACCACTAGTCCTTATAATGATAACATATAGCAAAACCCTTAAAAATGGCAAATTTCCACTAGTCCTTATGATAGCTTAACTATTGGGTAGTTTGGCAAGGACTACAGGACTAGTGCCAATTTCTAACCCTGAAATGGTTAATAATATGTAAAAAAAATCTTCATTCTAACCAAACAATAAATAAATTATCATTCTGTTGTCTAAAGAAAACATACTATTCTTTCTCACAAAACAACTTAGATGGCACCATGTTTACTCTGTAGCCTTGAATAATCATACGGTTGCGTTTTGCCGTCACTAAAATGATTTTTCACAAGCGCTGATGCCCCATAGCCTGCTTTGTATTTAAGACCTCACACAGCATTAGCCTTCAGAAGGATTTAGACGTCTTGCTTATCAATGGTAGGCAGGTCTGTTTCAATTACAGCAAGAACCTCTCTGGTCATCAAAGTGTCATTTGAACAGATCATGGGATAAAGGGAGACAACTTATGATACATAGATAAAGAGAAATTATGAGAGCTTACCAGGCATAACACCGGAGAAAAAAGTGTCTTTAAATCATCAAAAAAATTCTTGTAAGAATGCATATTTTCTGCATAAGACATTGCTACCATTGAAAATAACCTCAGCACTTATGACTTCATACTTCCTACAGAACAAAGAAAATTTATCAAAATTCCATCCATCCTCAATTATCCAGAGTAATAAATTCTATTATCAGTACTGGATTCATTCACCCATCACAGCTTTGTTTCCAAAGTGGCATCACCATTTCAATCACTGCAATCTCATTAAAATCTGATCTTAGTTCTCGCTACCGCTACGGGTATCCCATTACGGGTCACGTGAGAACGACCTTGCGCGAAATTTGACTGACCAATGAAATGACTGACAAGAAATCGACATTGGCCAATCAGAAGGCAGCTTTCTCAAGCTTTACGACACTAGTTTCCAAATGGCGACTACGCTTCGAAACATATTTTGACGTATTCTCGATTAAATATTTTAAAACTGATAAGAAGAACATTCTGGAATGACTCATAGATGGCCTAGATTGTATGGATATAATCATAAAACCCGTAACTGTCGTTCGGAATACCCCGTGTTAAATATATCGTGGTTGCATGATCAGAAAACACATTCCGACTGTCACTTTCATGATCTGGTAAGCGACGCTCTGATTGGTTGGATGAAAGGTCGTTCTGACGTGACCCGTAATGGGATGTCCTCAGATATTTGTTTAGCGATAGCGAAAACTAAAATCTGATTTTTATGAGATTAATCACTCCTATACATATCTTAGCCCAGAATTCCTCGCACTCATGTGAATATTTTGACAAAACAGTGATATTTAGCCTCATGCCAAACAATTCAGACACGGAACGAAGCTCTGGTGAAGAATAGGTCCAGACTATTTATCATAACAGAATCGAGATATAATACACTGAGTAACTGAGGATGAACTCAATCACACTTCTCAACATCCTTCTTCTTCTTCAAATAACTATTTTTTATTTTTTACCAGGGATTCCTGGTCAGATAGTTCCCCTAGTCTGTCTCCAAGACAATTGAGAATAAAGTAAAAAAAAGTCATCTATCTCAAGTCTAGAATGACATGGCAAGTCTAGAAATTAAGCATTGTTCTGTGCTCCAATTGGATTTTTTTTTTTTTTAAAAGATATGTATTTTGAAGTAAGATAACTTTACTTTGGGGACTAAATGTCAGTCAACTGATGCTGGTCGTTAGAAGCAACCAAATGGATAGGGTGGTCAGGCTCACAATATTGATCACTGGATTGTCTGACCCACAGTCATTATAGCTGGAATATTGCTAAGTGCAACATTAAACAACAAATAAACTACCAAATCAAATAACCATGAGGTCTTTTCTTAATACTTTGCTAACAAGAGTCTGATATTGCAAAACCATTTTTCTAGTGATCTCATACATAAGCTAAGAATATGGCCAATAATTAAAGGGACAAAACAAAGAAAATGTAATGCTAATTGGGGTGACGCATTCATTAATCTTCAATTACAAGTCAAAGAGTTGCCTCACTTCTTATACTGATCTTCGATTTATAAGATTCTACAGAAGTTTGTTAAATTATCGGACTGAAAGCAATTTAATGTCACATTTGTGAACATGTTGGTAGGAAGATCTATACACCAAGCAATAAAATCAAATCACATGTTTCCGTGGCACAGTGTGCCGATATTGGTATTCTAGGACTAACTGAAAGTGTCTGTCCCCGATTCATGCCAACAGTGTTGGATTGGTTGGTTGGTTTCTTGTTTAACGCCGCACTCAGCAATATTCCAGCTATATGACGGCGGTCTATAAATAATCGAGTCTGGACCAGACAATCCAGTGATTAATATAATGAGCATCAATCCACACAATTGGGATCGATGGCATGTATCAACCAAGTCAGCGAGCCTGACCACCCGATCCCATAAGTCGCCTTTTACGACAAGCATAGTCGCCTTTTACGGCAAGCATGGGCTGCTGAAGACCTATTCTACCCCGAAATCTTCACGGGTCCATGCCACCAGTGTTGGAAGGCATCAGTATCACACATCAGTGACACAACTCCATTACATTGAAAGGTCACGGCTATATGTATACTGTGTATTTATCAGGAAGGAACGACCCAACACAGCTCCAAAACCACATGTATTCACAATGTAGTATCTTCACATAAACAATACTTGGAGTATATTCCGTCCCAACACAGATCACGCTGGGACAGAATCAACCATTCTGTGAATCATCACTGTCCCAGAAATACTGATCTGCTGATTAGACAGAAAAAAAATATCCAAAATAATTTCAGGAAGAATTCCATCAAACACATTGAACATAGTGCCAGTACATTTTGATTTATTCTGACACTCCTGTGTTGCATATAAGCAGTTCATGCATTCATTTCTAAGCAATGTATTTGTGTTGATGTGTCCATGAAGCCCCTACCAAAATCAGACATGCCTTCCATATTGGATGGTGTTTCCTGATTGGCTGATAATAGAAAGTTTGTTTGTTTGTTTGTTTGTTTGTTTGTTTGTTTGTTGTTTAACGCCACACTCAGCAATATTCCAGCTATATGACGGCGGTCTGTAAACACTCGAGTCTGGCCCAGACAATCCAGTGATTGACATCATGAGCATCAATCCACGCAATTGGGATACAGTGACATACATCAACCAAGTCAGCGAGCCGGACCACTCCGAGCGAGCCGAACCCGTTAGTCGCCTCTTACGACAAGCGTAGTCGCCTTTTATGGAAGCATGGGTTGCTGAACATGCTGAAGACCTATTCTACCTGGCATCTTCACGGGTCTGACAATAGAATGGGCAGGCTTGCGTGGCATTAGTGCGCTGAACGATGCCACTGATTTTGTATTGTCTACAGATTTTTTTAGTGTTAATGATTAAGCTAGCAGCCTTTGAAGTTATTATTGTGGACGTATATATTTATAAGAATTGACTGTGAGGCGCTAGAAGGTTAACAGCCACATTACCATCTCATCCTACCGGGTACCCACTCACTGCTGGGTGAACAGAGGCACATTTCGAACAAAGTCACTTGCCTAAGGAGACACCACATGTGGTACATGTGCTTCAGTGTGGGGCAGCACCGAAGCCCTAGAAACTCTCAGGAGTCAAGCTGCCGAACGTGGTCACCCATCCATCTACTCTCCGAGACCGACGTTGCTTAACTTCACCTGATTAGTGATCTGTGCGCTGTGCACAGGACCACGGCTACAATATGTTTTGCATATGAAAATTGGGGTGCTCACCAGTTTTTTACACAAACACAAAAACATATTGAAGAAAATTCTCAACAACACGGGAGAAACTTTAAGGTGGAATCCTAGATAGAATTCACCACTTGTGTTCTTAATATGGGAAATATTGTCGATCAGTATTCATGGTATTTGCCTCATAAAATACCAACTAACTAAAACTCGGCTTATATTTCTCATACCGTATTTGACGTAATAAGCGCCCTGCTCTAATAAGCACCCACGGCCATATTTGCTAATATATTGGCTCGTGAACAATCCCAATTAGCTCCCTTTCCGATTGATCAATGTACACAATACTTACTTATTCGCGTATAATACGCACTCGTGTGTTATATGCACCCTTAATTATGGGCAATTAAATTCTGGAAAAATATATCTCTCGTATATAAACATTTCAGGCTGTCAGCATAATCCACAAAATTTATCTTTCAACTCTGTTTTTTTCGACAAAATAATATTCTAATCAGAATAAAAGCCCCCTATTTCTAATTTTGAAAGTGCCCTGGGAGCTTATTACGTCGAATACGGTATTTAAATACACTCATAGTGAATCAGGTGAGTCGAAATGGGTTTTAACATTGCATCCAATATTATTGCACTTATATAGCAACATGCATGCATGCGTGACTGTGTGAATCTGTTTGTACTAGTCCAGACTGATGCCGATTTATAATGCTAGCCCACTGAGATACCATGCCGCAGTTTAACATGAATACCCCAATCAGACACAGCATACTGACTCTGTTCCTTGTTTTAGCCCGTTGATGCCAAGCCCCGGACAGGGTAATAACAAGTACCATCATTTATTATCTTTTGGTATGACACAGCCAGGGATCGAACCCCGGACCTTCCTCTCTCTGGGCGGATGCTCTTACACTAGACGGTCAGTCAAAATTAACATGAAGGAAAATCATAAAATATTCTTAAATTGGTTAGTTCACAATAAACAATTATGAACTTTCTATGAACAATTGTTAAACACACTGCAAACAAGCATTAAACATGAGCACAACCACAAAATACATTACCAAGTCACTGATAACAATCATCATCACTCCAAACATGTTATTTACACAGCAATTTCAACCAAGCTTTGTCAACTTAAACCAACCGTTACCTGAAGACAGATGATCCATGTCCATATATTCACCTGTGTAATCAACAAACAGGTAATATGCAGGTGAGATAATTACAGGTACAACCTGAAGCATGGCTACATGCTGGTACAGATTCTCCACTACTTATTCTCTGCTGATACAGACACAGGACAGGGGAGTGAGTGAGTGAGTTGGGTTTAACGCCTCTTTTAACATTATTCCAGTTATATTCACGGCGTGTCAGCTTAATGTGGGAGGAAAACCCGAAGTGATGCAGGTCTAAGACGTTTACCACTTTGGTGAAACCGACAAGCACGGGTATGGTGCTGACAAACCTAGAAACATAATTGGGGCGAACCCGGATTCGAACCCACAATCATAGGTTTCTGGCTGCCCAAGGGACGCAACTCTGCACAGCAAATCGCGGCGCCTTAGACCACTGGGCCAACCGTGCCCCCACAGGACAGGGGATGTCAATATACAATTTGATATGAAATCACATGATACAGTGAGTGACTACTTCTGAATGTACAATCAAAATAATGTTTATGCAATAAATGTATACAGGGACCATGGGCATGATAGAAAAGCTAATCAAGTTTCTTTATTTCGTACATGTTTAGGCCAACGCCCATGGTACATATACTGGTCCACAGTATTAATTATTGACTCGGGTAGATAACGGCATAATACAAATACATTGCGGTATTTGGAATTGTAGTTTGGTTACAGTCAGACATTAACATATTAAATGTATCCAGGGTAGGATGGACATAAAACATTTCATGGATATATTGTTGTCTTAAACTATCATCGGCTTTGCAAATTAACAAAAAGTGGTATTCATTTTCCACATAACCAATATTGCATAATTTACAAATCCTTGAGTTTCTAGGTACATTGTTATATCTTCCCGTTTCAATATGTAAGGAATGCGAACTGCAACGAAAACGAGCGATTGACGATCTAAATTTACAAATAGTTACAGCAGATATATATGGTTCAACACAAAAGAACATTTTAAATAATGAATAGTGATACATTTTAGAGCTAATCACAACTATGAAGCAAGATGACTCAAAATTAGCAGTTTCATTAAAATCAGATCTATTTTACACTGATTTGATTCCTCTCTCAATTAAGATTTGGTAAACCATCTGTCACATCAGGTGAGTCCAGAGGGAACCTTGACAGCCCAATCTAACATGTCTTAATTGAAGGATGCATCTTTTCTTGAGCCAATCAGTTGTCAGCTTTCTAAAATGATTCCATTTGGCCCCATATCTTCCCAGATTGATTCATAAATTTTGATCTGAAGAAAAGTAATACAAAGACTCCCTATACCATGTATACAGCATACCCTTTTTGGAAAAGATGTCATGGCAGCCACAAATGACAACATATCAAGCACAGCCTTTACTGTTTTCCATTCAGTGAGTGAGTGAGTTGGGTTTAACGCTGCTTTTAACAGTATTACAGTTATATCGTGGCATGTCAGCTTAATGTGGAAGGAAAGCCCGAAGTGATGCAGGTCTCAGACGTTTACCATTTCGGTGAAACCCATGAGCATGGGTTGGTGCTGACAAACCTAGAAACATAATCAGGGTGAACCGGGATTCGAACCCACGATCAAAGGTTTCCGGCGTGCCAAAGGGACGCAACTCTGCAAAGCGAAGCACAGCACCTTAAACGACACCCGTGTCCCCGTTTTCCATTCAGAACTGCCTGATTACATTCACTTTATAGATACAGAAATCAGGTATGCTACTCCGAAAATTTTGATTGGCAGACAGGACATGCTAGGAAGTTCATGTGACATGACTTCTACTTAGGGTTAGTCAGATGCTAATGATGAGTGGTATCAAACCGGAATAAAAGATTTGACTTCAATGAGATTTGATGATAAGCCAACTATACACCTATACAACTATACATCTATAACCACTGACAATTTTAATTCAGGCATTTCAATTATCATGTTCTATCTCACAACCAGGTGCTCACTCAATCAGGTAAAATAACGACAAATTTACAACCAATTGGGTCAAAGTGTTAGTTTGTGAAACATCATGTTTCGGGAAATTCTTCAAAACTAGGAATTTTATCATTCTTGTAGAAATTACACAAATTTAGACATTTTTCATCATAACCAGTAAAATTCCTGCAAATACCATATCTCTATTATATTTTTGCCATAATCCTGTATTTGGGCTGTCATCACACTATAAATATCTTTTAGTCAGCTGACCCTTATCATTTGTGACATCACAAGACTAATTTGATGGCTTGAAATGTATTGCTTACTCCATTCTGTACTCCATATACTCCTCATGTTTCTCTAGTGCTCTATACTGTGTCATTTCCACATGATTCCATATGATGGGGCGGGATCATCCAAATGTTTATATTTTACTGTTAGGTTTATCCTTGGTCTTTCTGTATGCTAACAGGAGTTGTCTCCCTTGAATCTTCGGCTCTGATTTGAATGAGTGAGTGATTATAGTTGTACTCCTCTTTTAGAAATATTCCAGCAATAACAATGATGCCGGTCACCAAATTTTGTTGGCTTCACACACTGTGGCCATTTGGGAATCGAACCTTGGCAAAACACTAGGCTGCCCGACCGCCCCCAATAATATTTGTAATAATGGGAACATTTACAATATATCCATACTAACGTCACTGGGAAATATATTCAGTATTGAAAAATGACATATTACAAGTACAAAACTCTCTTGCTCCTCAATCTCCACAAATGTACACTTATCTTGTTCTGCCAAAGCATCGGAAACACACAATTACCTTGTGATTACTTAGTGTTTTAAAAAAATCCTCAACACAATGCTCTATTTATCATTCATAGTTTGCACCATTTAAAGTCATAGCTGAGTTATGTCCCTTGTCCTTTACCCATGAAGATCCGGGGCAGAATAGGTCTTCAGCACGCCATGCTTGCCATAAAAGCGACCATGCTTGTCGTACGAGGCGACTAACGGGATCGGGTGGTCAGCTTCGCTACCTGGTTGTGCATGTCATCGTATCCCAATGGCATGGATCGATGCTCATGATATCCATCACTGGATTGCCTGGTCCAGTCTCGATTATTTACAGACCATCGTCATATAGCTGGAATATTGCTGAGTGCGGCGTTAAACAACAATCAAACAAAACAAATCCTTGAAATACAGATTTGGCCAAAATTAACACGTTTTCTCTTTCAAGAAAATATGAAATTTCATCCAATTAAACTGCTTACTGAGTTCAAACATCATGGGTAACTTTAGTGAGGTATGTGTCACCTCCAACTCCTGACTAAGGCTGAAAATAATCTGTTACTAAACAAAACATAGCCTAATAAACTTTACTAACAGTACCAGTTTGTCAGAATTGAAACAAACGTGATAGCTTACCTTGTGACCGGTCAACTCCATCGGTGGCAATGCCTTGGTCGTCTCTGCCATCCATGGCGATGTCAAGCATTTCCTCGTCTTCGCTGCTGGGGTGCGGTGAGTGGCGACGACGACCAACAGCACCGTTGGAGTTGCCGCCGCTCACTGTACTAACACCGCTGTATGTCACAGCATTAGGATCCATATACTCTACAAGCAAAGGGGCAGTCTCCATACTATACAGCACACACTGACATCAACCAACAGGGCATCGGGGATAGCACTGCAAATAAGATCAAACAGAATTAAAATTAAAACAAACAAAATTAAATAAAAATAAATACTAATATAACCATGATTCTACAATGTTATTGTCATATTAAAAAGCTAATGGTTTTTTTCAAATTATGTAGCATTAGTAATTAGTGTGGAGAAATTTCTCAGGGGTAGATTTAACAACAAATTTGTGTGTAGCCAACAGGGCTTGCTCCTTTTAATAGTTACAGGCCCTTCTCCAAACTGGCCAAAAACAAAATGGCGGAGCCGCAAAGTGGCCGTACCTTTGGTCGTGTGGCCACCTAGCAGGGGTCTGAATTTTTTTTAACTCCTCAACCCTAAAACATTTCCTCCTTGAACTCTAATCTTGGCTTCCAAAGAAGCTGTTATACACAATATAACAACATTGCAAACAGATATCATTCTATTGAGAAGATCCAATTACATACATCAAACATACATGGAGAAGGGGTAAAATTTTTACTAGCCAGATGGGCCATCTACCTCATGTTTCAGCAAGCCCTTTGTAATTTTAACTGGCCACAGGCCAGCAGTTAAATCAACCCCTGCTTTCTGATCATTTTCTGCTTTGAATTATCATGAAACAGGAAAATTGTATTTGAAATTGGAACTAATATTTGAATTTCTTTTCCCGACCCCTCAAAATGAATTTTTGGACCAGTTATCCAGTATCCCCCCCCCCCCCAAATGTCTGGCCTATCCAGGGACATAACCCTGTCACTGTACCTCACCGTCATTACCTTTGGCTATACTCAATGTACTCCAAAAAATAATTCTGTCATATTGTTAAAAGTAGAACAGGAATCATAATATCAGCCTAGAACGTATTATTTCCTTGTTTTACAGAAATGCCAGTACAATATGTTTCCTTTTACCAGTAGTGTATCATTTTTGGAAATTAACTCCAAATCTGCTCTAAAAGATGTCTGTTACTGTGGATATTTTCTTCCTGGTTTTAGGACATTAATGAAGAAAGTCCCGACACAGCCCTTGGGGGTGGACCTCATTAGTCCCCTTTCAGCAGTTCACATGTAACATATGATAGATTGTTTGTTTGTTTGTTTGTTTGTTTGTAGTTTAATGCCACACTCAGCAATATTTCAGCTATATGACGGCAGTCTGTAAATAATCAAGTCCGGACCAAACAATCCAGTGATTGCATCATGAGCATCAATCAACGCAATTTGGATACGATGACATGCATCAACAAAGTCAGCGAGCCTGACCACCCGATCCCGTTAGTCGCCTCTTATGACAAGCATAGTCGCCTTTTACAACAAGCATGGGTTGCTGAAGACCTATTTTACCCTGGATTTTCACGGGTCGCATGTAATATGACAACAGTAACACAATAGATCATTCACAAAACAGTTAGATGGGGATGATTAGGGGGTGTCACTTCATGCAGGCAGTGGGGACATACCCTAGTGACAGCATGCTTGAAACATTCGCCCAAGAAATTATCTTGACTCTCGGACAACCTGTGCACCAGCATGACGACATATACTCACAGATAGAAATCAGGGAACACAAAAATGTAGAAACTAAGGAACCAGTTCTAAAGTTAAATGTCGGATAAAAAAAGAAATTCCTTAAGTTTTGAGACATACTCCAACTACCAGTTCTCCCAAAACACAATTCTGAAAACGTGGCCTCATTAGTCACTTTTGCATTCTCGTGCTTTGCTCCTCTGCTTTTTCAGGAAGTTTACTGACTGAATTTTGAACAAGGTGTTGAAAATCATTTGTTGTGTTTTTATACCTCAAACCTATCATTCTTTATTACGCACTGCACTAGAGGGACACTTACCACTAGTGCCAGCAAAATAGAGCCCTTCGGATAGAAAACTCTCTCTCTCTATCACTCACTCACTCACTCACTCACTCACTCACTCACACACACACACACACACACACACACACACACACACACACACACACACACACACACACACACACACACACACACCACACACACACACCACACACACACACACACCACACACACACCACTGACACACACACCTTAATTAAGATCTGACATCAAAGTTTTGAACTGGTCCCTTAATGCTCAATCATGTGCAGAACTTGATGTGAATACAAAAGGGTCAAATTCCTTATAACCTATGAAAATGTGCCAGGTATTTGGACAAAAGGCTAGATTACTCACAGACTATCATTAAGTCTCTTAAATATTTTAAATTTTGATAGAAACTAGCAACTCTATTTGAATTCAAAAGGAGCCTCAGTGTGATGGGAGATTAAGAACCTGAGGGAAATCTAGACTTGCTTTATTTAGGGTTGTAGCATTACACTAAGGGCTAGCAAAAGGGAAAATAATATGGTTCGGGGACCGTGAGACAGGCTAGGGGACTCATATTACTCGGTAATGGAGGTTTTTTGTCAAGAGTATAAAGCCCTAGGCTCCTTATTATTCTGAACTGTTCTTGCGTCAGCACATTATGTACCCTAACTTAATGACTGCGACGCTGGTATCAGGTGTGTTCCGAATATTCTCTGGTTTCTATGGATACTGCTACATATTACATATACTACACCACTTTTGATGGGGATATTTCTTCTTTTCATGATTCACAAAACCGATTCTCTTAACATGTCATGTGTATATATAAATTCAACATATCTGATTATCCAAATCAAAAGTTGAGTAGCGTATAAAGCAGTGTGCCAAAATAATGCTTTCCTCAATATCCTTATTTCCATTCATCAGAATATTATTTCTGCTTCAAGACAAATCATGACAATTTTGACAACCAGCATTATTAAACACTCTTAACACTAAGAGATTGAGATGGCTAATTCAACAGCGGCGTGAGAACCAATTGTATTTATTTTTCCAGCTTCCACTGGTTTCAAGTGTGTGTGTGTAAAGAGCATACAAAGTGGCTGTACCTTTGGTCGTGTAGCCACCCAGCAGGGGTCTGAATTTTTTTTAACTCCTCAACCCTAAAACGTTTATTCCTGAACTCTAATCTTGGCTTCCATTTGCCTCATTTCATGTTGATTTATGAGCAAATAAAGAAGCTGTTATACACAATATAACAACATGGCAGACAGATATCAAACATGGAGAAGGGGTGAAATTTTGACTAGCCAGATGGGCCATCTACTTTATGTTTCAGCAAGCCCTTTGTAATTTTAACTGGCCACAGGCCAACAGGCCAGCAGTTAAATCAACCCCTGCTTTCGGATTGTTTTCTCCTTGGAATCATCATGAAACAGGAAAATTGTATTTGAAATTGGAACTAATATTTGAATTTTGTTCCCGACCCCTCAAAATGAATTTTTGGACCAGTTATCCAGTATTACTCCCTACCCCCCCAAATGTCTGGCCTATCCAGGGACATAACCCTGTCACTGTACCTCATCGTCATCACCTTTGGCTATACTCAATGCACTCCACAAAATAATTCTGTCGTATTGTTAAAAGTAGGACAGGAATCGTGATATCAGCCTAGAACATATTATTTCCTTGTTTTACAGAAATACCTATATATGTTTTCTTTTACTGGTAGCTATGTATTTAGTCTGTCATTTTTGGAAGTTTCAACATGTTCAAGTGTGTGTGTGTAAAGAACATACATGCCGAGATGCACAACTAGGGCATGGTCGAAGGTTTGATACATGCCCCAACAATATTAACACATGTGCGATGGATACAACACAGAAACTGGAGATACAGAGAAGTCCCTTTCGGGAAGAAGCTGAGCAAAGAAATCTATGCAGCCATCATCAATCAACGTTCCAGATTGGGGATAAAAAGCAACTAAGAGTCTATTTTTGTATACTGGTCTGACTTCTCAATCTGTTTTGCAGCTGGAAATTATTTTAAAGATACATCGAAGAGAAACAAGTTCCTGCAAAGTAACACTCACTTTGAGTGAGTGAGTGAGTGTGGTTTTATGCCGCTTTTAGAATATTCCAGCTATATCACTGCGGGGGATACCGGAAAATGGGCTTCACATATTGTACCCATGTTGGGAATCGAACCCGGCGTGACGAGCGAACGCGTTACCACAAGGCTACCCGACCGCCCCATACTCACTTTGAAATTCATTTAATTAGAGTCCTCACATTTCCAAGGCAAGACACACGTACCTTCGTAACCATGAAAGTTTGATAATTCGGATGACTGCATTATGTTTCTGGATTAACCAGTCATAGGTTCAGAATAATATTCCTTTCAATCCATATGGCTGGATTAAAAATAAATGTTTTCACTAGTCAACAAATACAACTACAGATTATTTTTTTTGTATAATGCTGCACACATCAATATTCCAGCTATATGACGGTGATCTGTAAATAATCAAACCTGGATCAGACAATCCAGTGATTGACATCATGAGCATCAATCCACATAATTGGGATACGATGACATGCATCAACCGAGTCAGCGAGCCTGACCACCCGATCCCGTTAGTCGCCTTTTACGACAAGCATAGTTGCCTCTTCGGCAAGCATGGGTTGCCAAGGACCTATTCTACCCCGGATCTTCGCAGGTCAACTACAGAGTTGCCATCTACATAATGGTAACAATGGTAGTCTAAAAGAAAATGTTGCCAGTCCTTCTTGAATTTGAAAAGTCTGGGACAAGTGGACTCGTGTTAATCTCACACCTTGAAGGAGTGTTCTCAACAAGATTTCTGGAATAACCAGGTCCGGACGGACAAGGTGTTCTTGTTTCCCACAACAACACGTTCTCACTTCTGTGGTTGTCACCTGATCTTAGAGATGTCGTTGACCAATTAGCATGTCCATCCTCTCTAGTGAAACCCACAAGCACGGTATGGTGCTGACAAACCCAGAAACATCAGGAATTCACACCCACAGTCATAGATTGTCAACTGATATATGACTGATGTGAATATCTGATTAACTCAGAGGTCCAATGGCCAACTGCCAATAAAAATATCACAGCCAGATATAAGTGATCTTGACACAAAAATCTGTATAGGCCATTCACTTGGACCCTGAGAAATGTAATAAGTCAATGGCAAAAGTCAATAAGTCGGAAAGTTTCAAAAAGACAAACCATAACATCAAATCAATGCAATACCGTTAGTTATTGGGTGAATATATACAATCTGGCCATTGAACTTCACGACAAAAAAGGGCTTGACTAAGTCACTATAGCTCCTGACAGTGTGTCCTTATGATACAGAAAGTATGATGCAAGGACACGTGCTGCTTAGAATTTTAATTATGATTTTTTATGGCTGTGCTTTGTCTTATTAAATCGATACTGTAAGTAGGACTATACCCTACTGTTTACTCGAAATTTATGAAATAATGATACGTGTGAGGCCTTGTGTAATTTTTTTTAAACAAACCATCTGTCAAATTGAAATTCTATTTGTCTTCCGACAGCCATCTGAAAATCTGGATATTAGAAATACAGGACAAATGATTTAGATTTACTTATTATTATTAAAATTTCTTACTTATATTTTGACCTATAGGTACACAACATGATACTCAATCTAATCCAAATCATAAACCTAAAAAGTGTTGCTTAGCAACACAAAA
Organism: Haliotis rufescens; assembly: GCF_023055435.1. Lineage (NCBI taxonomy): Eukaryota > Metazoa > Mollusca > Gastropoda > Lepetellida > Haliotidae > Haliotis > Haliotis rufescens. Next base: position 39,220,124 of record NW_025964361.1, on the reverse strand, counting down.
CTATAAGCATATCAGCTTCAATAAAGGCAATATCCTCTTAGTCTGAGAACAAGTTCCATATTCCTGGTTCAGGGGAATATGAAAGTAGTTGCTCAGGTAACGTTTAAATTAAATATTACAAATACACTGAGATATGAAAGTAAACTGAGACAGGCTAGGGCATGTGTTTGTGATCAGGGAAGAAATCATTCGTCGACATTCTTGAACCTTTTGATGCTTTTCCTAATTACAAACACTTAATAAAAATACTTAGTATGCTCAATATTTTTTAGAAAACACTGAGTGTCTATTCTTTTATGGTCATCTTTTAAAAATAACACTGTTTGTCTTTACTCTTACTGTATTCAACGTAATAAGCGCGCCGCTCTAATAAACGCCCACGGCGATAATTGCTAATATATTGGCTAGAGAACAATCCCAATTAGCACCCCTTCCGATTGATCAATGTACACAAGACTTATTTATTCGCATAAAATACGCACTCGTGTATGCACCCGTAATCATATTAATTATGGGCAATTAAATTATGGAAAAATATATGTCGTAAATAAACATTTCAGGCTGTCAGCATAAACAACGAAATTTATCTTTCAACTCTGTTTTTTTCCACAAAAAATAATATTCTAATAAGAGCCCCCTATTTCTAATTTTGAGAGCATGTTATTACGTTGAATACAGTATCATGCTTACAATGGTCAATATTTTCGACAAAACACAGTGTGTCTGTCCTTTCTACATGGTAGATATGATCTTATTACAATGGAATGAGAATGATGAAATTTTCTCCCACCCAACATTCGACCTGTGGCTTCGTGATGTCACTATCAGTTACCTCATGTTGTGATTAGTTTGCCACTATCTATGTCCTATGATAATATATATATTAAACTGTCATTGTTATGCAATGATGGAAATGCGCAACAGCAGTTAATGCATAGCTGAGACCTGACATTCAGCATGTGCAGCTATGACAGCTAATGGCTGACTGCCCTGGTGATTGTCTGTCCTCGTGATCCAGAAGAGTCTATCTAACATCAATCAACCCATTCAGGACAAACATTTTTGTTCAGAAAAGCAATAAAATAAAACAGTATTTCAATTACTTATTTGATATTGAAAAGGCTGTCTGAAATTATTGCCATACATGCAGTTTCCATGACGATGTCCTTGATGGTATTGCAGTTCAATCTACTGAATGTTTTGTACATATATGTTTTGGAAGTGGAATAAAAGTGTTTCTTTTTCAATTTTCTTTCTTATGAGGTTGGCATTGGTGAATCTGTTATTCAGTGAAAGTACCAACTCATCGATTTTAACCAATAACATCATGAATTAGACATCAACTGAATCAAGTATTGTCACATCTGTCAGATCATGGTTTCCTTCAAAGTCATACTTGACATTGTTAGGTCGATATCAAAATCAAAATTCTTAATTTGTGAATAATTAGTTTTTCTTTTCTTCATCAATTTGTACATTTATCAGTTTAGTGGAATAGTTTGGGAGATTAAAGGTGCATTAAACTTGTGTGATGTATTTGATGGTACATGTATCCTCAACATGCTTCAACTAAGCATGCTAAGGGAACTTATCATCTATAGTTTTCCCATATTTTATTATAGTCAAGAGTAAGTGTGTAAGTGGTTTTACATCACTTTTACCAATATTTCAGCAATATCACGATGTTGGACACGACAATTTGGCTTCACACATTGTACCCATGTGGGGAATCGAACCCGGGTTTCGGGGTGCCAAACTTTAACCACTAGGCTACCCCGCCATCCCTAGAGAACAATGTAACTGTAACCCTGTAACCCTGTACAGAATACAGAAAGATCATCAAATGTGCTGATCAAGTCATTTGTCACCCACTCGTGTTATTCTGGGACAAGCCGAATAGGGACTTGTGTCCCTCTCATGGCCATTTTTGTGACCGGGTTCCGTCTATGAGCGAACCTGCATAGCTAACAGAATTGTCAACTCATTGCGTAATGATTCACGTACATTTCCCCTATATATCATTTATATTCCAGATGCTATTGAAAACACATCAGGACATTTTTATACAATATGGATGAACACATTTATCTTGGGTATATATTAAAAAAACAAGACATATGGAAAATCAAACATTATTCCTGAGGGATTCTTTGACCAAAGTAATTGAAGTCATATGCACATTCTGATTGGTTTGTCACATTTTTGCACATAACATTCATCTATAGGGAGACGAGTCTTCTTACAGGTTACGGAAAGGGGCGAGTGATGACGAATGCTGATCAAGTAAGACAGAGTTGTCTCCCTTAATTCCCCCTCAAAGGAATGGTGCATGATATACCAAGAAAACAGAGGGGAAAAGTTCAATGAGATATTAATTCTTGTGTTGAAAGTTTCAAAAATACATCAACAGGGATATTCATTGAAAATTAAGAAAATTACTGATCGTTACAATTTTTTAATGCTACTAAATTAATTACAATTTTCAACAAATATATGTTTTGGGGGTTTGTTTTTCTAGTTAATTCTAGTAATTCTAGTTAAATATGTTATTCATGATTGAGTAATCACTACAAACATGAACACAGACAACAGTTAATCACAAAGAGGGCCATGATAAACAGACAAGGACAACTGATTTGGAGTGAACTTAAATACACTACACAAGAATACAACAAATCTTATGCAGGAATACAACGTCTGATACAAGAATACAACAATCTTCTAGAAGAGTACAACACATCTACCACAAATGTGCAAAGAGTTGCAGGAACTCATGCGCTGGTTGCTGAACACTGAGTGATAACAGGTGGGTGGGGGTGTGAGGGGACATGTATTGAGACTAGTCAGTAGGGCAGCAGTACCACAACACATAGCCTTGTGTTACATACCTTATAACTTGGGAATGGCTCCAAGACAATGCAACACACCAAAATAATATATGTTATATACAATAATAATCATCTAATTGTCAATATTTATACACAAAAGGCTCATTCATATAAATACAATTGACAGTTGTTTTGTCGTGTAATATACTACTCAAAACAAGTTAAGGACCACTGATTCTTTCATATTACTATAGCTAATCTGTCATGCCAGGACTAGATGATTCTTTCAGGTGAGGTGAAATGGGGTTCAACATTGCGTCCAAGATTATTGCACTTACATAACGACGTGCATGTACGTGTGTGTGTTATGTGTGTGTGTGTGTTATGTGAACATTATTTCTGTTGTGTAATTTGCTGAAATTTGAGAAAACTTCAATAATCCGCAATCCTTTGAACCAATGTGTTATGAGTGAGTTAGTTGGGTTAAACGCTGCTTTTAACAGTATTCCAGTCATATCGCAGCGTGTCAGCTTAATCACGGGTTAATGTGGGAGGAAAGCCCGAAGTGAAGCAGGTCTCAGACGTTTACCACTTCGGTGAAACCCAAAAGGATGGGTATGGTGCTGACAAACCTAGAAACATAATCGGGGAGAACCGGGATTCAAACCCATAATCCTAGGTTTCTGGCGTGCCCAAGGGATGCAGCTCTGCACAGCGAATCCAATTCCTTAGACTACTGGGCCACTTGTGCTGCCCAATGTGTTAGGAGAGTGAGTGAGTGAGTATGTATGGTTTTACACCCCTTTAAGCAATATTCCAGCAATATCACGGCGGAGGACACCAGAAATGGCTTCGCACAATGTACCCATGTGGTGAATCAAACCCGGGCCTTCAGCGTGGCGAGCGAACACTTTAACCATTAGGCTACCCCACTGCCCCGAATGTGTTATGTGTGCCATATACAGGACACAAGGAGCCAGACGAGCAACTTCAATGAGTATATGTAAATGTTACATCACTGTCAAAACATGACAGACAAACCAGCGATTGATAGCATGAGCAAACATTCCTCGGGGCATGGTGACACAGAATAAGCGATATCACACAATGCACATGTTGTAGGTAACCCTGATAACAATGGGATCCTCATATTCATGATATTGATATTAACTGATACTTGGGAAAAGTATAGATACTGGTGACCCCGTACCAACCAAAGATTACATACACATTTAGCTTAATTCATCAACATAAAAGAAGCAGAAATGAAAATGTGTATGGATGATAACTGCTTGTGATGACAACGCACCTAATACCTGTTTTTTTAGTGCCTGCCCACTGAGATACCATGCTGCAGTTTAACATGTTATTGTTAACATGGACACCCAACTCAGACACAATATACTGCTCTGCGATGACCAATCCATGCCCAGTCCTAGCCCACAGAGGCAGTCAGAGATGACGTTAATGAAACAGAGCTAGGTCCCTGTAGCTTACCTGGTGTAGACTGTATCTTTATAGTATATTCATTGATCAGGATACTGGAACCGGATGATGCATTTTTGCATAAAAACTAACCTTGTCTAGTGTTCCAGCAAATGCTATATTCAACATTTCTATAAATACTAGCCACCATATGTTGCAAAGTGTTTCAAATATATTTACATCTTGTTATGCTATGTTAATGTGACAAAAGAATGCAGCTTGCTCGAGAACATTTTTATAAAATGACACATTTTACAACACTGAAACGGTTTGATAGAACTTCAAAGACACACACAGTCTAAACAAATCTGAAACCACATAAGGTTATTATCGTTCATACACAGTTTCAGTTTCCCACTTGTTTTTTATTTTTGATATTATAAAACATCTTTTAGATCTAATTTATTATCTAAAGGAAACATATTGGGGATAGAATTCAGTAGTTTATTCAAATCAGCCTGGGGCGGTCGGGTAGCCTAGTGGTTAAAGCGTTCGCTCGTCACGCCGAAGACCCGGGTTCGATTCCCGACATGGGTACAATGTGTGAAACCCATTTCTGGTGTCCCCCGCCGTGATATTGCTGGAATATTGCTAAAAGCGGCGTAAAACCATACTCAGTCAGTCATTCAGTCAAATCAGCCTGTAGGCCGGCCCTACAAATATACAGGTACCCCTTGGCGTTCAGGCCTACACACAAATTGTTTTGGGGTAAACATAAACACAGTATGACTCAGCAGTCATATGTCGTCGTATCATAGGTTTTTGGACGGCCATGGTTATCACGATTACTAGCACCACAACAAGGGGTGCGGGATCACACATACATTATTAATAGTCAGATGATAACCTGTTTTTAAGATAAAGTCGTCTTTTATAAGCGGATGAGATGTTTTACAGTTGTTTTAGTGATTAAAGTGAAAATTACAAATGTTTCTTAAGCGTTCGAAAACCCAAAATACAGGGATACAAAGATGCTAATCGTTGTTACCAAATTACCAACGACTGAGTTACATTATAATTACAGAATAAGTCATAAGAAACACCTGGAGGAACAACCACAGGCATGTTTCTATCGTTCATCCTGTTCAACGATGACTCGGCCGGCATATTATGAGAGTATTTATGAAATTTAATACACGTCTTGAGCTACTTTTTGTTAGATACGTGGTATTTCTGGAGTATATATTTCATTTGGATTAATTACGACAGGCAATAGTTAAAAAAACAGACCACAGTACATGACAGAACTAAGCCTAGTGCTCACATCTCTGTTTCAATGAATGATGGAGCATGACTTTGTCATTTTGTTTACACCGCATATATTCACACTAACCTGCAAAAGATCGGTCTTGTTTGTTACGATCGGTAACTCTGGTTTGGTGAAGGATAAGGAAACGATTTAACAGAAACGAATCGCACGAACAGCGTTAAAATATTGACAACACCACCAAAATAATAGTCTCGTGACCCACGGGGTTGCTTCTCAAGAACTTCCGGGTTCAAACATATTACTGTACAGTATGTGTGCAAGAGTTGTCTCCCTTAGAAAATATTTTTAGCTTCACGAAGCCACTGAACAAACACACATGTTCACAATTAAATCAAAATTGAAGTTAATGTCAGTACATAGTACGGCGACGAAAAGAGGATTTTCTTACAAATACTTATGTCAGATGTCCGTTTTAGCACTTCATATGTATAAGGCATAGGGTAGCCAAGTGGTTAAGCGTTCGCTTGTCAAGCCGAATTAACCCGGGTTCGATTCCCAACATTGCTACAATGTATGAAGCCCATTTCTCGTGTCCACCGCCGTGATATTTACTCACTCACAGACATGTATAAAAATTACATTACATTATCAGCGTTTTTCTGCAATTTGCTTTTTGAGAGTATATGCCCATAAGGCCAGGAGGTGGGCGATCGTCACGAGGCGATTGTTGTTGCGTATCATCCGGGTACTCACGGGGAAAAAACAATAACAAAGGCAACAACCAGTCCGGGGAATTGCGTTAGATCAGTGCCCCTTTAAGTCTAGTTAATAGACAAAAATGATGTTTGAACGACTGTTCACAATATTACTCAACACCAGTGTCAGAGTCAGGCTCGCATGGTTGATGCATGTCATCGTATCCCAGTTGCCTGGGTCGATGATCATGATGTCGATCACTGGATTGTCTGGTCGAGACTCCATTATTTATAAACCCCCGTCATGTAGTTGGAAGATTACGGAGTGCGGCGTTAAACATCAGAGAAATAAATGTTAGAGCAAAAAACAACAACATCTTTTTATAGTCTTTGGGGGATTCTTGACTTTCTTTTAATTGTTTATTTTTCCATGCTTCAGTGTCGAGGTTTCACATCATTTCTCTCATATTAGCAAATTTTAAAAGCTTTAAAAAAGGGAAATATACTCACAAAATGTTTAAAATATGTAACTGGTGTACCCTCAATGATTGTCAGACTTGCACGGTGGGGTTGGTCATGCATCTAGTTCCGATGACGTGACGCTGAGGATGCTTAACCTGTGGGTGGTGTCATTTCTCCTGCGTTGTGTTTTCGCTGCAGCTTCAGTGGAGGCATAGACAGACAGAGGGCGGATCTTGGGCCTCTTGTCCCGTGATGAGGTCGTGCAGCACAGCAAACAATTCAGCTGAAATAAACAGTAAGATCGTGAATATCTTTACAAATTTTGTTAAATTAAATAATTGGCTATTTCTTAGAGAGTAGTGTCTCTGTCGTATCACTACTTAATTCACATACCAGCATTTAAAGGAATAATAAAATATATTTCACATTATGTACCCATCCCACGTTCAGTGTCGGACGCGTTCATTATTTGACTAAGGGATTTTCTAATTCGCACAGATTAGGATAGTGAGTGAGTTTAGCGCCGCTTCAATACTTCATTAATAGACCCGTAAATAGCGACTATGCTTGTCGTAAGAGGTGACTAAGAGGATCGGGTGGTCAGGCTCGCTGACTTGGTTGATGCATGTCACCGTATCCTAATTCCGTGGGACCCGTGAAGATTCGGGGTAGAATAGGTCGTCAGCAACCCATGCTTGCAGTAAAAGATGACTATGCTTGTCGTAAAAGGCGTCTAACCGGATCGGGTTGTCAGGCTCGCTGACTTGGTTGATGCATGTCATCGATCCCAATTGCGTGGATCGATGCTCATGATATTAATCACTAGATTGTCTGGTCCAGACTCGATTATTTACAGACCGCCGTCATATAGCTGGAATATTGCTGAGTGCGGCGTTAAACAACAAACCAACCAACCAACCAACTAATTGCGTGGATCGATGCTCGTGATATCAATCACTGGATTGTCTGGTCCAGACTCGATTATTTACGGACCGCAGTCATATAGCTGCAATATTGCTAAGTGCGGCGTTAAACAACAAAGAAACAAACTTCATAAATATCACGGCGTCAGCTAAATGTGGCAGGAAAGCTGGAAGTGAAACATACCTTGGATGTTTACTCATATGGTGAAACCGGAATGAAACTCACAAGCCAAGAATCATAACCAGGGTAGATGCGAACCTATGGTCCTAGAATTGTTGGAGGCCTGAGAAATGTAACGCTGCACATCCAATTACGGCACATTAGACGATTGGGCCACCCGTGCCCACATTCCCACGTAAGTCAATGTGGACCCTTTTGTAAATAGTGCATATAAAAAGGGAATATAAATATAATGTTATTTGTTTTATTATTTTTTAGTAAATATTTGCTCTCATCGAAATACACGTTCTCGACAACTCCAGGGCGACAAATGGTATAATTCATGTTTTTCATAAGAGGCGACCAGCGTAAGTTTGTTTGTTTGTTTGTTTTTTAAAGATGCAATACCACAGGCAATGTGTCGGCGGCCTGTCTGAACCTGACAATCCAGTGATTAATATTGTGAGCACCGACCCACGTTGTCGGGGTACCTTGACACACAATCAACAAAGTCGCCGAGCCTGACCACCCGATCCGATTAGTCGCCGATTAGTCATGGGTTGTTCAAACCTAGAATCCCTGCTAGTGAGTGAATGAGATGGGTTTAACGCCGCTTTTAACAGTATTACAGTTATATCGCGGCGTGTCAGCTTAATGTAGGAGAAAAGCCCGAAGTGATGCAGGTCTCAGACGTTTAACACTTCGGTGAAACCCGCGAGCACGGGTATTGTGCTGACAAACCTAGAAACATAATCGGCCCGAACTGGGATTGCAACCCACAATCATAGGTTTCTGGCGTGTCCAAGGGACGCAACTCTGTATACGAAACGCGGCGCCTGAGACGACTAGGGCCACACGTGCCCCCGAATCCCCGCCAGAGGACCAGAATATGGATAGGGTGGCCACAACGACCCACTCACGTCAAACCAAACTTACTAACTCATTGTGCTGAATTTAAATTCTGAATATTTCTTGTCTTTGAAAGGTATTTAGAAGTGATACACATATGAAAGAAAATTTATGGATGTCAACTTCTTTATTATGAGGAGTTATATAAAAAAAGAAAGTCCTTGAAATGCCTGCCATATTACAGAATTGGTATATGCTAGTGTCTTGCTCCCTACCTTCTCGAAGAAGCCCATTATCCAGTCAGTTATTTCATTGCATCCAATGTAGATGTATAAATGTAGACAATCAAGACGAGAGTAAACAAGACCTAACACTCCCGTTTCCAACCGAGTTACAAATATTTATATAGCTCATTCACAACGTGTGTATCAACGGGTTGGATATAGTTGCTGCCATTCGTAAGTTATCTGCTGCTGTAGATCTGTGATCGTTACCCGACACCCAGAGTAACCCCTGGTGTGTTAAGAAATAGGCAATGGTATATTGTTTGTGGTTCATCTTTCGGTAAACGTGTAGGTAGGTCCAAATGTAGCGTGGTGATCGCATGCTTGATAACATCATGTCGAAATCCACACGAATAGTTTGTTAAAAGACACACACTAACCATGTCAGTTCATAGCAGTATCGATGCGGGGTAAATCTAGTAATAATTCTAGAGCTGTCTTGTTTTGGCAGTGTAAGAATTCATTGATGGAATATAAAGAGTGAGTGAGTTAAAATTTAACGTCGCATCGGCATTATTTCAGCCATATAGCGACGAGACCAAGTTAATATAAACACGAGTGAGTCACGAATGCAAAGTTATATTTAAAGTGAGTTAATGCTTAACGTCACATTGGCAATATTTCAGGCATGTCGTGACGAGAAGTTATACATTATTAATACATATATTTAGACTAAATAAAAACTTGTCATCGATGGACAGTAAATTAACTAGAATACCACAGCTTAATATTTAAAATTAGCAGACAACCAAAAAATGATACCACTATATGTAACAACACAATATAAAAAGGGCTATAGATCGCCACCCACTGAAGGTACTCACCATACTAGGGGCCATGGGGACTTACAGTACCTCTGCATGGACCCCAACAGAAGTGTCACCATCCCTTCAGTGGCTGGGGATTGTACGCAATTTATCAGTTAAAATAAACAAATATACTCGATGAAAAACTGTGGTTTGAATAAACGTACTTTGAGGATGTGGTCTCACATATCCTCTTAAGGGGAAAATAAAAATTACGCTACTTCAACCCCCTTAGAGGATACAGCCACTAACCATCTAAGTTACAGATTAAACACTACCAATATTATAATAATAAATACATATCTACACAATTTAAAATGTATCAGTAAGTTCTATTTCTTTTTAAAATCCTATAATTAAATGAGAACTAATACTATTTAAAAGACCCTTAAGCGATGATGATTTGAACTATTTATCCCTTGTAACGGCAAAATCAATACAGTCAAACATGACATGCTTGATCCCGATTCTCTCATCACCAGGGATACGAAAGGGAGGATCCCCACCTTTCAGTCAATATTCATGTGTATACCTGAATATAAAGAAAACACTATTATGCTTATCTTACATTTTCTATTTGCTATTTGTGTCAAATTCATACCACAGACTTGTTAACGGTTTTGTTTCACGGGCCTCTTACTTTCACCAGTGAGTCTGTGTCAGTGTTATCAAGCCCGTGTGACCAGGATTATGAGATTGATTAAAAAAATGTTGGTTTGAGCACTTCAAGAAAGTGTTTAATAATTGTGATGAAATTAGAGGGAATAGCGATACTACCGACCATATAGAGTCTTCTTTAGATTTTAATGATACATATTCTGGAGTCGACACATCACGGATCAAGAGTTTCAGGCAGCAATTAACCATTTGGATAATGTTTGTACGCATCTGGTTTAAGCAGGAAAGAGCCCTTAAAGCCATCTACACCTCGGCGAAAGCGTCTGCCAGATGCAGCGACGATGTGTGTCGTGAATGTTTTGACTGTCCTATTAGGTTCAAGCAAGGCTGTATATTGTGAATATATGTACCATTGTAATATGTATGTAAGCATTTCATCTGTTTATGAGTCAGTGGCCTTCAAGACTTGACTTAACTCCCTGCTATTATGTTTCAGATCTGAGACATGATTGACTTTTACATTTTCATGATTTTAAACCCTTAGAGGACCTCTTTTCGATCGATGCCCGATCATCCATACAGTGGTTTGTCTGGATGAGTGGATATCCGTAGGATGGACTCAACGCCGCCTAGCGGCAAGTGCCCGTTACCTCCAGCAACTTCCGACTCGAAGGAGCAAGCCGGTAGAGATGGACTTGTTGAGCATTTTTTATTTTCTTTTGGTGGCTGCCTTGATTATTTTGTCTCTGGTAAGTCAAGAAGCCGCATACTAAGTGGAGTGGAGTTTTGCCATAAATGACACTGTTATTCGTTGATTCGGAGAGCCCTAAAGGGAATAATTTTCTAAAGGGTTGACGACCAGTATTGTTGCATCAGTTTGACTCCCATGTATTAGAGTGTTAAGCTGTGCAAACACCTCCCCGCTGGGAAGTATTGCCTTATGGATGTGGTTACAAAAGTGCCACTTTCCGTAAAAGTGCTGACGTGGAGCCATCATAAATAAACCAGAATACACAAAAGTTATCAGTTATCCAACTGGTAACTAGCAACACTAACACTATTTTAAACATTTTTTGTTATTGATTGAAATAAGCTGATGTAAACTTTAGCTACAGAGAAGCACCATGTAAAAAAAATGATATAAATTATTTTCACATGATTTTATCATTTTTGTTCCTTGTCTGAAATAGATCTGATATCATTCCTATTGTTTACAGTGTCTAGTGATAATATATGTCACCTCTGTGGCATATCCTGACTTGGGAAGGTATGAGAGTGAGAAATTTTTCCATGACCCCAAAAGGAAGGCAGAGAGTGAATTTCCAAGCATTCATGATCCACCCAGCGTTGACCTGACAGTTGTGGTACCAGCTTACAATGAAGAGGAGAGATGTAAGAGAGTTCAAATTATTGATTATAAATTCTGTACATGATTGTATAATTATACCCTGACATACCTCAACTGATAATGTGATAGATCTTAATTGTCCATAATCAGTTGTGGATTTTGGTGAGAGAAAATATGATGCATCAAAATATCCAGTCATTCAATCTATACATCTATCTATCAGGGCTCAATTTAGCTATAAAACATGCACCAGTGCAACCTATTGTTGAAAAGTGCAAACTAATATTTATTTCTACATGCACCAGTGAAACCTATTGTTGAAAAGTGCAAACTAATATTTATTTCTACATGCACCAAGTGCATGTTAATAAAATTCAAATTTGTGTCAGACTAACCCCTACTTTGAACACAGTGTATACCTCTAAGCTTATGTACCATGCTACATCACTAATCCCTGGGTTATTTGTAATTTGTCATCCATTTTGGGGCCTGACATCATGAAACTGTGGGTACTGCAAGATTATGTGCACATCCTATTATGTTTACAGCAATACAGTCATCAGAGATAATGACAGAGATGTACATATTCAGTTTATTCATGTATGGTTCATCTTTGATAAATTTATTTGACAGGAGTGCAACCTTATTTCGTCTGGTGCAACTAGGTGTTCATGGCAAAATGCACCTGGCGCAAGTTAAATGAAGTCCCTTAAATTGAGCCCTGAATTTATGTACATACATGTCACTACCATGATTGCACTTGAATACACTCATTAGTAATATACAAGTTGCAATACAGTTTCACTTTATAAGTTCAATCAACATGAGTTTGAAAATATTCAATCATCATTCATCACTAAGGCAAGAACATTGATGTGAAATATCTGGAAAGTTAACAAATCTATATATTACCAGCTGATAACTGAGTGTGGTTGTTAACAAGGTTTTCTTTCTGTTTGAAAAACCAATTGACCAATGATTGATGATAAAATGTAATATTAAAAATGAACTCTTATCAATTTATCATTTCTATTATGTATTTTGTATCAGAATTTACGAAATGTCAATATTAAGTTTAAATAACAACAAGAGTCAACAATCTACCAATAATGTGCGTGATAGCTAGACTATATTGGGAATAAATCAATTGCTTTAGCACATATATCCACCATGTGAACTGCTGTCTTGACAGGGTTTAACATGCTAAAGAAAATAATGAAATTAAGATACTTATCCTGTGGTTTGTGTCTGCAGTATCCAGTATGATGGATGAGGCCTTAGAGTACCTCGAGGACAGACAGGTGAGTGTGAGGTTAGACTCATGCATTTCAAGGATTTGCAGAACTAACATGTTGACAAATTGTACATGATAATATGACGATGATAGGATCTCTCACTTTGTGATCATGACTCATGTTACCATAGCTACAACATGTATAATATAGACACTTCTAATTTTCTGATTTATAATTGGAAAGATGTCTTATGATAAATCATACTTCCTGGAATATAATATTTGAAATTGTTATTCTTATAATGCTTATGATGGTATAAATATGAATAAATATGATAACAGTCTGCATTAATATATGTCTGAATGAATATTAACAGAATTGTAAAACAAATAGTATATGCTTTTACCATGAAAATGAAGAATTTGTGTCTTCATTTCAATAAGCAATAAGAATAAACATAAGTACACGTTTCTGTAAGCTGTCTCCTCCCCCCTCCCCCCTCCCCCGAGTTTGTAACAATGTTTTGTACCTCAGTTTTGATACCGAAAGTTGAGAAGTACAAAACATGACCATTTTTCTTTTCATTTGCAGCAAAGCAACCAATCATTCAGTTTTGAAATAATTGTTGTTGATGATGGCAGCAAAGATAAAACATCCGAGGTATGTAAACGTGATGTGATGTACATGGTGTATCATGTATAGGTTTGCGAGTGAGTTCGTTTTGCCTGGTGTGGCACAACAAACTCAGATTTGAATCCCAACGTTGTGGCAATGCATAAAGCTCAGTCTGTGTTCCTCACTTTGATTTAACAATAGTACCAGAATTCCAGATCAGCTCATTTTGTTGATATTGACTAACATTCAAAATATCCTATATACACATGTTGTTTTTAAAATGTGGTCACGATATAGAGGACTGTTTAGTCAAATGATAAAATTATGAAAACTGAGCATGCAGTAAGATTGGAGCCACAGAATACAAAAAAAATATTTGTCTCTCAATTCCTTCTGGTATATTATTGTGTAGTATTGTAAGCTATAATTAATGTGAAACTTGATTTGTTTTCCTTCTGTTTCAGGTAGCTTTAACCTATTCTGAAAAGTATGGTGTAGACAAAGTGCGAGTTCTAACGTTAGCGAAGAATAGAGGAAAAGGAGGAGCCATTAGATTGGTACATACTTAAGTCTGTATGTTGGGCAACCAGGGACTTATTATGGTTGATTGATAAGTTCCGATACTCACATAGAAAGAAAACCTTAATGCTGAAATCTTTTGAGCAAATTGTTTCTCATGTCTGTAAAATTATCTGTTTCCTTTGGAAAATGGACAGTGTTGAGGAATGTTGTCAAGTTTTCCATTTTCCAAAGGTCACAGGCCCCTACTTATATTACTGATTACATGTATGACTAAAAATAATTATTTTATTTTATTTCAGGGTATATTTGTTGGTCGAGGCAAACTGATGTTGTTTGCTGATGCTGATGGTGCAAGTAAATTCAGTGACTATAAAAAAATGGAAGTGGAATTGAAAAAAATAAATGGTCAGGTACGTCGAGATTTGTAAAGAGAGATTCTGCAGTCCCACAGAAAGCATATTCCCCTGTGTTAGACCATAACCTACTCTCTTCATGAACACACAATGCCATTTGGAAAGTGATCAAATGTAACCAATGTTATATTTGGGATAACACTTTCTTAGTGAAGAAAAGATTCTAGTACTTTTGGGGTTGAGTCCCATCCATTTTACACTTGTCAGAGGTGTACACAAAGTATATGATCTAGAGACTACCAGTTGTCAAACTTTCATTTTGTGGAAGCCTCGGTGGCTGAGTGGGTAAGATAGCTGACTTTGTGTGCTGGTGATTAGGTGCCTCACTCTGACAGAATCTGTACTGAGAAAGTGCTATCCCAGATATAACATTTGTTACATTCTCTTCATGTCGCGTGAAGTGGTGGGGTAGTCGAGAGGTTAAAGCGTTCGCTCGTCACACTGAAGACACAGTTTTGATTCTCCACATGGGCACAATGTGTGAAGCCCATTATTGGTGTCCCCGCTGTGATTATGCTGGAACATTGTTAATATTTGACGTCAAACCATACTCCCTCCCTGTCCCCTGTACCCCCATGTTTGTTGTAACCATGGTAACTTTGAAATATGATCCCTTAATGCATCTTGATAATTAACAGCTTTATCTACAGACTTCAAAAGTAAAAGTTATTGAAGCTTGCAGATCATTTTGCAAGCTTAACAATTGTTTGTTATGTTTGTAGTTTTTGTATTGTATTTTACAGGACAATATGTGTGTTGTGTGTGGGTCCAGAGCTCATTTGGAAAAAGATTCTATAGCCGAGGTAAGTTTAATTGAAAATAGTGGAATCCTCAAACGTAGATGTTTGTTTAACCAGTGATTTGAGTTATTATATCCCTTCTAGACAGGATGATAGTTTACCATGTTTCTGGCCTTAAAGTTGGGTCCAAAATGATGTGGCAATGCAAATTTTTCCTCCCTCCACCCTTAGGGTATATGCTGGATGTTTTCCTGCTACGATCCCATCCTTAGCGTACTCGTGGTCCAGTCTCACCGTGAGCAACGACCTCAAACAGAGCGTGGTGCATGCATTTCTCGGTTTATCCTTTGTTAGGTATACCCAGTGCCCTGTGTTCTATAGTTAGTACATACTGCACTCAGTCGCAACACAACATGAATGTACATCCAACGAATCCACGTCAGATGAGATGTATGTATGTTCAGTCCAAGTTCAATTTACCCTGGTTATATCAAAAGTACAGAGCCCCTTTTTACAAAGTTATTTCAGTGCTGCAACTGTCGTAAGTCTATGTTAAAGTATGGGAGTTACAATCATGTTAGTGCTATGACTGTCGTAAGTCTATGTTAAAGTTTGGGAGTTACAATCATGTTAGTGCTATGACTGTCGTAAGTCTATGTTAAAGTATGGGAGTTACAATCATGTTAGTGCTATGACTGTCGTAAGTCTATGTTAAAATATGGGAGTTACAATCATATTAGTGCTGCAACTGTCGTAAGTCTATGTTAAAGTATGGGAGTTACAATCATGTTAGTGCTATGACTGTCGTAAGTCTATGTTAAAGTATGGGAGTTACAATCATGTTAGTGCTATGACTGTCGTAAGTCTATGTTAAAGTATGGGAGTTACAATCATGTTAGTGCTATGACTGTCGTAAGTCTATGTTAAAATATGGGAGTTACAATCATATTAGTGCTGCAACTGTCGTAAGTCTATGTTAAAGTATGGGAGTTACAATCATGTTAGTGCTATGACTGTCGTAAGTCTATGTTAAAGTATGGGAGTTACAATCATGTTAGTGCTATGACTGTCGTAAGTCTATGTTAAAGTATGGGAGTTACAATCATGTTAGTGCTATGACTGTCGTAAGTCTATGTTAAAATATGGGAGTTACAATCATATTAGTGCTGCAACTGTCGTAAGTCTATGTTAAAGTATGGGAGTTACAATCATGTTAGTGCTATGACTGTCGTAAGTCTATGTTAAAGTATGGGAGTTACAATCATGTTAGTGCTATGACTGTCGTAAGTCTATGTTAAAGTTTGGGAGTTACAATCATGTTAGTGCTATGACTGTCGTAAGTCTATGTTAAAGTATGGGAGTTACAATCATGTTAGTGCTATGACTGTCGTAAGTCTTTGTTAAAGTATGGGAGTTACGATCATCTTCGTACTACGACTGTCGTAAATCTATGTTAAAGTATGGGAGTCACAATCATGTTAGTGCTATGACTGTCGTAAGTCTATGTTAAAGTATGGGAGTTACAATCATGTTGGTGCTATGACTGTCATAAGTCTTTGTTAAAGTATGGGAGTTACGATCATCTTCGTACTACGACTGTCGTAAATCTATGTTAAAGTATGGGAGTCACAATCATATTAGTGCTATGACTGTCGTAAGTCTATGTTAAAGTATGGGAGTTACAATCATGTTAGTGCTATGACTGTCGTAAGTCTATGTTAAAATATGGGAGTTACAATCATATTAGTGCTATGACTGTCGTAAGTCTATGTTAAAATATGGGAGTTACAATCATATAAGTGCTATGACTGTCGTAAGTCTATGTTAAAATATGGGAGTTACAATCATATTAGTGCTATGACTGTCGTAAGTCTATGTTAAAGTATGGGAGTTACAATCATGTTAGTGCTATGACTGTCGTAAGTCTATGTTAAAATATGGGAGTTACAATCATATTAGTGCTGCAACTGTCGTAAGTCTATGTTAAAGTATGGGAGTTACAATCATGTTAGTGCTATGACTGTCGTAAGTCTATGTTAAAGTATGGGAGTTACAATCATGTTAGTGCTATGACTGTCGTAAGTCTATGTTAAAATATGGGAGTTACAATCATATTAGTGCTATGACTGTCGTAAGTCTATGTTAAAGTATGGGAGTTACGATCATCTTCGTACTACGACTGTCGTAAGTCTATGTTAAAGTATGGGAGTTACAATCATATTAGTGCTATGACTGTCGTAAGTCTATGTTAAAATATGGGAGTTACAATCATATTAGTGCTATGACTGTCGTAAGTCTATGTTAAAATATGGGAGTTACAATCATATTAGTGCTATGACTGTCGTAAGTCTATGTTAAAGTATGGGAGTTACAATCATGTTAGTGCTATGACTGTCTTAAGTCTATGTTAAAGTATGGGAGTTATGATCATCTTCGTACTACGACTGTCGTAAGTCTATGTTAAAGTATGGGAGTTACAATCATGTTAGTGCTATGACTGTCGTAAGTCTATGTTAAAATATGGGAGTTACAATCATATTAGTGCTGCAACTGTCGTAAGTCTATGTTAAAGTATGGGAGTTACAATCATGTTAGTGCTATGACTGTCGTAAGTCTATGTTAAAGTATGGGAGTTACAATCATGTTAGTGCTATGACTGTCGTAAGTCTATGTTAAAGTTTGGGAGTTACAATCATGTTAGTGCTATGACTGTCGTAAGTCTATGTTAAAGTATGGGAGTTACAATCATGTTAGTGCTATGACTGTCGTAAGTCTTTGTTAAAGTATGGGAGTTACGATCATCTTCGTACTACGACTGTCGTAAATCTATGTTAAAGTATGGGAGTCACAATCATGTTAGTGCTATGACTGTCGTAAGTCTATGTTAAAGTATGGGAGTTACAATCATGTTGGTGCTATGACTGTCATAAGTCTTTGTTAAAGTATGGGAGTTACGATCATCTTCGTACTACGACTGTCGTAAATCTATGTTAAAGTATGGGAGTCACAATCATATTAGTGCTATGACTGTCGTAAGTCTATGTTAAAGTATGGGAGTTACAATCATGTTAGTGCTATGACTGTCGTAAGTCTATGTTAAAATATGGGAGTTACAATCATATTAGTGCTATGACTGTCGTAAGTCTATGTTAAAATATGGGAGTTACAATCATATAAGTGCTATGACTGTCGTAAGTCTATGTTAAAATATGGGAGTTACAATCATATTAGTGCTATGACTGTCGTAAGTCTATGTTAAAGTATGGGAGTTACAATCATGTTAGTGCTATGACTGTCGTAAGTCTATGTTAAAATATGGGAGTTACAATCATATTAGTGCTGCAACTGTCGTAAGTCTATGTTAAAGTATGGGAGTTACAATCATGTTAGTGCTATGACTGTCGTAAGTCTATGTTAAAGTATGGGAGTTACAATCATGTTAGTGCTATGACTGTCGTAAGTCTATGTTAAAATATGGGAGTTACAATCATATTAGTGCTATGACTGTCGTAAGTCTATGTTAAAGTATGGGAGTTACGATCATCTTCGTACTACGACTGTCGTAAGTCTATGTTAAAGTATGGGAGTTACAATCATATTAGTGCTATGACTGTCGTAAGTCTATGTTAAAATATGGGAGTTACAATCATATTAGTGCTATGACTGTCGTAAGTCTATGTTAAAATATGGGAGTTACAATCATATTAGTGCTATGACTGTCGTAAGTCTATGTTAAAGTATGGGAGTTACAATCATGTTAGTGCTATGACTGTCTTAAGTCTATGTTAAAGTATGGGAGTTATGATCATCTTCGTACTACGACTGTCGTAAGTCTATGTTAAAATATGGGAGTTAGCTCTACATATAAAGTACAGTATGTTTATCTTCTAGTTAAGCCCTGGGCTAAAGTATGTGCATTTCCTGTAATGCTTTAGCTGTTAACATGGTTACTGCTGAAACAAACATGGAAGAATTTTTGTGTTTGCAGCGTTCTGTATTCCGAACATTCCTGATGTATGGGTTTCACTTCCTGGTGTGGTTTCTGTGCGTGAGAGGAGTCAAGGACACGCAGTGTGGCTTCAAACTCATGACAAGGGAGGCCGCCATTTTGCTTTTCTCAAATTTGCATGTAGAAAGATGGTGAGTTGAGAACCTATGATTACATACTGTAAATCTCGAAAGTTTTATGAGCAGGAAAGTACTGCGAAAACACACACACAATAGTGACACACACTCACAACAGCTTCATGACGCAGTTATATTTGCGGTCCAACAAGAAACAAAAAGCGGAAGAAGGCATATTTCTTGGAGTCACTTCCACACATTGTCAACCAGCCTCAAATCCTGTTTCCCTAATTACACATTGTCACTCAGTGTCAGTAGCCTACTTGGGAAAGTTCTCTGACCTGCCACGTCTGGTCAAATTTCTTACATTACACTGAGAAGTCCAGACATACACCAGCCATAAACAAACTACTGAGCAAATGGTGTCCCATTTTATTCATGTTCAGGCTGGGTGATGGAGTAATGGCAGCCAAGCCTTCAACCATCCAGTCAGGAACTTGGTTCCTGCTTAGATGAGAGTCCATCTCAAGGGAATATTTGCCTTACTTGGGCTCAAAATAACCTTCAAACGAGTCCGAGTGGAATTCATATGATCTGCGCAGAGGAAAACTTCTCCTGGAGTGGCACCTAGATGGAAATAACTTGGAGCTATGCCCAGGTGATGCTGATACCTGAGAGGACAAAGCCTTGGACGAAGATGGGCCACTGATGAGTGCAGGTGGTGCAGGCGTAGTAAGCGCATCAGACGGACGAGATGTAGGCCTAAGTGCAGGTGCTACAGGTGGTGTAAACATCGGAGACCATGCTGGATCCATAAACCGTGCCCGGGGGCAGGGGTGGCCCAGTCGTCTTAGGCGCCGTGATTCGCTGTGCAGAGTTGCATCCCTTGGGCAAGCCAGAAACCTATGATTGTGGGTTCGAATCATGGTTCGCCCCGATTATGTTTCTAGGTTTGTCAGCACCATACCTGTGCTCGTGGGTTTCACCAAAGTGGTAAATGTCTGAGACCTGCATCACTTCGGGCTTTCCTCCCACATTAAGCTGACATGCTGCGATATAACTGGAACACTGTTAAAAGTGGCGTTAAACCCAACTCACTCACGATAAACTGTGCATGCAAGGGCTGAGGTGGTAGCTGCTGGAATGGCATCTGCACTGGTGGGAAGCCAAGTGGAGCGGTTGGCAGACCAAATCCTTGAGGCACAGCAGACATAAGCACTTGAGGAGGCGTTTAGAGGCTCAAGTGGAGGAACTGACGGTGAAGGATGTGCTTGGTCAAGTGCAAGCATCACAGAGGTCGTAGGCATCTGAGAAGCCATTGGCACCTGGGGCAGTAATTTTGAATCTAGAAAACATGGAGGTTTAATAAGGGTTAAAATTATGCAGTAGAAAAGTGAAAACCCTTAAATTGCCAAACAGGGAGCTTTAGGTAAGACAATATAAATGAATTACCAAGCTGTAAGAAAAGAACGAAGGACGTGAGAAATGAGAACGTGACCATGTGGCAAATCAAAATGGCTAATTGGAACAACAAAGAACATGATTTTACCGTGACTTGTAGCCATCATCATGTGCAAAATAATGTGACAGCAAACATATATGAAAATATGTGAAGACACATGCCATAGAAGTGATAGAATTCACAATACATGCTGAATAAAACAACAATCAAAAGGATGCCAGAAAAATCACTTTTTTATACAGGCCTTGCTAGTCTGGGTGACGAGCAGTAATGTGACATTGAACCCAACCATGGTCATGTGGGTGTTGTGTGATGGGGTTAGCCACACAACTAGTTGGAACAACTGCTTCTTCAGCTGGACCTCACACAGTTTGTCTTTCTGTAAAAATCAGCAGTAAATGCATTAAGGAGTAATGCAGGATAAGTATACAAATGTAAACCACATTTAAATTTTGCTTAGAATTGTACAATCAAAGTATATCACATCTTCTGTTTATCATGTTTAGTAAGTTTTGCTTGGAAATGTTTTTGTTTGTTTCAGGGCATTTGATGTAGATATGTTGTATCTTGCTCAGCACTTCAAGATGCCTTTAGGAGAGGTAGCCATTGCATGGCAGGAGATTGATGGTGAGTTACTGTCTAGCATGCAAGGCCACACGTTTGGGATTATTTATCCCTATACACAGGCCCGCCCCTTCTGAAAAGCAGACGGTCCAAGAAATAAATAAAAAGTGAAACTATTATTTGTATTATGTCTCCCGCTAGTAATATAGACCCTCAATAAAAAAATGGTACTATTTCTAATGAGATGTCCAGATTATCGAATCATCGCTATCAAGAAATGTCCTTTGTGTACTATTTAATGTTCAAAAACGTTCAGTATGAAACTGTCCAAGAAGTGGAGGGTTTGGAATAACAGGGTCCGTACTAACCAGGTTTCACTGCATTAAGACATTCATGTTTTGGGCCTCACTTTTTAATAGCCAGCTAGCAATATTTTATCATTGTCCTTGAAAGCCAAAATCTCTTTATAAAGAAATCCTGGCCCCCATAATTTGAGACGAAACTGGCTTCCTAAACTTGTTAGTTTTGATTTAAGACTTCAGTGGAACCCTGTTTATCCAGACACTCTTAGTCCAGAAACTCGCAGTATACGACTAACAGTATAGAATCATTTATAAATGATTTTTGTAAATCTAGCTAATTGCTCTGAGAATGCTTCAGTCCTGATTAACAGGTTTATTGAAGCGCCCTGAGCTTCCATGTAAATGGAATGGCACATTGTATATGGACTTATTGTTAAAACGGTTTCACTGTGCAACATGTCACTTCATCGGGATGTCACTGTATTTCACAATATTCATATAATTTTTTAAATATTTATTCTAATTTAATAATTTTCTGCCACATTTATAAAAATTACCATGGATAAATGTACAATGAGCATGATGAAGGCAGACCATTCAGTTCTAGACATGTCTATTTCATATTTAGCATTTATTGATTAATTTCAGGTCTATATGGGATTTTTTTATCTGAACACATAAAGAATAACTAATCTTATTATTAATCAAAATATCATTATACTTTTGAGTCAATATATAATGATAATAAACTTTCAAATTAATGAGGGGAGGGTCGGGTAGCCTAGTGGTTAAAGCGTTCACTCATCACGCCAAAGACCTGGGTTCGATTCCCGACATGGGTACAATGTGTAAAGCCCATTTCTGGTGTCCCCCGCCGTGATATTGCTGGAATATTGCTAAAAGCGGCATAAAACCATACTCACTCACCCCAATTCAAATTAATGACAACCTATATGAGTGAGTGAGTGAGTTAAAATTTAATGTTGCATCAGCATTATTTCAGCCATATAGCGACAAGAACAAGTTGATATATACACAAGTGAGTCATGAATACAAAGTTATATTTAAGAACAAATTTATCAAAACATATTTGGACACAGCAATAACAAACTATATGAGCATTGATGAGGAACATTAGGTGTTTATTTGTGTTTTCCAGGATCAAAAATGGTTCCAGTCTGGAGCTGGCTGCAGATGGGTCGCGACCTGCTTCTTATACGTCTTCGGTACATTCTAGGTGCTTGGAGGATCAACAGTAAACCCAAGTCAGAATAGAGTTATCTCCCTTGCCTGTTGCTTTCGTTGCATCTACTCTGCAGTGAATGTCGTGTGGGCAGCTACTACAGAACCAAAATTTAATTTTTATGACTTGTGTTCATGGAAAACATGCATTTTAATAACTATTTCTGTTAATGATTTTGCTTAAAATGTCAGATTCAATGGGTGGATTTTCAATAGAAATCCTGTTTTGGTTGGTCATCACATCTGTACATAACGTTATGTTCTTGCATTCTTTGTTGTTTTTGTTTTCTTATTTACTTCCTTGTTGTCCTTGTTAATATGACAAAGTCTTTGCACTATGTTACGAGCATCCTTCATTATAATCATAACATCTCTTCTCCATGAAACCCCTTTACTCCTGGATGGTAATTTCTGATGAAATAGTATTTTTTTAGAAAAGTGTTCTGTAGTTGGCCAAGTACGAAAGTTGGACCTGAGATACTTGATTTAGAATACCCTAACATTTTTAAAAGTGTATATAAGTACATAAGAGTTGTATTGTATACTACTAAAAAGTCAAGGACTACCCGATTATTTTATATTACTGTAGTTATTATATCTTCCCGAGGCAAGAGAGTTAACTGACTATAAAAGTCCAGTTTCCACCCTTGCCGAACTAGGCTGGTATTATGGAGTTACATTATGGCTGGGCTAACCAGTCTATGCATAGTCCAATCAAAATCACGCACCAAAATCGAAATCCGGTTCATAAACTGTCGTTCAGTTTTCGGTTAAATGCAGGATTTGCCAAGCATGTGCACTGCCAACTAGCTGTCAGCAGATATTTTCCAAAACTTTTCCTGTTTTTAATGAAGGTGCTCACGTGATTTGATGCATTTCGCAATGTGAGACCTGTTTTATCACAATATAGATCTTGATTATCGATCAGATCGTCCTGACTCAGCGCCACCATTTTGTGTAAAGCAAATGCAAGTGATACGAGAGGTGGAATCTGATTGGTCCATAGGAGAGGCATAGAAGGGACATAACTCATAATAGCCACTGGTGGCGCTATGATCGAACCCAGGAATTCCAGCCTAGTTCGGCAAGGGTGGAAACTGGACTTTTTAAGTCAGTTAACTCTCTTGCCTCGGGAAGATGTAGTTATTATGTCATTGCATGACCGATTACCTAAAGTATAATGAAAGATTCATGTGGTCCTTAACCTTTAATGAGAACACATGTATATTAAAGACTTTCCCATATTTAAAGTTGATATTACTGGATAACTGTATTATATAAACTGTATCCTCCGTATTTATGCAATTTTAAATATTGTAAGGTTATTTTTTAATTGGCATGCCAGTTCATTGCGAGAATGAATGACTGACTGTATGTAAGCCATATTGGCATGAAGAACATTTGTAGTATTTTTGCATCTGATAGTTTTCAGTGTTCATTAAACTGTGCTGCTGATTCTGCTTCACTGGGTTCATACTGATTGGTTGTGTTTATTGACATGTTGACTTAAATGAGAAATACCGGTATACATCAAACTCAATATCAAAACTCAATTTTTCCGACATTTCTTTTTTATATCACAGATGCAGTGGATGAAATTTACAAATACGAGTACTTTTTTTATATTCAACACATGGTATATATCCACATTGTTTGTGTAACATTGTATATCACACAATGTAAGTATGCACATTTCTTACATATTCCATCAAATTTGGAAATAACAAAGTCAAATTCAAAATATAACCGACATCAAATATAAATATATGAGGCAAAGAGAAAAACTCATTTTTATACTTGTGGATATAATCTTAGCTTTTATCACATGTGGCAATATATAAATTTCAAGAATTTCTTGTTTATTTACTAGTTGAATCTTTTTCTCCAATATTCAGCTAAATTTTTGAGCTGAGAAATTGCTAATAGAAATTATTATTATGTAACAATTTTTGAATTGACTTGGTTATATCTAAGATTGACTGTTTTCTCTGTTATTCACTTGTATCCATGGTAACATGAAACTGTCACAATCAAAGGTTACATCACAAATGTTGTTTTTTTCATCATTCAAGTATGTTGCTGTAAATGCTCAATTTGTACAGTGTTGAAAATATGAAATGTTATTCAATTTATTCCAGATATCTCGAACAATGGAAAATGTACAAAATATGTACTAAAGTCTTTAGAATATTGAAAAAATAACTTGAGAACTCTTCTGAAACCTTTGCACAGTACATGACAGACAGAGGCATTGTTTAATGGAGGTGAAATATAGATCGAAAACAAGAATACCATTAAAACTGTATAATGATTTATCATATAATGGGTAGGTTTCTCGGAAGGATAAAGCCAACGGATAAAAACGATATCCGTTGGGGTCATATGCGGATAGAGATGCAAATATCAAAGGTCAAGTATAAACTACTTTCACTGTTTATAAACAAACATGGCGTCGCCCTCATCATTCGGGGATCGAGTCAGAATTAACCATCGGGAATCTGGATAAACTACAGGGAAAATTGCTATCATTATCAAAAGAACAGTCTAATATACTGAAAATCAGTCTCTAACTGTGACGTAGCTAAGGCATTTTATAAGTTTGGGCAACTTTGGAGATATTAATTTCGAAACAATTTTGCGAGGGCACGAGGCCTAGCCAAGCGGGATCAGTAGCCATATCTGTGCTTGTAGACCTCTGCGGCTTGAAACCTG
Source organism: Haliotis rufescens (assembly GCF_023055435.1). Classification (NCBI taxonomy): domain Eukaryota; kingdom Metazoa; phylum Mollusca; class Gastropoda; order Lepetellida; family Haliotidae; genus Haliotis; species Haliotis rufescens. Next base: position 39,194,584 of record NW_025964361.1, on the reverse strand, counting down.
CTCCACAAATTAAAATAGTTGGATTTGTCCGAAATATGTTTGAATTGTTACCTTGTTTCGTTTTGTCGCTGTGTGTACATCTAACTGCACTTCTTAAGGTTATGACAGGACAGACCGACTGTCAACAACGACTGACCGTGGCCGTGACGTCTCATAGACTAGGGTTAGAGTAGCTTCCCTTTGACAAAGGGCAGTTACTCTAACGGACAGACAGATGGATTGCCGCGAAAGGCAATTAAAAACAATTGTTGTTTTGCGTATATGTTGCTTCGCCACTGTATAAGAAACAGATTTCAGTTGGAACTATATTGGCTACTGTCACTGTCCGACTGACACATCACTTACCCTGTGACGTAATAAATATTAATGCGCGCATTCCAGAAAAACTCGCAATGTTTCGGTTATGTATGTGAGAGAGGGAAAGCGATTTTGAAGCACAGAATTAAAGAATGACATTATATGATAAAGAGGTTATCACGCTTGTGTGTTTGGGGATGGTAAATATCCTGTATTAGGAATAAACACTATGTATTTAGCTCGCCAAGGCTCGCTAAATACAATGTTTATTCCTAATGCAGGATATTTACCATCCCCAAACACACTCGCGTGATAACCTCTATATAACAGACACTTTAGCCACAGAAGCCCTTTTTTTAAAACAGTCCTCTGTATATAATTTTCATACAGAGAATGGTTTTGACAGTAAACAGTCATACAATAGATACCACTCAAAAGTTAAGTACCACCCAATTCTTTCATATTATTATAGTTATTCTTTCATCGCATTACAGATTAACTACAGTAATTATGACATAATCATGGCATAACAGATTAACTGTAGTAATATGAAAGAATCAGGTGATCCTTAACTTCTTTTGTGTAGTATATTTTAATGAGTAATTCAGATTCTTGTGCAAGCAAGCACAAACTAGATTTCGGGCAACTGTATTGCCTCATGTGCTGTATTTGCCATAGATAGTGCTCCACTTGAGTATTTCCAAATTTGTGTGTTAAAATATCATCACTACTTGGGGTGGTTTGGTAGCCTGGTGGTCCTAACGTTTGGTCTTTACGATCTGGGTTTGATTCCTCACATGGAAAAGTGGCAAGTTGTCACAAAAATAAACCTATTTTTCTTGTACTTTTTCATTACGAAAAGTATTAAGCTAGTAGTTTCATAGCCAAAACAATACAAATATCACAAGTAACTAATATATTTTTTTCATTAAAACGGTTTACATTTTTCACATTTACCGAGAGTTCTATTTTGATGGGTTAAGGTAACTTTGATCTTGGGAATGTATCGGATACCATGTGTCGTCTCAGCATAAACTGGTACTTGATATCTTTTATGTTGAGACTAGACAGGGACCCTATCAAAGTGGCACCAATTACGTCAGAATCTAAGGGGGATAACTCAGGTCTGTTTAGCTCGGAAAACGAAGGCCTCATTACGGCATAACATTTTCACATATATTGTGAGCTTCCTACTTTCACTGTCAGAATAATGAGTGTATTTTTTCAAACACTGATATTAACTAATTCTTAAATTGAGGTTTGTTTCAAATAAGAAAGAAAGTGATTTTTGCGTGTACACTTTCCCTAAGGACATTCACCGTTTTGTGCATTAGCCATGATAGTCTGTGATTGTTTCTCACTCACTGTGTACATTTGTAGTGAAGAATCAGGGGCACTGAGGTCAAATACAGCACTGACATTTTGAAGAGTTCTCAAGGATATTTTGATAAATATATTTATGTTTAATTGAAGCTGCTGTTACTTATGCTGGGGTCATGTAGGGTGTTTTTAGTCTGCCTCTCGGTCCTTGAACGATACTATTTCCCTCCCGACCAGCCCTCACTGTAATGCTACAGCCCTTAACAAAGTCTAGGTATTCCACAGGCACTGATACTCCCGTCTCACTGGGGCACCTTTTAATACTGTAAATCTTGAAATTAACGCGAGCTTGAATTAAATGCGAAAAATGCAAGTGGTCTTTGCTCGCATTTTAAATTTCGCATTTATATCAACAATAAGACATTTTGGATAGCAAAAATACCAACTTAGACATACACTGATGTATTCCACACCACTGTTTATTGAGCAGCACTTGTAAATAAAGTATATAAACAATGTCATCTAAACACTAATTACGTCCTGTGAATTGTCACTGCTGGGGTCAAGACAAGAGTTCTTCTCACTTATGTCATCACACCTGCAAGTCCAGAGAGACACCACCCTTTGTTCTTTGCGACTGCGTCAAAGGCCGACACGAGCCAGCGCGCATGTATTGTTTTTGCGGAAGTACTTTACTCAGCGCTAATAAGCGGTGCTATTTGGTGTGTGATTAGATCAATGTATGGTTGGATTAAGGTGAGGATTATAAACCTGTCTGAGGACATCTTTTGATAGAAATCCACTGATGATTGAGAGGAGGGGGTGTTGCATTCATATTGAGTCGCATTTTTGGTTAGGGTCCAGTGGTCGCATTCTTTTGGAGACGCATTAATTTCACGATTTACTGTATGTAAGTATGTAGTTGCTTGTTTCTATCAAAATTATACATTTTCAGAGACTAGGCGTTAGTCTAAGGGTACCACAGAAATGTACCCCAGGAAATGTTTTGAATACAAAAATGTACCCAAGCATGAATCCAATAAAGAAATTTACCTCAGCTGGAATTTACCTTACCTAGCAATGGAGCTGCTTGATGGTGTTCTTATGTTCCAATATAATCCATTTAATATCAACATCACAGTCATCACATTTACAACAATCTTTTTGCAGCTTGATGCTTTACATTACAAGACTTTGGACTCGGTGTATAGGGTATTTTTCTGTGTTGCGATTTTGGTGAGGGTACATTTTTGTTTGCTTTGTTTGATGTTTAACCCAACACTCTGCAGTATTCTATCTATATTATGGCGGTCTGTAAATAATCGATTCTTGAGTGATTGACATCTTTAGTATCGATCTACGCAATTGGGATACGATTATATGCATCAACCAAGTTAGCGAGCCTAGCGTGATCCGTAACTCGCCTCTTACATATTTGTATGCTAGTAGGTACCCTGGGCAGTCATCTCAAGTACCCGGTATGACATTGACCCCTTCAGCCATACTAACTGCATATATTTACAGACTTCAGGTGCTTATGTGTGATTATTTTGTTGCAAGAATGAGTATTTATCGTGTTGGGATATGTTGGCATCGTCTGGATGGGGAAATGTGAGTACAGAAATAAACAATATTACTCTTTTGTCTTGTATTGTTCTGTATTTACTTGGCCCAGTCACCTAAGGCGCCGTATTTCGCTGTCTGAGTTGCATCCCTTGGTCACACCGGAAACCTATTATCATGGGTTCGATTCCCAGTTCACCCGATTATGTTTCTTGGTTTGTCAACAGCATACCCATGCTCGTGGGTTTCACCAAATTGGTAAAAGTCTGAGACCTGCATGACTTCAGGCTTTCGTCCGACATTAAGCTGACATGCGTGCTATTTCAAGTGTACTCACAGTAATGTGGAGCGGTCCTGTAGCCTAGTGGTTAAAGCGTCCGCTCATCATACCGAAGACCCGGGTTCGAATCCAGACATGGGTACAATGTGTGAAGCCCATTTCTGGTGTCCCCCGCCGTGATATTGCTGGAATATTGCTAAAAGCGGCGTAAAACCAAACTCACTCACTCACCACAGTAATGCTTATTTTATGGCTATGTTTTTCATTGTAACCTTATTTATGTCCATCAGTATATATATGGCGTCTTTGTAAACATAACAGTTTTAGGAAAAGATTTGTGGCTTTAGTGAGTTGTCTCCCCTAGGCGTGTGTGCATCAAGCTCCTCACAGCGATAGCCGATCTGTGGATCTCTCTGTACTATCACTGCCACCAGTCATAGCTCCCCACTGTGCTTGGGAGCCTGCAACCATGCATGGAGTTAAACATGCAACCAACTGACCTTTATGTTTGCAAACAAGTGATGACTGTCGTGTTGCCAAATACTCTTCCTCAAGCTAAATGTTTTGTTTGTCAATTTGAATTTCTATTTCATTTCAACTATTACGTAAGTAGTATAGAGCTGAGGTTAGGGGGAAGTTTGGTGCTGCTCCGTTAGCCTGCAACCTCGGGCCAATCTGATTTAACAAATTCATCTGGAAATCGATGCCAACATACATATTTCTAGGTTCAAATCATTAAAAAAAACAATATTTTCTCAGAAAACCCACTTATCGAAATAAAACTTTGCACTGTACCTCTCCTATTGGTTTAGAAACGGTATGCCCCATTGGCATTGTAAAAAAAATCCATGAAGTAGTTTTTAAGTTCTAGGTCGCACAAATGTTAAAGTAAAAATATATTCTAATTTCAAAACATGAAAAAAGCAATATTTTCTCAGAAAAAACTTATATCGAAATTAAACTTTTGCACTGCACCTCTTCTATTAGTATGGAAACTGTTCCTTCAATTTGAAAAGAATCCATGAAGTTGTTTTCTAGTTATAGGTCGCATAAATGTTTAAGTAAAAAAATCTAAGTAAGAAAATGAAAAAAAGCTGTATTTTTGCAGAAAATCCAAATATTGAAAACAAACTTCACACTGCGCCTCTCCTACGGGTATAAAAAGTGTTCACCAAGTTTGACAAGAATCTTATGTGGTAATTTTCAAGTTATTGTCGCACAAAATGTCAGATGGACATGTGGATGGAAGGAATTCCTTGGTATAACTATATAACAAGATCCTTCAAGACATTATAAAACAAGATCCTTCATGACATTTACCTTGAATTGCAATAGAGTACATTCGTGAATGTCTGACCTTTTAACTTTTAATCTGTCAAGAAATGACTAGACTTGATTTAAATATTTTGACATTCCAGTTTATGGACATCAATTCATATTTGATTTATGTTTCATGTATATATTAATCAATACACTGTAAAGTCACCTTAAGATGTATAAAATATCATTTTGGACTGCATGATTTAGAGTTTAGATTACTGCTGGAAAGTTAAAATTATTAAAATATAAAAGTCTGAGGCTGCAGTGTATGCAGTGGAAGCCAGTGGAAGCCAGCAGCAGAATGAAAAATCATGAGCTGTAGTTAATGTACATGGCAGTTGTCTCCCCTGGCTTGGCTGGAGCCGTAGATAATGTTCATGGCAGTTGTCTCCCCTGGCTTGGCTGGTGTCATAGATTAATGTACAGGGCAGTTGTCTCCCCTGGCTTGGCTGGCGTCAAGCTCCTTCCCAGCGCGTGACACCTTCGTTACACTCTCGGTAACATCGCTGCCACCATTACAAGAATCTTTAAATTTGCCCTCTAACCCCAAATGTACCCCTTAGAAAGTTGCAAGGACAACATGTACACATCACATTTGGTACTGGTACACCCATAGCCCTTAGAAAGTTGTAAGGTAAGCAGTACACATCACAATAGGGACAAGTACACCCATAGCCCTTAGAAAGTTGTAAGGTAAGCAGTACACATCACATTAGAGACTGGTACAACTATAGCCCTTAGAAAGTTGTAAGGTAAGCAGTACACATCACATTTTGTACTGGTACACCCATAGCCCTTAGAAAGTTGTAAGGTAAGCAGTACACATCACATTAGGGACTGGTACACCCATAGCCCTTAGAAAGTTGTAAGGTAAGCAGTACACATCACATTAGGGACTGGTACACCCATAGGCCTTATAAAGTTGTAAGGTAAGCAGTACACATCACAATAGGTTCTGGTACACCAATATCTCTAAAAATAAGTTGTAAGGAGAACAGTACACATCACATTAGGTTCAAAGTTTTATTTTTAAAATTATATATTTTTGCCCTTTTATAGCATAAACAATATATGTGTATGGGCGAAGCCATACCAAAAATTGAGCTAAGATTGTTATGCTAGATAATCCTCATGTTCAAGACTTCCTATGTAGTTTAACAGGACATTGTTTACAAGTGGATTGATACTGTTACCATGGAAACAGGCATTATGACATAATGGGATACGACTATTATGTAATGGTAAACAAGACACGGTCAACATGGAAACATCAAACGTGTTATGTATAGACTGTTAGGAGATTCTTGGTAGCACTGGTATTTGGATGAAGTCAACACGGAAACCAACATAAACAAAACATGTCACTAATATAACATCTAAATATCGTGCGTAGAATTAATTTCCGTCAATTTTTATTAATGTGAAAATAATATATTCACACCAAAAAGCTGAATTTCCATATTAGTAATGACTTGATTTGACATGATATACTGGCTCTTGTAATACTGTATAATTTTGATTTATTCTTCTGGCCAATGTTTATATACTGAAGGAATAAAGTAAGGGAACAGCAATACAACTGAAGAGATTCTCCTGCTGTCTTCAGCATGAATGCCTCAATTACTGAAAAAAATGAATTAAAAAATCAATGCTACTATCTGGCATGTTCATAATATTAACAGACAACCTCTGGTAACCTATGATATATACGCAATATCAAATCAATTATGATCTTTCAAACGTTTCCTTCTACATGTGTTCCTTTATTTATTTCCTTCAGTATATTCTAACAAAAACGAAAGATATTTTAAAATATAAACAGACATAAAAACAGTCCAAAAAAATTGTCCTCAGAATCATTACCTCAAGAATAAGTGTCTTAATTTACCTTAACTTTCAGATTCTTAGAGAAAAAAAAGGTACTTTACTTCTTTAAGTTTAAGGAGTGGGACAGGGATCAGTATTAAAACAATGCAGTCATTTTGCTGCAATCGGAAAACCAACAAGTTCATCACTTGGTTACATGCAGTTGTTAGGGAAATGGTATATCAATATTTCATTCAGTGTGATGATTTTTATAGGCTAACAATGGTAGTCCGACTAGAAAGGCATTTCCTGAGTAAAGCTGGGTAACATAAAGGGCATTCATTTATATGGTTGCCATGGAAACTGAACATATTATATTTGAAAAAAAACAAAAAACATTTTATTTTACGAATGATGAAATAGCACTGACATATAACTACAAAACTGAAGCTGAAGTACCGGTAGCCATTTTGAAATGTAAATTGCTATTTCTAGACATAAATCTTTGATTAGCATTGTGTTACATTTTGATTACAGTCTGATTTTGATTACTTTGCTCTGATATGTTAATATCCAGCATAATATCATACCAACAAACTCTAACCTCAGTTAAATTACTGATGTTCACATCAATACCAAGATGATGTAAAAATACTTATGAGAAATATTAGAACAATTATGAAACAAATTCCATCAATATATAATCAACCATTTCAAAAGTCATCAATCCACCACTGTGGCCAATACAAAATTAAATTAGAATCTTAATATTTTCTTCGGTTGAACAAAAATGTTTTCAGCAGGTTAGATATTGCGTATTTGTCATAACATATGCAATATATTTATATTTGAAGTTAGATGTGTCAATGATTGTGTTGAGTAGTAAGGAGGTGGTACAAGACAGATACAGCTGGTACAAAAAAAATCCCTGTGATTTCCACTGTACAGACTGCCATGTATCACTGGTGTGTCATATTTATTAATATCTTTTTGGTAACTATGGCAACAACCATTTCTATGTACAACTATCTTCTCTCCATCACTTTGGCACATATGAGTTGATTATTTTGTACATCATAAATAACTCTATGATATATCTACAACAGCTCTTTTCCTTCTGCAAAGCATCACTTAACATACCCTCATATCTGAGGTATCTAAGTAGTCTTTGAAGCACAGGAACATTAAACAATCAGCATTTTAACAAACTTGAAAAATGTATACATCTATTCCGAACCTCTGTTAATATAAAACAAATAACAGAAATTTGCATACAGTCCAGTCGTTTCAGATGTTGCTATAAAATTGCCCACTTTTATAAATACACACGACCAATAATGGGTGACTCATGGTGACATGTTTTTCATATGAATGCGAAATGAAAATGGTAATTGTACTGTTGCACAGATGAAAACAAATTTTCATAATGAATTATTGCTTTTATAAAAATGTTAAAAAATCTCAATGTTATCAAAAGTCGTAGGTAAAAAATTTAAAACAGCAAATTCTGAACCAACAGTTTCCTAACCTTTCCTTCTCTTGTCTCAGGTACAAGAACAAAGATTGTTAATATACAATTAACGATTGCACTTTTATGACAGTGGGGGCAGTTTTTGGATTATTTACAAAACAAATCGCTGGCTCAGCGTGTTTGCATACATACATATATATATATATATATATTCATATATATATATACACACACTACAATCCAATCATCATATTCTATTTTTGCATAGATTTCCTTAGTGTTTAAATTGCAAAAACAAGTGTTAATATGAAAGACATTATGATTTAGATTCCTGTCCAAGTGGCACATTCAAACCAGCTGTATATTGTCAACTAATTTCGCACAGTGGTTGAGCATTTGGTTTGTATTCCTGTTTTGTCACCATGGAAACACAACTCTGAAATCATTCCCGGTCGCTGAGCAGTGGAGTTTATGGAATACCTGTTTTTCCAAATATTCACGGATTAAATCCAGCACATCTGTACAGCAGTGGTAATATACCACAGAAGTCTCATATTTTTCAAATATTTGGAATTGCACATTCTTTGCCCATAACACATCAGCTTTCATACAAGCGTCTCTTGTTCATAACCTTCCCCTTTCTTATCAGCTGCGATCATTTCCCAGTGGCGCCACCGTTCCCGCTGCCACTCTGCTGACCCGACAGGAGCGTCGTCACCTTGGTTGAGATTCAAAGGTCGCCTCTGTGACGATGACCTGCGTATTGGTCGAGGTGAGCTTGTACTAGAAGATGGAGGTGACTGATTCGACCACTGTATTGAGGTGTCCGACCCCCCTGGACTGTTTGTTGAGGACAAATAGCTGCTGATGCTGGAGCTGCTGTTCTCTCGGAGATAACTCGGCTTTGGAATGGACAAACTGTGAGAGTATCCCTCGGAATAAGGCCGGTCCCCACGTATATCCACGTGTGGTCGTAACAACACCTCAGGACTAGAACTGTCTCTCGAAACCTTCACCATCGGAGTTCGAGATGTTCGCTGACTCCGTGATACTAGTGGACTAGTGGTCTTTTCAATATTTACACGCACTTTGGGTCTATCATCACTGGAACTTGCAGTCCGCCGTTCCTCTATAACAATCCCTGGCTTTCGCTGAGCAAGTGGGGTGCAAGGGTCGGCACTCTTGGAGGATCGGAGTGTCTGGTGGACACCCATGTAGCCTCGGGAGTGGCAGAGGAGGTCGGCATCACTGCTGGGGGAGTGGGGCATGGAGGGCGAATCACTGTCGTCAAACACACTCGAAGACGTGTCCGGGTCAGGTTCAATCCTGGAAAACAAATCAAAGACATTTATATATTGGTATACCTACGGTCATAAATAGACACACACAGACACAGACACAGACAGACACCCACACAGACAGACACTCCCACACAGAGACATACCCACACAGAGACACCCACACAGACGAACACCCACCCACACAGACACACCCACCCACACACACACACAGACACCCACCCACACCCACCCACAGACAGACAGACACGCCCACACAGAGACACCCACACAGACGAACACCCACCCACACAGACACACCCATCCACACACACCCACACAGACAGACACCCACACAGACAGACACCCACACAGAGACACCCTCACAGACGAACACCCACCCACCCACACACACACACACACAGACAGACACGCCCACACAGAGACATACCCACACAGAGACATACCCACACAGAGACACACACCCAGATACATACAGACACAGACACAGACACACACAGACACACACAGACACACACACACACACACACACACACACACACACACACACACACACACACATGTCTGCTCCTAAGTGCGAGAAGTTCCAAAGCGACGTTCAATTCCATTTCACCTCAACTCACTATACATTAACATAATCAAATCCTCGTTCTCCAAATAAGAGAGACCTGGCATTCATAACACGTTTGGCATCAGCAACTTTACTTACACAACATCATTTGCAAGTTGTTTGAGAATCTTATCTGCAACCTCTGGGTTCGTTTCCATTAGCAACCGTATAACATCGTCATGTAGATCAGGGGGAATCTGGAAAACAGAAAAAAACAAATACAACAGGATGCAAATATTATTATCAATATTATGATTATACGAATTAAAAGACCTCCAATAACATTTTGAAGAAATAAAATATATATTTGAAACTGAATTTTTCATTTCTTTCTTTCGATCTACCAACCTGAACTTTGGAGCCAGAATTTTGTAAACACAAAATTGTCTCAGTTCACAAAGATAATTTAACATAACATCTAGACCTAGACAGAAAATGGGTTCCAACTTGTTGGAAATTGTCTATTGTCATAATGTTCAGCTTACCTCATACAACTGACAATAGTTATCGATCATCTCCTTGACGACCTCTATGACCTCCTTGCTCTGCTCCGCATGTTCCGTTGTTTCCACCCGGAACTCCTTGTCCGGGGATGACTTGGCTTTGTGGAGAATGTTTGGTCCGAACAATGTTGCCAGATTATGGGCGTCCATTTTATTCCCAGAGAGCTGGAAAATGTGAAAATAATGAATAATGATTGGGCATTATTTCATATGTGCTTATCCCATTTGAATAAAAACCTCTACTTGTGATAAATAAATAAATAAATAAATAAATAAATAAATAAATAAATAAATAAATAAATAAGCCTGTATGTCATCACATGGAAACAGAGTTGTCTCCCTTTGCCATTCACCACATGATAAGTGATTGAATATTGCTCAACGGAGCATCAGCGAACTTCCAGCTATTCGAGCACGACACCACATGATGTTGTCGGTGCTGTAACTGTCTCTCTTTAACTAAACCTAATACCATATCTGACACCATTTGTTATGTTTGATAATAACCCATGACCATTTACTCAGAGATGATGTCTGTGGGAATGTGAAGCAATATTTGGTTATTCTTGCTCATAAAACATACCTCGTTTCCATGTTCGTCTATAGTATCTTTGGAATGTTCGACAACCTTCGCCAGGAACTTCAGCAGTGCCCAGAATGTGTCACGATTTGGCAGCGGCAGTAACGACACAAGCAACCTCAATGCTGACAACCGCTTCTCTACATCTTTTAATTCTGGTAGGAGATAAAAAAAAGATTTTTTAACAGAGGTTCATAAGCCACTCTCTACAGCAACAATCACCTAAAATGTTTCACAGAATTACCATTTTCCTTGCAGTTTAATAACATAAGGTCACACATTTTTTATTTATCATTTCACGGCCCGCCATCCCAACTGAAAAGCAGCCGGTCCACGAAATAAATTAAACATAAAATATTTATTTTTATTATGTCTCCCATAGTAGTATATACCCTGTTATGACTACCATGTGACCTACTTCTGGTGGAAATGAAAGGCGTGTACAGATCCCGAGTGAGGAGTGGCTCCGGCAGATCCCGAAAATATTCCTTCAACAACGCCCCAACGTCATGAGGGTTGTGACTTTCATTTAGTGTAATGCTCTTCCCAGTATCGAATTCTTCTTGTAGCTGTTTCACTCGTTTCTTGGACGAACCAACACGAAAAATACCAAGCACTTGCAAACCTGAAAAATCAGAGAAGACATTATTCATACTGATGGCATCATACATTTAATGTGATTAGTTGACAGTGAACATGGAAAAGCTTTAGCTTATCACTAGATGTAATTTCACTGGTATTTGTACAGCATTTGAAACAGATGTCCCACAAACATTCAATTTAAGAATTCTATTTTGTTTGTTGTTCATTTCTCTCACCACCTACTGTCGTTTCATAGGTTGTCAGACATCATATGTTTTCGGACGGCCATGTTCATCGCGATTACTCGTGCTATAACTGGGGTGTAGCATCACACAGACATTCTAAATACTCAGATGATGGCTTGTTTTTAAGAGAAAGTTGTCTTTTATAAGTGAATGAGATGTCTTACAGTTACTCATGTGATTAGAGAGAAAACTATGAATGTTTCTTCAGCGTCCGAAAACCCATAACACAGGGATATGATGTGTTCGATACAAAGTTGTGGCATAATTATAAGCCTATACAAGCTCTGTTTGTGAGAACTTTATTGTCTTCAAGTTACAGATGCCAAAGTGGCCCCGCCTTCCGTTTCCAAAATCAGGTGATTAATATTATGAGCAACGTCATATGCCATGGATGACCAGGTCGAGGAGTCTGACCACCCATCAACTTAGTCGCCCTTGTACGACAAGTATAAGTTACTGCGATCTCACTCTTACCCAGATTCCCAGAGGGGTTGATGGGTGAAATTATTAAGAGAAAATTAGCATATTTGGAAGAGTGTCACCCCTAGAGCTGCCATTACACTGTTACACACAAATTTGATTAATTACCCGAGAAAAAACTCCTCTAAATTTTTCCAGCCTAAATCTTGTTGCAGAACAGTGTATGACACCGTCAGCAACAAACTACTCTCAAACTGCACTGTAAGATAACTGATCCTCACCATACGTTTCTATATGTTTAAAACAGGAATTGACTATCAGAGGAACTTGAGGCGCCCCTGTGGCATAGCAGCTTTGGTTGTCTCCCCTTAGTTCTGACAGTAGCATGGCAGGCTGTGTGAGAGACAGGGAGAGGGCATCGATGAGACTAGAACTTGTGTTTCGACTACTTTCCGATTCCGACAATGAATCTGAACTTCCTCGTCTCTGAAAGAAAGGAAATTTTGCACATTAAGAAAAACACAATTATTTTCGCTCAATCACCATGGCAGAACATACAAATACCACTTCTAGCAAGATAATTGTTGATCGATTATAATGCTACATCATATTTGTCCATGTTATTGGTTATAGTATTAGATTTGATGAAAACTAGGTTCATGACTTAATTTAGACTAACATCTAGCCTCTGAAATGAACATATCTTACAGAAAAAAAACGTTGTTAAATTATGTTAATAAAAATATAATAAAAAGGAGCCTAGAGACTCTCTTCATTTTCCTGATACTGCAGAAATCTAGACTTGCATTATAGAATTATAGACTTGCATTAGGGTCTGTATGACAAACTAGACTTAATTGTATCAATGTGTTTATTTCTTTACATGAACAAAACTAGCTTGTAAAAGTACACTAAAATATATCTATACGTTTCTTTAATGGCATATCTCATTTTTAACTGCTATCCTTATTCCTTAATCACTTCCTGAACCAAAATCCCAAGTAACCTTAATTAGTCAATAATTGCCCAATGCAATCAATTACCTAAGGAATTCTATGACATTGCCCCATTACATCAATCCAAGTAACCAGGTGTCCTGTCAATATTCACTGGAAGTGCTTGACATATTTCAGGCACAAAACGGAGGCCATCTGTCTAGGTCAAGGGAGATAACTCATCTCTATGAATTCCACAGACAGAATTCACAGGTGTAAGATTGAGTAATCTGTGCTATCTGTCATGTAGATCATGCTTCAGTGACCCTACTTGATGGCCATACATAATATGCAATCACTTTATGAAATCTTACTGCAAGTGATATGAAACTGCTTCAGGCAGTGCAGCTGGGTAATCAACTACCATCACTATAACCTAATAAGTGGTTAATAATCACAAATATTTCAAGACTTCCGTTTGCCCACTTGGAACATTCCATAGATATTACTGATTTCTTTTAACAGTTTTGAGGAAAAGAAATATACCAAATATTTATTGAATTCATATTTTCAGTTTACATTTCCGATGCCCAGCAGCTCAGGAAACCTTTTTATTTCACTTTGTTTTCAATTTGATTTTTTTTGTTTTACAACAATGTAGACGTTTCTTCATATCCTTAATGGTTCAACCTGTCCAGCTGTCACCATGTGTGACAGGAAGTAGCATGCTTACCCCATGAGAAGGATTGTGGGATATTGTGCTGCCGTTGTGGGGAACATTGTCCAGAGAGCTTTGGGAGGAGCTGCTTGATTTTCTGAAAATAAAACCATTAATACATAAGAATGTGTTAAAACATCTCTTCCCATTAAAATAATCTGATATTATCTGGTATGACTTGAAATCATATTCATTCATTCATTCATTCATTCATTCATTCATTCATTCATTCATTCATTCATTTTCCTTGTTATAACATTTCATTCATCTGTCAATCTGTCCAATAATCCATCCATCCATCCATCCCTCCCTCCCTCCCTCAAAACACAAGGACCAAAGATACTGTAAAGTCCCACACAAATCTCCCACAATGCAGCACTACTGGTGGCTCACCTTTGACCATGAGGAGACAACAATACATCAGCACTTTCACTGCGGACCTTTAACGATGTCGATGGCCGACTACTTTGTCTTTTATGAACTTCTCTGTCGTGAGCGATACACTTTGACAGCGGGATTCCAAACACCAAACCATCTGAAACAAAATATTACAATATTAAAAACAAATAAGACTTCAACAAGCATCTGACTGACAACACTTGGAGTCCTCTACAGTATTGTCAACTAAACCTCACACATCAAGCACACTAAATACAGCAGTGTGAAAAACTGTCACATATGAATTTTTTTTCAAAATACACGCAACTCCAGTTAACTTGTGTTGTAATTAAACCAAGGATACCGTATTCAACGTAATAAGCGCCCAGGGCGCTCTCAAAATTAGAAATAGGGGGCTCTTTTTAGAATATCATTTTGGTGAAAAAAACAGAGTTAAAGGATAAATTTCTTGGTTTATGCTGACAGCCTGAATTGTTTATATACGACAGATATATTTTTCCAGAATTTAATTGCCCATAATTTAGGGTGCATATAACACACGAGTGCGTATTATACGCGAATAAATAAGTCTTGTGTACATTGATCAATTGGAAGGGGTGCTAATTGGGATTGTTCACTAGCCAATATATTAGCAAATATTGCCGTGGGCGCTTATTAGAGTGGGGTGCTTATTACGTCGAATACGGTACTTGAAAACCAGTTTGTTTATCAAAATTTGGCCATGCTGAATTATTGCCATTTCTCGACTACATGTTGCATCCCACCCATGTTTGCCCATATCTCAGCCTCCGTAATGTCCCCTGCTCCAACATTAAGCCGACCCACACTGACATAACTGAGCTACTGTTCAAAGCAGCTTAAACCCAGCTCACTCACTCTAACCAGTTTTGTTGCTATAACCAAATTTCCAATACTATAAGAAGCCAAACGACACTTACTGTCTTCTCGAAGTTGATAATGAAATGATTCAAGTCATGAAAGATATTTTCAATGGTTTATCATCCTAACATTTTCCCATGGTTTACATCATACGGCTTCATATCACCACATTTCAGTGTTACTGAGTGCTTTCATATCACAATGTTATTAGTCATATCAGGCAGGCGTTATAGGCAATATTTCCCTCTGTGCAAATCTTGGCATGGGTCTGTTAACATCCTGGCATTCTACTCACTCATCTTCTTAAAGTAATTCCCTATTTGAAGACTACAATATGTTATCCCATCCCTCTCACAAGATCCCTTCTAATAGGAATATAATGATTCAAAACCAACCCCCGCACAGTTAACCATCCTGGTCTTAGGGAGCTATTTTTCAGTGTCACTAGGTTGTGTCAGTCCCTGGCTTCACAGACTGTACTTTTACAATGTCACATTACGATTATGACCCCATTGTTTATCTCAGCAAGGGGTCTATCTGAAAATCCCGTCAGTTTTAAGAATACCACAGTGGATATGTTATCATTGCAAGATATTGTGAAAGATAGGCTCCATATGGATCAGTTACTGTTTGTTCTTTACAACTACTAACCACTGCTTGTCTGACACTGTAGATAAGACAATAAGAGTATTAGGTTTAATACATCACTGCATGAGTTGTCTGATAATATTTCAGATTCATATCATTGTTAACAATATTACTTAACATTATTTTTGCCAGATAATATTTCAGATTCATATATCTTTTTACAAATATTACTTATCATTATTTTTTGGTGTTTTAGTAACATATTTTTTTTTGTTATTCTACATAAGCCCTTACAATTGAACAAAGGCTATATTTTTATTCATATACTATTAAATATTAATATTATGGAAATCATTATTTTCACTAATTAAAGAATGTTTATTCAATATTCAATGAAAGCAACAAATCATTAATTAATTCATGAATTAAATCATGCCCAAAAGATAAGCTGTCATGAGGATAATGTGCCATTTACTGGTAGTTGCACAATGTTTTGTTTGTAGAAAACATCGAAGCAATTTCACAAATTAGGTCACAAATTAGGTCATTCCTATCTCTTTTTATAAATAAACATGAACGTACAGGACCCAGACTCTCACTGAGTACGTAATTCCAGGATGTAACACTGATTGTGTACAGTGAAAACCTAGAAGTAATCTATTACAAGAGTTTTGACAGTATGTTAAATATCAGGTTCTCTCAATGTCATAAATATAAATTTACAAACCTTTTATTGAATACTGAAAACTTGAACAAACATGGATAAACAGGTGTAAATGATGTTACCCATGACCTCACTCACATGGCATATCTTGACCTGATAGTATCAAATTACCAATATATCCCCAAATGATACAGGCATTTCAAGTAACAAGGTACCGTATTTGCTGTAATAAGTGCTATGGGCGTTTACCAAATTGACAAAGAGGGACGCTACGAAAACCCTAAACAAGTTACATGTATATTTTACACAGGGCCACGGATAGCCATACTATACTGACTGTACTGATTTTTTAAATGTAATCAGCACAGTCAGTATAGTATGGCTATCCGTGGCCCTGTGATATTTTATATTCAGATCCTCTGTAGATCCACTGAGGGCAATGCTGCTCAACAGTGCTAAAAGTGAAGGACAGACTTGCTCTCTACTAACAATGGACACAGTTGATGGTGTTAGTTGAGATACTTTGAGCAGATAACTGACAGCAGCTGTTCTGTTTAATAAAGAGGGCGAGATGACGATGTTACTTCTGCTTATAGTTATAACATGACACTACCCATGTGACAGAAGGTTTCAGGAAACAAAACAAAACAATATATGTTAATCTGACTCTGCCATCAATATGTGTTTCTTTATTCAGGCAGTCAAAATATAGGGTTGATTTGTCATTTTAATCTTATTTCAAAAAAATAATTATTTTTGTTCTTTTAAAACAGTATTAATTTGCTTTTGGCATCGATATGTGTTTCTTATTTCAGCCCATACATAAATGGTTGGTTGGTAATTTAATCTGTTTAAAAAACATTCTTCTTTAAAACAAAACTCTTCTTTAAAAAACAGTATTTTGTCAGTAAAAGCCCGCTTTAATATGAACACAATCATGATATCTATAGAAAATTTATGCCAGAGGCCTACAGTCTGGATAATACTGGGCTGGTGATAAAAGCTATGGTCCAACTGGGAAAAACAACCAAGCAAATTGGTTTAGGGTAAGGGGCTCCAAATTAACATTGGTCATAAAAACAGAAACACACTTTTTTGTTTTGGCCTAAAAAGATAAAGACATCACATCATTTTTAAATTGCTAAATAATGAAAGAGCTTGAACAGTTTTGACAAACACCAAATAAAGGCAACTGTGAGCCATACCATCTTGTTATATAGTAATACCTACATATTAGTATAGTGGTGTATACTTAGTGACCTAAATATGTTATTACATATTTCAAGAGGCAATACATTTTTTATATAACCTCTAGAAAATCGCTTCTGCAATATGCAAGCCATGTGAAATATGCTTACATAAAGTAGAGATTGTGTATTTAATAGTCTCCTTGCACTGACAGTCTGATTTATTGAGTTACATTTTATGTAAATGACATATCGAATGTCTGTCACTATGTGCCTAAAAAGTAACACAATCTTCCATTCACTGTGTAGCTTATAGTGACTGAAACACACAAGGTCCATAACATTAAGTGTTAGATCAGTAGTGAGTGTAAATTTAAAGTTACAAAATATTTTAGGCATTCAAGATGATTTTGAAATGCCTCAGATAGGACAGAATAATTAGCATAGATAAAATTCCTGAGTTTTCACGGTCATGTGGGTGACTACATTTGGTTGAAATGTGATATACGTTGTATTGTGTCCTCAAACATACATGACATTCACACAATATTCAGATTCTAACGTGATTGGTTAGATATTATTCATATACACAAAAGACAATGTATCGTGATATGATTTACAGTGTGAAAGGAAATAAAATATTAAAATAATTTCAAAAGTGGAATGAAATGCATTAATAATTTAGTTGGGACAGAAACTTGGCATATAGTATCTTAAAAATAAAGTTAAGTTATCGTAATTGAATGTTGAAAAAATTAGATAAGAATGTAGAAAGCATATTTGTTGATTTGTTAGCAAACATGAAAATGGAAAATAGCACTAGTCTTCTAGTACAGCGGATAGAGTGTTTGCTCATTTATTCAAAGAGAGGGTTTTATTCCCACGTGTGTGATGACCTTTACTGGTGTCACCCACAATGATATTGCTGGAATATGTCTAACTCACTCACTCACTCACTATCATATATGGTCTAAAATCCTACTTGTACCACATGAGCTGGGACTCGAGCTGATTTGGTTGCCATTAAATCAGCGGTGTTGCCCTAAGCGTGACAATGACATCTCAGTCGAAAAGAGATTAATGACACTCATCAACACAACATATATTCTTTCCCGACCTTGAACAAGAAAGGAAAATCCTCACACTTCTTTAGTAAGCAGCCATTTTAAAACATAATGCATTTGTTCAAATGACAAGTCATTATTACTTAAAAATGCTGAGTGTTCAAATTTCCTTAACAAAAAACTTTCAAATCTCTTCTTTAACACACATGTCAATACAAATAGCATGTAAGTAATAGTATAGTATTATAATAAACCTAAAATAATCTAAACCTAAATCAAATAAGAATAACATTGTTTTAAGATTTATACTTTTACAAACTGTTGTATCATGTTTTAAAAAAAGAATATCACCAAAGTAGGTGGATTATCTTACCTTCCTAGTCCATAAATATAATACATACCTCTAGTCAATAAAAACATTATATTACCTATCTTGTCAAACATTGGCCCATCCCAGCTATTAGCTATGTAAACATTGTACAGATCTTTCAACCAGCAAGGTCACCAGTTCCGACCCTCACTCTGTGTGTGACCTACATATGATGACAACTGAAGCCATAATTCTATTATCACTCCGGAATTTGGTCATGGGCTGGCACTCTATACCTACACCATACCTATGTTTACTATACACCTGTATATCTAATGTCCCCTGACACCTGCAGACTTCAGACTTTTATAACAATACAGATGTGTTTGTTATTACACCTGATGTAAACTGATAGTTTTATCTGTTACAAAATGTGTTTGTATTTTTTTAAGTTGTTCACATGGAGCGGTAAAAATAAAGGTGAGATATATACACATAAAAGCTTTTTGAATAACATCAGTAACTGGGTATGATATAATTTCTCAAACTAAAAGGTTGACAACCTAAATAACACATTTCACATTATACACTAAGTGGACTGTTAACAGTGTATTTATAAGGTGAAGTTGCAGTGCATATATTCAAAGAGGTGACAAACGGGATCGGGTGGTCAGGCTCACTGACTTGGTCAATATTGTAGATCATGATGTTGACCACTGGATTTTCTGGTCCAGACTAGAATTTTACAGAACGCCAACATATAGCTGGAATATTGCTGAATGCTGAACAAAAAAAACCAACAACAAACAAACAAAACTCAAAAGAAGTTCAAGATCACCCTGATTCTTCTGCCATGACAGATTAACTATAGTAATATGAAAGAATAGGATGTTCTTTAACTTCTTTAGAATAGAATAGTTTAACTGTATATCACTTGTGTCATCTAGGACTATTTTTGACTTAGTTCGTTCCTTGTATTCCTATTTTTCAATACTGCGCAAATATCCTATGTCCAGAGATAAATCTCAACCTGCTGAGAGGCTGACATTTCCCTAAGTTTGCTGCAAATGTCAGTTTAAATTCCCAAATTGGAATTACAAATTTCACAATTCATGTGATATAGTAATAAGTAATGTTATGCCTTTGAAGAGACAATTTCCACTTCACTGACCAATTTGAGCAAAATAACAATACTTTCACAAAATGCTTGCCAAGGACACTCAGTTTGGTATCCTCTGAGCTCCAGATAACTTTTTGAGCAATTGAAGTTTTACTCTAGGGTTTTGATTTTAAATGAAATTATGTTTTAGATGTATATAACTGTTCTAAATATATAGGCTTGACTCGGAAAGTAAATTAGCTCATAATTGTGTTTCGGAAATTAGCTTGCATGCATTGAAAGTAATTGAAAGTAATTGGGTTTTGAATATTTCGGTGGGTATTTTACGCAAATACGCTGCTTATCTGTAGCTCTGTATCCTGGATATCCTGGTGTAGTCACAATGTATATAGTTTGAATAATAAATCACCTGTGTTACTTTAAGCATGTCACAGATATAGTTCAGGTATTTCCCTCACACAACCACAGGGGCTATAAGTTATGTTGAACACCTTAACAGTTTAATAAAAAAATGTTTTACACCTATGCAATTGTGAACACTACCCACTTGACCTATATTCACCTCAAGTCAAGCCAGTGGCACATATTCTTCATATCATGATTGCCCGAAGGCTTCTGGGATAGGGTGAATATCATTCGTATCACACCATCTCTATACTAGCTCCAAATCACCTTGACTAGAGGCCGTCAGCCTTGCCCTCTCTTTGGATGGAGGTGTCTCACCGAAGATGTTTGAGATTAAAGTGGATTAAAATATGGATTATCATAGATTCTGAAAGTGCAACACTTTCTGGTGAAACCAATACAAGCTGATTGAGCATGCCTGACCAGGGTCAAAGGTTAACATGAAAGTTTAAACTGTTGACAGTGGGGAGGGTGTGTGTGTCGGGGTGGGGGTGGGGGTGGGGGTGGGAGGGGGAGTGTTTATATAGATTAGTAGGTGTAGATACTGCTAAGATTGGGATATTGGGTACTGTTGCTAGTATCTGCCACATGTTTCTCGAGTTAATACCAATGGGTTAGATCAAACTAGCTGATTGATAATTTTGACTTGCGGTTTATGTAACATAACAATTTTTTTGTAAAAAACATATTTCCAGATTTTCACTAATCTTGTCACTAACAGCCTAGTGGGAGGTATATTTACATGACAAAACATTATCGTATTAGATAGGAAAATGACTTTTCAAAGTATAACCGATAATTGAAAGAATGATTGACTATAACAACAACAATAATTATAATAAATAATAGATAAATAATATTTTAATCTTTTTTTGAAAAAATAATTAACAATAATAAATATAACAATAAATTTTTCTTTTATTTATACATGAACAAATTCCCAAGAGACAAAGATGAGTCTATCGACTAGCCCCTGTCCTAACAATACTCAGGTAAAGTTGGTGAGCTAATGACATAAATGATAGATCCACCCTCGAGCTAATTCTATTTCAACTGCCCACATGACCCCAGGATGTTTGCCCTGACTGAATGTGGGGGTGGATGTTTTTGACCTATATTCTTGACTTGGGAGTGTCAGAATTCTGTTGAATGAAATACCATTCAATATCATGACCATGATATACATATACATTATTTACCAGACATTCTGCTATGATATATGGCCATATCAGTTTCTGTCTGAATTATTCATGCTTTACATTAAACATTTTGTTATCATTGTTATTCAAGAACTATTTTTTTTTGGACAATATATTGTTTCACTCAGTGGGTACTGATTCTTTGTTTGTTTGTTTTCAAGTTCTGTAATTTTAATATGTGGTTTGAAAATATTTGCAATATTTCTGAATATTCCTGCTTTCTCCTTTGACTTCATAAATAACTTGAGAGCACTGAATAAATTTGATATCTATACAAGACATTCATTCATCAAACTGAAAATAGATTTTATCTGTTCAGTAAATTATCACAAGCCTAACACAGTAGAAATTTTGAAATGATTTAACCACAATAACATTTTGAAAAATCCTATAAATGTACTTAATGGCTTGCGCTACACTACATTTATAAATATTTAACACATTGTAATGCAAGAACTTAAACCTCAAAATACATTTAATAGAACATTAGTAGCAGTCACGTGGAAAATAGTTTCTGTCGCCAAGGTCAAAGGATGACTGGGGGAATGACATTTCTCATGCACCACCAACCACAGTTGTGGGCGTGGCAGGTCCTTGTCGCAAACATATCGCACCCCTATAGAGTAAGCTTCAATCACACACCAGGTCGTTCTATAAATCTGTAGCCTCTCTTTCATTATCATACCCTTAGAGCCTCTGTTTCATTCTATACATATCAATAACAGTCTATTGAAATAACAGGGTTTGCTTGGAAGGACTAGTATATATATATGACAGTAGCACAGATAATGGCAATTGTGTGGCTGAACAGTTTCAGTAGTGTTTATTACAACCAGGTGTAGGCCTTTTTACATACTTGTTTGGTGATAAAAAGGACAATACATGTATATCTTATAACAACCTTATTTTAAGTTGGGAACTTTGCAGAAACATGGTTTTGAAAATTGATTTCTATATTTCTGTTTTTTTAGATTTTTGCAAATTCATTTTTCAGAATGCTAAGCAATTGTTTGAAGAATGTTTTAATGTTATGAATTTTTAAAAAAAAACATGAGTATCTAAAAGCAAATTACCTTCTTTTATAATTGTCAATTCTTCCTGAAGAACCTTTTTTAACACAACACTGTAATTCATCCAAAATTGATATGCTTGAAAATAAAGGTGCAATATTTTGGCACAATGAAACCAACCTTTTGGGTTTGAATCCTTCTGTTTTTCTTTCTCAGCTAGAGTATCCAACAAACCAGCCAGATTGGCCGACTTTGATCTTCTTTTCATCGACAACACTTTCTTTGACCTCCGATTGTCATCAGAATCTCCTGGAAACAAAATAACTTGTCCTTATTATCATTATTAACATTCAGATACTAACAATCATCATAAATACTATCATGGTTCTGAGCATGTATTTCAATAGTCACCATAATTATCAGTTGTCACAGGAATAGTGTCTTATTATATTGGTACTATCACAGCTGCCATTGCCACTAATGGTCAAATTGTTACCATGAGTGTTAATTAAGCAGGCATGTTAATATTTCATATAAATTATTAGTCCAGCTATGGTTGAATAATTTAGGGTACCCCCTTTCAGCCGTTACCCTTCCATCCTTGAGCTGCAGTTACCATATTCCCCCATCCGTTCCTCCATAAGTTTTTTTTCTCTGTGACTACTTAGTGCTACGGTACTGAATTAATGTGTTCCTAAAGGCTTAACACATCAGCTGATCATATTTATTATTTTATTATTTGAAATATACAAATACCAACAACTACTGAAGTGATAGCTAATACTAGATATCTGTAGCATACTACTCTCACGGTGTGCGTAAGTATGTGCACGCGTACGTACATGCGTGTGCGTCTTCCTATTTACGCGTATCCAAATTCTAAACATTTTAAATGTGTTTATGTACAAATGACGCAAGTGATCCCCACAAGCGAATACCCCGTTCTCCACATTTGTTGATGACGCAGAAACACCACAGATGTACGCGCAATGGAGTGTGACACGTGACATACTTCGGGCGCGCCTATTGGCACACAGTTGTGTCGACCATCATTGCGATCTATCGGTAAAAACCTTTACACGATGCCCGAGGCCAAATTCATAGTAGACCTACTTTAATACTCCACATATTTTGTCACACGACATCAAAGCCAATGTGTAAATCGATGAAATAAAATATAGCTATAAACGTAAGATTTATATTCATGAATTATTGACAATTGTTTCTGGACTAACTAAATACTATAACAAGAATTTATTCGAAGCCAGTGTCACGAAAGTGGTAAAGATCTACGGCCTGCGTTACTTTGAGATTTCCACTTGCATAAAACTGAAAATATAGTATAACCGAAAGGCTGTCCAAAGTGGCGTAAAACCATCCCACATACTCATTCAGAATGGTTAAACATGGACTTCTGTCTGAGGCGGGACTAATTTTGCAGTCTGCGCTTCAAGATTAGTTTCTTCTCAGAAAGCGGGGCGGGTGGTTAGCCTCGATGCTACATCGTTTGCTCGACAAGCCGAAGGTCCGGGTTCTTTACCTACATGGTGTGTGAAGCCCATTTGTAATTTCATATACATATTCCCGAGGCACGAGTGTCCACAAGCCTTTTTAATCAAAGGCTGGGGTTTTGATATAGGCTAGTCGACACGTTTGCCTCGGGAAGATGGCCGTGATATTGCTGGAATATTATAAAATTGGCGTAAAACCTTACTCCCTCCCCCATTCTTCTCCGAAAGGGTTTTGGGGATCCACGACATGTTATTTTTTCAGAACATGTAGCATGTCCAGTGAACAAGGCTTTGGGGAAAAAAATCATCATCATTTTCGGGAATATTATTTTTCCAAAACAATCCCACATTCCCTTCAGTATAACAAATGGTCGGCCCATTTTCTCCCTGGTTGTCAAGATGGCTGCTACATGCGCTTTCTGTAGACGTCAACAGATATATCAAAAGCTCTTGATCTTTATGCGTCCAAAATACCCTCATGTAAAGCTCCCTGTGGTTTGGACTACACAGGTCCGTGAAGATGACCGACCCCGACAGGCGATACATCACCCCCAAATATCCTCCCTGTTTACCACAAATCACGGACCATTGTTGGCCGCCCGGTGTGTAATTCCCCGCAATCCCCTCCTGTATGGACCGTGAAAGTATGCTCAACGAACGTGCAACCATGCAAGAGAACGCTCAGGGAGGAGACCAGCATAGATAATGCACTATACTTATGTCCCCTTTCATCTCACCACTTCTACAGAAGCAGAAACACAGAACATATTTAGGAACATGGAGGTAAACGTGAGAAACCGTCATATCTGATAATGTTCAAGGCTAATTTGAGGACAAATTCGACTTAAATTGTTGTGAATGTAATTGCGAGAGTGGGTACTAATGTTTCAATACTTACATACTATTTCGAAACGCTTGGTTGATGATAAACGATTTGAAAGAAATAATTGTAATTTTATAGTCCTTTGATTTGCTCTAGCAGATTGATATCATAATATGACGTATCCCAGAGTGCAGTTCACACGTCATTGTGCCTATCGAAACTGCGAACGTTCTAAAATATCATTATATTATTCCCCCCCAACGTACAAAATCATTCAATGACGAATAATAAACCTTTAGATGAACAAAGTTGTTTTCAAAGTGCCTCCGTCTATTTTGAACAGGTGCGGGTGACGCAGTCGTCTTAGGCACCGAAAATCGCTGCGTGCAGAGTTGCGTCCCTTGGGAACGCCAGAAACCTATGATTGTGGGTTCGAATCCTGGTTCGCCCCCATTATGTTTCTAGGTTTGTCAGCACCAAACCCGTGCTCGTGAGTTTCACCAAAGTGGTAAACGTCTGAGACCTGCATCACTTCGGGCTTTCCTCCCACATCAAGCTGACACGCCGTGATATAACTGGAATACTGTACAGAGCGGCGATAAACCCAACTAACTCACTCACTCACTACTTTGAAATCCAGGTGTGTCGACAATGAAGCTTGGAATCAGAGGGAATATATGAGAACAGCCGAGTTTCTCGATAACAGATTCCTATAGTATTTAAGAGACATTCCGCACGTCGAGACATACATTCTTTTTGGGATAAACGTCTTCGGCATACAAATATAATGTCTGCTGTATCCGAAATTCAAAGACCTACGTCACATTCTTCAATTATTTCAACGCTGCTTCCTGGAGTTTTTGTGCATCCGAAAACACCCTATTGTCACCTTTGAGATGCCATTAAAAGAAGAATATATAACCCTTGTCATTTGTCATTTATATTCTCTCAACACATCGCGGATGTTGGAAAGACATGTCGTCTTATCGCCTTCCTGTCGCCAGGCGACAAGTCAGTAGCATGACTGCCGGAGATGCCTATGCCAGTCGAAATGATGACAGTTTTAAAACCATGAACTATTTTAAGCTAATTTTTCATTTTTATCTTGACACCGTGACCACCTTTTCGACTAATTTTCATTCCGTGACGTTTTAACGCCTGCATGTTCTTTTGCAACTAAAGACGACCACGCTTTGTAATTGTCAACTTCACAATGTATTCAAATAAAATATGTAAATGCTTTTCCGGAAATAAAATTTTAATACTAAAAAGCTGTCATGACGTGAATGTAAGATTTAGAAACTCGGTATTAAAAATAGAGTTAGCAATGACTGGGTAAAACTTGAACTTCCTTGTATTCATACGCGCACCTTGTACACCCATATAAGGGTATCACTGGAGCCCACACGAGATATAGTCCCTATCGGTAGTTCGTTTGTGTGGGCGTAGTATGTTCATCGTGGTTCGAAACAAATAAACAAATGCAAACAGGCATAGACATCGAGGGAGAAAGCACGTGGCATTCCAGACAAGAACAGAATAAGAGCCATCCGCGGAACTACATACATTCGGTCGTTTCCGCTCTATTCTCTAATTTGAACCCTTTTAGTGGTATAGGTAGCGGCCATTACAAGACCCACAGCCAAACCAGCGGTCATAAGTGAAATGAAGTAGACGTCTAGTATCACGTGATAATTTGAACATGTCACGTGATATATAATCAGAAAATTTTGTAAATGCCCTAGACATGATGTAACTAATGATGGACGTTTGAGACCATTTACCAGTTGACTAGGTGTATCTAGAAAGTACACTGCTGCTCCACGCGTGCAGAAATAACACAGTTTGGATCAGCTGTCAGGGTAATATGACAGAACAGATATGCTGACGACGACAAACACGTACAAGCACCTGCAACATGGGCGGTACACTGATGCGAGGGGGGTTATAGGTTGGGGGTCTCGAAACATTACGCCGGGGAGAGTGACCTGCAAGTTCAAAGATGAAGGTCGCTTTGACGTTCAGGTTACCATTGTATACAGACATTCACGTTCGCTTTCGTTGTGTCAGTTCTAACTGTAGTCCTGCACCATGACCGTGGAATATATTTATTTTATGAAAAAATAATAATCTAGAAATGCATACAAAAGCAAGTCTAGCCAGCTCAAGCTAGCTCTATTCCACAGCATAGGGAAATCAGCATAGGGAATTTTTTATATTTTTAGAGTCAAGAAGGATATTGTGTAATATAAGATTTCAGAGACTAAATGTTAGTCTATTCTAACTGGTGCACAATATGGAAGCCTCACCGGTCTGTATTCTGGCCACAAGTGAATGTGTTCGAAGTGTCTTCTGTGATGATCACTTCCATCAACATAAGTATTGTCCTTCGTCCCACGTTTAATATGTATGACCAAAATCCTCCCATATTCCCTTTCGTATCAATAACAGCCACGTTATTTGTTTTGTTTGTTGTTTAACGCCTCACGCAGCAATATTCAGGCTATATATGACGGTGGTCTGTAAATAACCAAGTCTGACATCATGAACATCGATCCACGTGATTGGGTTACGAAGACATGCATCAACCAAATCAGAGAGCCTGACCACCCGATCCCCTTAGTCGCCTTATACGACAAGCGAAGTCGCCTTAAAGGGCAAACTTGGGTTGCTGAAGACCTATTCGACCCCGGATCTTCAGGGGTCAGACCATGTTAAAGATGGCAAGTCATAGGGATGTCTATATTCGCATCTCCGTCAAAAGAGAAGGATAATAAAACAGACAAAATTGAAAAAGAGAATAGTTTCTACAGTGATCGACTTCTTTTATTTAAACCGGAACTTGCAAACCGCTTTGCGCAACGGAAAACATAATACGCAATTGCCAACTGATCATATACAGATGTAACTTGAGAAGTCTCCTCGATCAACCTGAAGACCACAACTACCTTACAACCTATTACTCCATATGCTGTGATGTTCCGTCAGTCCATCTCCCACCTGACAGGTGTTGCATGGATTGGTACCACGTGGTAGGTAACGCTGCTTGTATGGTTTGACGTGGTGATCTACGGCCTCGACCCACTGACACTGATGACAGTATCAGCTTGTACAACCCGTATGTATGTGTGTTTCTACCTTGTCACCTGGACGACAGTCCATCAATAACCTCTTAGCCCACGACATTCATGTCCAGAGACCTCAGGAAGAACCTGTTTTGCGACCATGCTATACGTCTCTGTTGCGTTCTGTCGTTACTAATGTCTTGCGAGTCGGGGAAGATAAATTCAGTTTGGCGACATTTCTCAGCAAATTTGAAGCAATATCAAAGAGATTCCAAGTCTTCTATTGTCTCTGTGTAGCTGATACGACTAATATCTAACTCGTTCACTCTTATTCTTCTGAGAATCGAACTGGGTCCTTCTGTATGACGCGCAAGCGCAGTAACCACAAAGTCACGTGGTCGTATTCAACAACAAAAACGTTTCTTTTACTTAACCCAGCTGAAAGTATTTGAATCTCATGACGCCACATTTTCCTGTTTACGTAAGCATGTCTTGATGACCTTGCGACATACACAATTGTTTGTTTGTTGTTTAACGCCACACTGAGCAATATTCAAGCTATTTGACGGCAGTATGTAAATAATCGAGTCTGGACCAGACAATCCAGTGATTGACATCATGAGCATCGATCCACGCAACTGGGATACGATCACATGCATCAACCAAGTCAGCGTGTCTGACCACCCGATCCCGTTATTCGCAAGCATAGTCACGACAAGCTTGGGTTGCTGAAGACCTATTCAAACCCGGATCTTCACGGGTCACGCACTTGGTTGAAGGTGCCTATCACAAAACAATTAAATTTCACAATGCTTTTTTCCGTTCGCCTTTTAGCCAAATGTGTGATGTGACCAAGCTTAATGTAGTCATAAGAGACGCTTTATCCAGGAACAAACAAAGCATCTGGTTTGGTGTGAAGAAATATCATAAAAAAAACTTTAAAGCCTTAAACACATCATGACAAGCGGGAGACAATGGCTTGTTCATACTGCACTAAAAAGCGTTACCACAAAGGTGCACTGTCTGCAATACAGTCACGCCCAAACGGAACTGTCATCGTGTCATCTTAGTACAGCTGACTCAAGTGACGTAACAGGTTTAGCTTCTTGAAGCGTTTCAGGCAGTTTAACCTTGAAGTCACCTCACAATGATATGAATGAATAAACATGACACTGTAATACTATGCTAAATGCTAATTAGTTTATACGTATCCCAGAAGCCCTTGCGCAATGATGACCTGCCTGACGTCCGATATTTCGCCATTATACTTGTGATGGCATGGGTTTACTGAGGTCAGGGGTCAGAGGTTGGATGTTGACCTTAGGCGGAGGCATATATCAGATTAACAAGAAAAACTGACATTGTGCTTAGTTTTCCGCATTCCTTTTTCAAGTTCAGCTGTACGCCCTTTAGTTGAGGGAAGGTAAAAATAACAAGAAAATCTTACTGCTCATCCTCGCTTGTCCGATATACCTCTATTTCCATTCTATTATGACATATACCTTAGACCCATTTGCCACTGCAGCTTCGTTTCGGAAGTGACGGCACCATCTCCATCTCTCTTATCTATTTACATAGCATAGAATTTATCTCGCCCATGGGTGTTATTTGATTGGGCGATTATTTTGGCGTCGTGCCATTCGAATTAGGCTCAAAACAAAATTATGGCAGCGAATGAGTGCAGGCTAATTTTCACAATAGAATGGAGATATAGTACACTGGATAGTCGGATACACAATGATAAGTTCTGCAGTGTTCAATGCAAATGTTTCATATCCAAAACATACGACACAACGTGAAATATTGGTGGGTTATCCTAGAATAATCTCGTTTACAGATTTGCGGGTGTTATTGAGTATCTAATGCCCGGAAAGTTTCTTTGGAACCGACAGCGTTAACGTGAGTGAGTAGGGCTTTTCGCACCTTTTAGCAATATTCCAGCAATATCACGACTGGGGACACCAGAAATTAGCTTCACACATTGCACCGATGTAGGGGAATTGAACCCGGGATTTCTGCGTGGCGAGCGAACGCTTTAACAACAAGGCTACCCCACCGCCGCGACGGCGTTAAGGGATACGTAAGGGATGTCACGTATAAAACAAGTCGCCCCTATTAATGTTCCCTTATACAGCCCAGTATACTTATAGATGAGGTGATTCTCTAGACAGGGGTATGTAAATGAAGTCACAGCTTCGGATGTTCATGTCAGGGATTATGTAATATGATATGAAGTATATCCCCCGATATTGCCATACAAGGACACGTAATAACTCACAGATGTGAGGCATTAGTAGACTTGTCATTGCAGCAGACGACAGACATAATTTACGAGTGGGGGTTGTACAGACAGGTATGCGGGTCATCTGGAGCGTCCCTATCTCCCAGCACCATCGTGGTAAATTATTATTAGCACGTCTTCCTGTCTCATATAAAATGGACGTTTACTTAAGCTTTTTTCTCGAATATGCGTTTTCAAAGTGTGTCTTTATTCAAGTACAGGGACCGCTTTCATTTGACGAATTTCATTGTTCGTCGGATTTTTATAATAAATTGAGGAGCTTGATACGATTATTACTGTTACTGTACTGTACTGTTAGTACTGTTGTTGGTTTTTGTAGCTAAATAGTTCTGTAGAGAAACAACGATCATTTCGACGAATAAATAATCAATCTGTTGGATCCTAATTAAGCAACACTATTCCAATCGTTCCATGATACACAAAAATGTCTCATGTACATTTAAATAGAATGGCATATCTGATTATCCCTATCAAAAGTGGAGTAGCATATTCGGACACATAGTAGTCACAGTGCTATTGATGTCAAACAGAGTATTCTACACATGTCAACCACGCATCTCACGTGTTGTAACACTTATACTGTGCCACGCAATATTGTCAGTTGTATCTCGCTTTATGGTCTAAGATCTCATGAAGAGAATGAGGACCATGCTCGGTTGTCCATACGATGGCCTTGGAAAGTCAATGCCTTCAACTATGCCGCTAAATCCATTCCCTATGGTGCCCAGAACACATGCAGATGTCCGAAACCTCCTACAATGCACCTGGCATCCGGTATGGCCATGGTTTATGTTGTCTTGGAATGGAATCAATGAGAAACATTCGCCGTCCAAGAAAAGCGTTCGACATTTCTTTCCCAGATTGACGCCAGAAGAACGACCGTCATGTTATTCCCACAGTGTTTTGAATTATCTCCCTGGACAATAACACGTTGCTTTTATCGACCACCAGGTGTCGCTCACGGTATCTGTTGGCGATTCGGACATGCTTCAGACGAAACGTTTGAGTGCCCAACACGTGCTTTTAATGTGGGTTTCTATACAGGTGCGCGGTCGTAATTACTTCACCGCGTGGTCTTGACAAAATGGAACTAATTGGGAGTTTGAAGTGACCACGCTTTCATCTCTCGACTGGTCTGATTTGATAATGTCCAGCGTATGACTGCTTCGCCATTCAAGGGGCAACAGGCTCCGTCAATGACCGTTATTGACTTCTCCATATAGATTAATGTACATGATGCAGAATGTGCTCTCATGCTGGGCTAACACAAACCTTTGATTGAGGCGATAACGGTAACACGACCTTAATGAGACTAAACAAGGTCACTCCATTTAGGTGTCAGAGAAGCACAATCAGGACATTGTCAGTAGCCTATGCTATATTCATAAACTACACGTGCACGTCCTTGACCCTCAAGTGACAGTGACTCATGTGACCCCACGCGCATTACATACATTCGAGAAACAAGAGGAAACATCTAATTAGAAAAATACAAAGTGTAGAATTATTCCTACTTAAATACACATCGTACAGACCCGTGAAGATCCGGGTTAGAATATGTTTTCAGTAACCCATGCTTGCCGTAAAAGGCGACTATGCTTGAGGTAAGAGGCGACTATAACGGGATCGGATGGTAAGGTTCGCTGACTTGGTTGACGCATGTCATTGTATCCCAGTTGCGTGGATTGATGCTCATGATGGCAATCACTGGATTGTCTGGTCCAGACTTGGTTATTTACAGACCGCCGTCTGAGTGTGACGTTAAACAACAAACAAACAAATAAACACATCGTAAAAAATAGTCAGTTTATGATATTGTTTTACTTCATGTGTTTTCCTCAAAGGCCAGATTGTAAAGGGGCTTGTTAGCTCTTTGTAAAAGATGTGTATTAAATTTTCTTGTAAAAATTCCACACACAAAAATAACGCCAGAGATTTAATGTCTTGATCATCTGCCGAAACAGATTTCATGGAGTGTAAAAGTCAAAATACTAATGAAAAATACATAAATGGATCACTAAAAATGAGCGATGACACCAGGTGTTCGCGAAAAGGGTAAGCACCCGCCAGTCAGACTATAAGATAACCTTTAAAAAAATGCGATGGGACGTTGAAGTCAGATGTTAGTCTCGATTAGTTCATAGTCTTTCTTACCTTTGGGAACAGCTAAAGGACCAATGTCCACAGACTGAAGTTTGGGTACAGCTATTTTCTGCAGCGCATCTCTTTCCGCGTCCGTCAGTTGGAGTAAACTGACTGGTTTTAGCACTACTTTCCTTCCGCTCACGCTGCACCACGTACAAGAACCCTGCAACAACAGAAAGAGGAACATATTACACACGGTAGGTAGCGCTTCTGGCGAGAGTAACCAGTGTAAAGACGGTTACTCGTCAATTAGTCTCACGACAGAGCTACAGATGCAATGAAATATATAAGTTTACATCAATAATATGCTCGGAAACAAGATGTACGAAATTATAGCCATCCTGTTGTAAATATTATATGCAAAATATGTAATACATTGCTGTTATACCACCAGTGATGGTTTATGGAGAAATAAAAACTTTTGAAGTTCTGAACTTTCTGCTGTGTATGTTATCCGATGGGGTGGTGTGATCAACTGAATGCAGACTAATATTTTGTCTTTCAAATTTAAACAATAAATTGATATTGTTTTGTTCAAATGCGCATCTAGCTTGTTACACCTGCATATCTGTATGATCTAGACAAGTTTTGACCAGTCATGAAATCACGTGCACATATCCTGTCAAATAATGAAGCAGTCAATATCAACTGTATTTGTTTCCATATCTATCATTTCAAACAATAAATACCCCTTCATAATCAACCTTTGACATTTTATGTATACAGTCAACTACGGTTATAACGAACACGCTTATAACGGGTTGACCGTTATAACGAACTCATTTTTTAGTCCCGGCCATTTGATGTATATATGCTGTATACATGCTTATAACGAACTAAGGTTATAACAAACTAAAAGTAGTGGTCTCTTTGAGTTCGTTATAACCGTAGTTTACTGTAATAATATAATCAAATATGTAATATTGATTGGGTTTTTGTATCTACAGGAATGTAAATTATGTATGTCTGTATATATGTATATATGAATCATAATGTTTTGTCTTTTAAAATTGTACTGTCCCGTAATGGAACGTTTCTGCAATAAATATTATCTTATCTTATCTTATCCCAAGGTGCAGGACAAAAGGCCGTAAAGGCAGCATCATGATGATGATGATGATGATGATGATGATAGTGAACACTATAATGATGGTGAAAAATAGCATGGTGATGCTGAGTGAGTGAGGTTTTACGCCGCTTTTAGCAATATTCTAGCAATACCACGGCGGGGGACACCAGCAATGAGCTTCACACATTTTACCCATGTGGGGAATCGAACCCGGGTCTTCGACGTGACGAGCGAACGCTTTAACCACTAGGCTACCCCGCCGCCCCTGATGATGTTGAACAGTATGATGATGATGATGATGATGATGATGTGCTGATGGTAATGATGATGTCTGCCAAATGTCTCCTTGTTTATCAATAATGTTATCACAAGTCCTCTGATCATCTACCGTATTCTATATACAGTAACAGACCTATTGATTAACGACAATGTTATCAGCGACCATCAAGCTGCTTATACATACGTCCACTCAAAGTCTCATCTCACTCACTCACTCTGTCGTGTACTGTTACAAGTTACTTATCTTATCGTACATGTCAATATTTACACCTGGCACACGCGTTATAGCCACGTGATTGTTTGCAAACGCTACCAGCTAGGTGGCAATACACATCAAATCCCAATTTTGCCTTGTTTTTATGTACACTGCAACCCATAGTGAGTCATGGGTGTCAGATTACTGTAATCATAATTCTTGCTCACAATCGCTGATTGACATGCATTAAACAAGCTTCCTCGGATTTAACTTGGTTTTACGTGGCCATTACCCCGGCCATATTTATCGCTTATGTGAAGATCGACCAGCAAACTCAGTCCGAACGGTCATCTGTAGCTTAGGGCAACACCACAAGATGACCGTTGGGCCATGTGAACTTCTAACCTCACACGACAAGCGGAGTCGTAACTTTAGCGAGGGACATTCTTTGCTGGAGAAACGTGTCCCCTCTGTCCGCCCGGGTCAGTTTCAGGTGACACCGGTTTACGAGCAGGAGCCACAACGTAGCTTTCGCAGTAATCCCCCGAGCTATAACAGTGTATTTGATGTTGGGGGTGGATTTGTGAGTTGGGCCATGTCAGAGGCAATGATATGACCCAAGAGAATATGCTACCAGATGCAAACAACTCAAATCCAGAGTTCGCTTTAGCGCCACTTTAGACTGCATTTCAGATAAATCACGCTGTGTGAGCTTAGTAGGTATTAGTGAGTACTGTTTTACGCCGCTTCTAAGATAAATCACCCATGGCAGGATGTTAAGAATGTCTCTCGCGCGTGGTGAGTGAGTGAGTGAGTATGGTTTTACGCCGCTTTTAGCAATATTCCAGCAATATCACGGCGGGGGACACCAGAAATGGGCTTCACACATTGTGCCCATGTCGGGAATCGAACCCGGGTCTTCGGCGTGACGAGCGAACGCTATAACCACCAGGCTACCCGACCGCCCCCTCCCGCATGGTACCCATGCGAGGAATCGATTCCTAGCTTTTGGCTTGACGGCAAACGCTTTTTGTTTAACCATACGGTGTTTATCTTGGACGGGAGCCAAGGCGACAAAGGTCGTAGTCGTAGAGATTAAACATTTTGTGAGCACGGGTATGGTTCCAACAGACCTAGTATCATAATCAGAGCGAATCTGGGATTCGAACCCGGTAAACGAAGCTCATAAGATTAGAGTAGTGCCTTGTATAAATGTATCATGTTTGCTGCTAAACAACGCCCCGTGTCATATAAAGTTGTCTCATGTGACACAATTAACGTGTCATGTGTACGGTGTCTTAAATCTTGTTTTTTCCACGAAACTGTTTCAGTTACAACTCAACAGCGGTTATGGGTTTCTCTGGGAATATCGACACAACAGATCCCGGGGATGGTCCAGTGTGTCAGGTGATTATCTGATATCAGTTACATTAGATACGTTCGACTGAGAGCGGCGTTAAACAACAAACAAAACAATAAACATTAGATGCGATAAATGGATTTCGAAATGTGTGTATTGTTTGAAATGATATCAAATTTAACAATTAAAACTAGGGCACCTAAGATTGTTTTTGTTTAACGCTGCACTCAATATTTCAACTATATGACGGCGTTCTGTATAAAATCTGCGTTATTTCTTCAATGAATGCAAAGGAAATTAGTGTTTGTTGGCTAACGCCGCATTCAGCAATATTCCAGCTATATAACGGTCGATCTACACAATTGGCATGCGATGACATGCATCCACCAAGGCAACGAACCTGACCACCCGAGGTTAGTCGCCTCTTCGACAGCCATTGGTTGCTGAAGACCGAATCTAGCCCGGAATCTTCACGGGACCAGAGCAATTTAACATAAGGATGCAGATTGGATATTTAGTAATGCGACCCGAGGAGGATATTTCCTCATATAATAAGGGCCGTGCCTCTAATTAAATATCTTTCAGAATTTCAACATATATTGTTAAATATTTCCTTGCATCATGTCGTGTATATATTGCATTTATAAACACTTCGGTCTTAGATATACGCCCTTTGAAACATTTGCAAAACATTCAGAATTATTTTAATGATAAATTCATTGTAACAGATCAACAATGAGCGTGTCACGTTGTTGTGTAAGTGTTAATTACTCCTTGAACCTGCGATATACATTCCCCCGATATGGACACCAGCAACTCGGGATAATGAAGCAATTAGGATACATTACAGACAGTTATCGAATTACTGAACCTTTGTGGCAACATGAATGCGCCGTGTATTAATTAGCGACTGATTAATAGTCGTGTTCCCCGACACCTGTACCAACAATGCAGGAGTTGTACCTTCAGGCCTATATTCAAATGAATTATAATTACTTAAACATGCGGTTGGTTAAAGAATGACATCCATCTCGCCCGGGGAGGACACTAAGGCTTGCATTGACAGACAGCCTAAACTGCTGCAGGTAATGAATTACACCCTGCAAAGCTTTAGGCACCATAAAAAAACAGGTTATCTTAACAAAAACAAAGAAATATGTTTCACCTTTCTTGCATCGAAAAAGGTGACAAAATTCCGAGGTATTCCTCTGATCACCTGTTGGCATTTGTGCCTTTGAAATCTTTAATATATCATTAAAATATCAGTAGAGCCCAAAAAGTTAATTTTAATATTCGCAAGTGCAATGAGCGTTCAGGCGATCGTGCAACAAAATCCCCCATGTTTCAAATTCCCCAACTCTGTCAAGGAAACGTTAACTGTTCCAGTTTTATCAAAAACTGAAATCGTGTCTGGTTACGGAAAACGCATTGAAGTTAGTCAGCACTGGATAACCACCCACCGTAATGGCGTGGTAAGCTGTCATTACA
This sequence comes from Haliotis rufescens, assembly GCF_023055435.1. NCBI lineage: Eukaryota > Metazoa > Mollusca > Gastropoda > Lepetellida > Haliotidae > Haliotis > Haliotis rufescens. The sequence continues at coordinate 39,157,573 of NW_025964361.1, read as the reverse complement.
GAGAGCAACAGGCAAGCCCCAATACCCTAATAGTTGTAGCAACGACCCAAGTTAGAATTCCAGCTAACAATATCCTCTACTTTAGTCTTTCATATGCCCTCGGCTAACCTCGGGATTGTTCCCATAAAAATACCATCTGAGTGCGTTCATCAAATTTCGTTCTAGTGTCCTGCAATAAAATTTATACCTAACCCGGTTATGCGTTATTGCCCTTAGAATTGGCCCAGTAACGCTGTTCTAATTCTCCTCCCTTCCCCAAACTCGCTCATGTAGGCATGTGAGTGAGGTAGGTTTACTGTCCATGTGACATATACGTCTACCACGTGTGTGAATCACGGGCACGGGTATAGTGCTGTCCAAGGATCCTATGTGCAGCAGATCCTGTAACGTATATGGGACAAAACTCTGCATAGCTTATTGCGCCATCCTTATCACCGGCATCCCTTTTCTCCGTTTTGATATGTCATTTGCTCCAATCCATCGCTAATTCTTGAAACATATATGGCCATTTGCTGATTTGTTAATTCAACAGAATAAATCAAGACGTGACATCTGATCAGGTCATTCGTGCAGGGTTCTTTTAACCTGTTTCGGTCCAGCAGTACGGAGTAGTGACCTTCTGGCTATACTTACTGACATGCAATTTGTAAATTTTCACGGTAAAATACACCCTATCAAACAAAAGGTCAACGCTCTGTGAACATGGACGAGATAAAATAAAAGGGGGGAGATAAGATGATGATATCAGTGCCTGCAAGGTTGGCCGAGTTTGCCTGCCCTCTGTCAAGCTGATAATGGTCACTTCTTCGGTCTCAATGGAGAAGCATGTCGATTCTTAATGCAGACAAATCTGGTTGTTATGAAAATTTCGGGTTGTTTGGGCAATTTAAGCTCAGGTATTGTACAGCACCTGTGAAGAACGCTTGGAGTATTAACCTATATTGTCATCCATTTTCACCTTTTCCCTCAGCATGACGTGATCTATCACTCTTTAAACGCCAAGCTGAGAATAACTACCGCAACTGTACATGGTTGACAATGGAACAGAGCTTGTTAGGGGCAGTGGGGATATTTAGGGGTGCTAATTGTGTATTTTTGACAGTTATCCCCCTTCATCATTAATTTGTCACAAGACGCTGACCCTCCCTCCCCCAAGTGGTCAGTGGAGGGTCAGATATATCGTCTAACGCCACCTAGGTAATCCCCAAAGTCCCCCCTGTAAACAGCAAAAGGCCGTAAAGAGGCAAATGGACGTTGTTCACACACGTAGAGGTGGTCTTAGCTAATAGTTGGGCAAACAATCTTACAATTTTCCTTTCTAATTCAGTAGAAGTAAACATGTTGTTTACCGTGGTCTAGTACGACCTTTTAAACAGCACAAATAGTCAATGATGAAGTCTACACATCGTAACGGCCTGTGTAATACTGTAAGGGTCGCCCTTACAGGAAGTATTATATTTCACGGGAGCCACATTCGTGGGAAAGACAACCCAATTCCCTTGCTATTACTACAGACAGCGCAGCCGTGCTAAAAGCTCAAACTTGGTTGACGTAATGATTCGCCAATGATACGACCGTGTCACTAACGCGTCGTTGCAAATGCGAATAACCAGTCTAACGCAATGCCTTTCTTGTGGGTTTGAATGAAAGGCTTAGAGTTGATAATTACAGTATTTATTCCGAATGTGAATAAGGGTCCATAATTGCACGCCATAATATAAACCCCCCTTCCGCCCCTTTCAATCACTGAAATCCCTTGTTCAATCTACGCATACAATTTGCTGGTTCGAATCCATTGGTCTTCCTACTGATTAATTTTCCGCCATTGTAAAATGGCGGCGACAAGGTCTTTCATCTGTCTTCCGTTATGCTCAGCTTAGCGCACACTTTACTAGCGTCTTATCAACCTGATGTAAAGTATTATACCTCGATTTTACTCATTGTTGTAATTTCGACGGATTGGCACCTTTCACCAAGGGGAAAGTAGATCAAGCAGTAACATGGTGATGTCAATGGGTACATATGCTGTGCTGGGTTATACTTGAACAGAGGTGCCAGATGTGTTAATGTTAAATGTCAGTCGACCTTGCAGTGATGTTAGAAGTGTCAATAAATCATAGCCCTAGTGAGTGAGTTTGATTTTACGATGTTTTTAGCGCTATTCCAGCAATATCGCGACTGGGGACACGAGAAATGGGCTTCAAACATTGTACCCACATAGGGAATCGAATCCGTGTCTTCGGCGTGAAGAGCGAACGCTTCAACCACGAATACCCACCGCCCCTTTCTACACTATACTCGTACAAATGTTAAAGAATATTTATTTTGTCTCAAATGTTAAAAAATATTTATTTTGTCTCATTTACCGACACGACCATACATTTACCGACACGACCATACAATGTGAAACGCCGTTAGTCTTGAATTCTCGTCGGATGTGTAGAAACTCCTTTTCATATAAAAAGAATCGAACCCGGGTTTTCGGCGTGACGAGCGAACGCTTTATCCGCTAGGCTACCTTTCTATCAAAGATATGCATTTGAACACAATATGAAGCAGGATTATTATTATGTTCGTAGTGACATATTCAGCTACCACCAAAACGATTACGACTTCGTCAATTTCAGTGGCGGTGGGGTAGCGCTCGTAACGCCAAAGACCAAGGTTCAATTCCCCACATGGGTAGAGTGTGTAAAGACCATTTCTGGTGTCCTCCGCCGTGATATTGCAAAAAGCGGCGTAAAACCATTCTCACTTACTCGTCAATAATCTCGAAATGCCCCGCTAATTCCCATCGTGAAAGGCATTGTGAGATTACCACAACGCAACGTTCTTCGCACACGTGGTAGGTGAAGGAAAACTTGACAACACACGCCAATAGACGTAATATCATTAACTGTTGAAGCACTCATACTCCATTCTTACAATGTTGACACTATAAATGCTAACTGTTTGATCCGGCTTCCTTGAGAGGGCTTCCCCAACACTTCTACAAGCTTAGGGTTAACCCCGTTACGTCAGGCCATCATGTCGTGAGCTCATCGCACGCCACACTGAGTGATCGAGCCGATGATAATGGAGTCAGGTAAGGTATAGCAGAACAACGTTATGCAAGGGTTTACTCGCTTGGCCCGCTCTACCAACATAGTTAATGGCTCGGATGTAACTGTTCGTAAAGTGATCATTTGTAATGGGTGTAGACTTAGCTCAGACCATTGTGGAAGAATTCCTGTTTGTATGCAAACAACTCAAAGCACCTCTGCGTATGAAATCAACATTACACTCGAGAATTGGTTTTGTTCCGAACACGTATGGCAATCCATGATTGTCGTAAGAGGTGACTAACGGGATCGGTTGGTCATGCTTGCTGACTTGGTTGATGCATGTCATCGTATCCCAATTGCGTAATTTGATGCCCATTGTGCCAATACCTGGATTGTCTGGTCCAGGCTCGATTATTTACAGACCGCTGACTTGGTTGATGCATGTCATCGTATCCCAATTAAATCGATGCTCGTGATCACTGGCTTTTCTGATCCAGATTTTATTATTTACAGAACCGCTGCAATATTAAGATTGATGCAATGTTTACTTATAATTGTTTCTTATCCGTCAATTCTTAAATGTCAAATGGGACGTAAATCCAAGAAGACTGCAGTCGAGATGTACTAAAGGTTGTTCTTCTTTAGATCTGGTTTCTGGTGTGACTTATACAAATGGTTCCCCAATCCACAAACACTTCACAAAGGACTTAGGAATTTGGCATCATGGTAAATTGCACTTAATGGCGTTGGTCACATGTGTTTCAGCCACGACTTTCTGACCAGGGGCTATTTTGGTAGGTTGATAATCCACGGTTTGAGGGACTAGGGTACAGCAGAAATCAATGCGCCATCTGGCGGGGCGGTCTTGACGTAACGGATCAGAGCAGAGGCTCAACATTATCCTCAAATGCATTTCACCTGGGACAATACAGGTTATGACATTGTTGGATAATCGCGTCAGACACACATGCCATCTATTCATCTGGAAGATCTACCCTTAAGAACATTGCCCGCGTCCCTCTCGCGTGCTGGATTTCGAGGAATTCACGATTTGTAATCCAATGCAACCACATTTCTTAAGGGGACGATGGGGTAGCTTAGTGGGTAAAAAAGAGTTCGCGCAGAAGGCCAGGTTCGATTCCCGACATGGGTACAATGCGTGACGTCCATTTTTCTGGTGTTCCCCGGCGTGACATTGCTGGAATATTGCTAAAAGCGGCGTAAAACCATACTCACTCATCAATCACTGATGTTACCGCTGATGTGGTTGCAAACGGAATATCTCCGTACAAACTTCAGTATATAGATACATTTGTGTTCAAAACGAGTGAGTGAGTTGGATTTAACGCCACTTTTAACAGTATTCCAGTAGTAAAGCCCGAAGTGATGCAGGTCTCAGACGTTTACCCCTTTGGTTAAACCTACGAGCACGGGTATGGTGCTGACAAACCTAGAAACAGAATCGGGGCGAACCGGGATTCGAACCCACAATCACAGGTTTCTGACCAGTACAGCGAAATGCGGCGCCTTAAGACGACTGGGCCACCAGTGTCCCCAATTCTAAAAGAAATGTGTGCAGTGATTTTATCCGGATTGTCAGCTTGCAATTCAGGTCCAAACCTCCCCCTACCAGATCATTGAGACACGTACGTTACGATGATTCAGCGAAACATTAACTTCGAGATTATTAACACTTTGTCGTTCTGTCTGAAGGTGGAGACGGTCAGACCAGACATGTTATCAAACTCACGTCTCAATAACCGGGTAGAGATAAAACGATTACAATCAGAGCACACGCTAGGATCTGATTATTGAATCGGAGTGCGTTATGTTATATAGATCGTTATCTTCCATTGTGTTCCCCATCTCCGGTATCCCAAACCCAGCTCGTACAGGCAATTTCTTCTACTTGGTCATTATAGTGTTACGTGGGGGTAATCATCCGGGCATCTCAGCCACAGACCGATATCTGCCAATCAGAAGTCTTAAACATCCTTAGGGGTCGTTACAAAAGTATTACTGTGTCATTCTAGCGTGGAATAACTTAATTATCTAAGAGTTCGTCATGATGGCTTCGGCTTGAAGATACAGTCGTAATGGAAACAATCAAAGACGTCGAATGCCTAAGGGGCGACTCTGGAACAAGACTTGGGCGGACATTTTGTCACGTGCTCTTCGGAATCATTGTAACAGTACTATAAAATACACCGCGGTGGATTTTAAGGATTCCATAATGATGTTATATGATAAACATAAACCCTCTTAATATTCTATATCATTTATTCTTTTATTTTAGGAGATTGATTTGAGACCGCCCCCTTTGACATTGAGTGAGTGAGTGAGTGAGTATGGTTTTACGCCGTTTTTAGCATTATTCCTGCAATATCACGGCGGGGGACACCACAAATGGGCTTCACACATTGTACCCATGCCTTTGACATTGACCATCTGGTGGTGCTATAATAGACGATTTCCAGTAGGAACATTATTTTCTCAAACAGACACTGAAACAAAAGTATCCGAAATCCCCAAGTAAGTCTACAGTACTTTTGGCAAGTCTAGATTTATTTAGCTTCAGGAATAGATTTTCTGGACTCCTATCTATTAAATATCAAAAGAATATAACCCAAAGAAATCTGTAAATATTTTCAGTTCACGGATAAATGAAAAAGAAAATTGAAACGTTTTTTTCTCAAAAGCAAGCAAGACTTATGAGATCGTCCCCAGCAGTGATGACAGCGAGTATGACGACGACCCCTCTCCTCGACACTATCAGTTATGTAGGAGAGGCTTATGGTAGTCACCATTGTTTCCTTTGCCATAAAGCCCGGGACTGCTCCTCGTTTTGCCTCCCACATCCACACACAACAACCCGCGCTAAGTACCACCAGCAGGTTGATAGGCCAGATCAGAAACTTCAAAGACACCGGTTCCACAGGTAGCTAATTAACGAGTTCTCAGCGTCATCTCGACCATCACTGGGTCAGGTCCGGATCAGTAAAATCCGGACAGCCCGAATTATGATGTCTTTATTGTCCTGTAGATCAGCACGGAGGTGCGCTGCCCCGAATAACAGTGGTCCATTACTTCCTGGCCATGGAGGTCAAGACCAATCAGTTCAGTGGTAATGGCGTCTTATTGTCGTCTGCGAGAATAAACTCATGAAAGGTTGTTACGTCTGATGGTTTTCTTTGAGGTTGAAGTACTGTTGAGTCGCTGTGGCTGCGACCGTTTCACTCACTCAGTAACAAAACAAATCTACTCCTCACGACCAAACACTAAGTAAAATCACCCGTATTCAAGAAACATCGATCAGTTCTAAGCATCTATCCATTGGCATAACACCCATGAGAGTCCAGGATTGAACAGTTCCAAAGCAACTTGTGGTGGTCGTAAGAGGCGTCCAAATGAATCGGGTGCTCAAGCCCGGTGACTTTGTTGATGGCATCATCGTACCCTCACGGCGTGGTTCGTTGTTCACAATATCAGTCACTGGATTGTCTAGTTGATTTTTACAGCCCGCCGTCATACAGCTGGAATATTGCTGGTAGCGACGTTAAGCACATGATCCTTGAGTTCAAGGGTTATTGGCTTAGAGTTGTTTGATTTTTAAGAGATAGAGGGATGAGTACCCAAAAGCACTGACCTTTCTGTTTTGAGTTACATAGAGTTCGGGTTATCGATACGCAAATACACTGACCTTTCCATGTTGAGTTACAGAAAGGTCGGGTTATCGATACACAAATACACTGACCTTTCCATGTTGAGTTATATAGAGTTCGGATTTTCGATACACAAATACACTGACCTTTCTATGTTGGGTTACATAGAGTTCGGGTTATCGATACACAAATACACTGACCTTTCTATGTTGAGTTACATCGAGTTCGGGTTATCGATACACAAATACACTGACCTTTCCATGTTGAGTTACATAGAGTTCGGGTTATCGATACACAAATACACTGACCTTTCTATGTTGAGTTACATAGAGATCGGGTTATCGATACACAAATACACTGAGCTTTCTATGTTGAGTTACATAGAGTTCGGGTTATCGATACACAAATACACTGACCTTTCTATGTTGAGTTACAGAACGATCGGGTTATCGATACACAAATACACTGACCTTTCCATGTTGAGTTACATAGAGTTCGGATTATCGATACACAAATACACTGACCTTTCTATGTTGAGTTACATAGAGTTCGAGTTATCGATACACAAATACACTGACCTTTCTATGTTGAGTTACATAGAGTTCGGGTTATCGATACACAAATACACTGACCTTTCTATGTTGAGTTACATAGAGTTCGGGTTATCGATACACAAATACACTGACCTTTCTATGTTGAGTTACATAGAGTTCGGGTTATTGTTACCATAATACCTTTTCGAATTTGAGTAACATAATACCTGGATTATCGATATCATAAAATCTTCATTGAAAGCTAAACCCTTTTATTTTCAAATACAGTACAGCAGTCCAAATCCTTATCAACTCTACACAGGTTAATGTCCATTTATCTTAATGATGATTATCAGTGAACCGACAGAAGGATCTCCAAAATGGCCGTCTGCTCCAACGTGGGGACACTGGAGATGTCGTCTGCCGGACAAGATCGTCTCGTGATGACCCTTGCGACCTCGAAGACCTTTCAGATGACCAGGACACACAGAGATCACCCACGCGATCAACGTAGACCTAGAATGACCATTAACCTTAATGTCCGAACCCACTGACCGGGGAGTGACCATTTGACAGCTACATTCCATGTCCAAGTACAATTCACAAGTTTGCAATTGCAACCGGATTACACGGACTGAGTTTATCTGATAACCCCCTATTGATAAAGGTGTGGGGAACATCCTATCTCACACTTAGATATGGTAGGAATTTTAAACTGCATTGTTAAACGTCACTCTTGACCCTAACCCTTCCCGATATGTATTGAATAATCAGGCCAATCCTACGATTTCGAAACTGGGACTCCGACCTCTAAATTACACCATGGTGAACTTGCGTTTACCTACACCTTAGTGAACTTCTGCTTACCGCGATGAGAAGTTCAGAGCAATTAGTACAACATGTTTAACACAAAGCAACAACAAACACGAGTTGCTGACAATGGTGTTTGTACGTTATTGGCTTTCTGGTTACCTAAGGACAGTACCTGGTCTGTTACATACATAATTACAGTACACTACGGTTATAACGAACTCAAAGGGACTACTATTTTTAGTTCGTTATAACCGTAGTTCGTTATAAGCATATATACAGCATAACTGCAGCAAATAGTCGGGACTAAAAAGTTAGTTCGTTATATCCGTCAGTTCGTTATAAGCGTGTTCGTTATAACCGTAGTTTACTGTAACTCAGCACTGATAACTTGCAATTGCAATAGGTACATATATGTACATATTTACACATAAACATTATACAGGCTTGTACATGTGATTTTCGTTACAAAAAAAAGGATTCCATGGGTGTTCCATAAATTTGCTGTCAATCTTCAGTTTTAATGTATTCATAACGTTGGATAACATGTTTCGGGATTGTCTTCGGATCTCGTACATTAGCCGTCACTCAAATGCATCAGCAATTTGCAACATTCAATAGCGTTTGAAACACAAAACACATGATTTGCTCATATATCCAAACGTAGCAGCCACTATCCTAACTAAAGCTAAAAAACAGGCTAGTTACACATTCATGGTATACTCCCAAGGGAGCTGAGAATGAAAATCGGGTCCACAATGATCCACTGACCCGGGTATGATAATGTATAACTATTTATGGAGTTATTCGCTTTACGAGCGGATTGTTTTTATTATTATTATTTTTATTATTTTTATTTAATAACTATCACTATTTACAGATTAAAATAAAAAAAATGCATCAAAGAGGGTTTAGGTGCTCCAGACAAAGGCTCATCGTCAGCTCTATCTTCGACATTTATGTTTTAACAAGACCAAAAAGTGGTTCCCTCATGACAACTACCTGAACAACAAACACGTACACTATGCCGCAGGTCGACACCTCGTCATGGACAAAATGTTGTTATTACCACTCCTACACGTGTCCTCAAGGACGCTACCTGTACACAATACGCGTTCACGTTGACACCTCAGTTGTCAAGTGAGGTTCATCAATCTCTCAATACCTGACGATAAACAATGTTGCAATTCATCAAACAATCATCCTGTCCGCGCTCCTTGACAAGCATGTCATGACCACGACAACAGTGACAGTATTATACCTCGCAACGTCGTAAACAACAGCTACTTCATTTCCCCCTCTCTTTGTCATATTTCACGGCAACCTTGCGACAGTGTCCGTTCTTTACTACACGACGGTGCATACACTGTATAACACTGACTCGTTTCAGATGTGACGTACAGGGCCCACTTCACATAGAATTAACCCTCTCTTTGTCATATTTCACGGCAACCTTACGACAGTGTCCGTTCTTTACTACACGACGGTGCAAATACTGTATTATATACTGACTCGTTTCAGATGTGACGTACAGGGCCCACTTCACATAGACTTAACCCTTTCTTTGTCACATTTCACGGCAACATTACGACAGTGTCCGTCCTCTACTACACGACGGTGCAAATACTGTATTATATACTGACTCGTTTCAGATGTGACGTACAGGGCCCACTTCACAAAGACTTATTCCTTTCTTTGTCACATTTCACGGCGACCTTACAACAGTGGTGGTTCGTTACTGCATTAGGATGCACACACTGTATTACACTGACTAGTCTCAGGTGTAACGTACAAGGTCTACTTTCACAAAGCGATCTTAGCTCTGCGACTGTCGTAAGTCCAAATACGGGATCATCTTAGCACTTAACGGTTTGTGTAACGGGTCCCTAGTCTAAAATTGCAGAATCCATATTTTCTCTGTTACACTGTATTGTCGCATTAATGGCATTTCCCATGGATTTAACAAGATTTAAACAGTTTAAGCCTTAACTAAGTCGACATTGCATTGCTGTAAGTCTATTGTAGATGCCTTCGACTGGCTGAAGCTAAAATAGGATAATCTTAGCGCTAAGAACGAATGTGTAGAGGGGCCCTTGTCATATGATGCAGAATCCATATTGTTGTCTGTTTAAAGGTAAATATTTCGCTTTAAGGACATTACCGCATGTGGTTAACAAGACTTAACAGTGAACAGGCTAATCTCAAACGTGTTCAGTACATTGCTATAACCCAGGTCAAGGTAAACATAATATGTTTGAAATAAGACGCAAACTCTACCTTTAGTACTTGATTTAATGACTTTATTCTATATTATAGGTTTTAACCACACCATAAAGACCCCTTAACCAAGAATCTGTACAAACCGGTATACAACCAGCCACGTTTTTGTTTTTGTCTGTTGTTTAACGCCGCACTCAGTAATATTCCAGCTATATGACGGTGGTCTGTAAATAATCGAGTCTGGACCATACAATGCAGTGATTAATATCATGAGCATCGATCCACGCAGTTGGGATCGATGACATACATCAACCAAGTCAGCGAGCCTGACCACCCGATCCCGTTAGTCGCCTCTTACGACAAGCATAGCCGCCTTTTACGGCAAGCACGGATTGCTGAAGATCTATTCCGCCCCGTATCTTTACGGGACAAGAAAACCGATCATTTCAAACCAATATTCTCTTAAACACGTCATATCGGCACTCCTAAGAAAAACTCTCTTTTTTTTCTAATGATATAATTTTTCCTTTCTCATGACAGAGTAACACATCATACAGTGTCTTTCAAGGAAAATACTTTTCAACCCCTCGAAACATTAGTAAGTACTATCAAATATCGCAAAATCAGTAAGCGCTGACAACTTCAAAGCCACTATAATAGCTATGACTGGACTGAGCAATTGTCTGTCCTTTTTGTCAAAATTCAAAGTCATTTTGAAGCTAACTGTGACAATATGAGTCACAAAAAAGCCATTTAGATAATGTTCACACCTCTCAACCCGGGTAACGTTGCACGAGTCTGTTGAAGAAAGCCGCGTCTTATTTGTGCAGGCGAGTGTGACAGCTCGCAACTTACCCTGCTCATAGGTCAAAGTGCGAAGAAATACGCAAGTGTTAGGCCTGTGTTAGACTTTTTATAGCCAGAGATCTAGTCAAAGTGTCACTTCAAGCTTTATTTAGAAAGATGGCTTAAGACATTACGCAGTCATATAACAGTACTTTTGAAAAGGGAACATGTTCTCGATAAACAAGTGAGTTCATTGTTCAAGAATTAGAGTGTCATCGTTGACACCTTTCCATTGAACAGATTTGTTCTTTGCGTCGTCTTTTAGGGAACCTTTGATAGCTTGAACACATGTCATGTAATAATAGTCAACATTTTTTGAATTGGTCTAGACTTGGTTCAACCTCGATTATCCAGCGTATAACGCCTCCATTACATTGTGATGAAGGTGTAATAGAATCAAGATACTGGATAATCGAGGGGGAGATTCCATGCATCATGCATAAAGTGGGATGTGAAGAACGCTGGATGTTTGACATTGGGTGTGATATTGTTTTGGTCTCCAAAATTCCCGAACAAAGGATATCCGTAATGGAATGAAAATCGAAATGTCATTACCCCGAAGCTGACATCCAACTTTCATCAAATCAACAATTGTCAGAAATGACCGTCGTGAAAAATGTTATCAAGGCGTTGATTAAATGCCTCTGACAGATTGACTTCCTTAGAGAGCTAGTCGGAACAGGAAAGCCTTTTAAAGTAGCTATGATTGGACTATTTCATTAAATAAGAAGTTATCGATCTAGCATCAGTTGTGGGTGCCTTCAAAATCACAACTGGATATAGAGGAAAACGTCAGGCGTGCCTGTATAAAGTCGTCTGCTCGTCCTCCATTGTCGTCTGGCCAGTGACTCATTGCATTATTCCACTTTGTCTCTCGGAGTCAGGGTGGCCGGGTCAATTAGGAGATGATTACTACAAATTCCAATTACAGCTAATCGAAAGTTCAACCAGCGTTCACCACAGACTTCATCTGCTCTCACCAGGGTAAACTGAATAGGTCAGTGACGAAACATTCTCTTCGGGCGACTTTCTTAATGACAGACCAGAGGTTCATTCATGTAACGTGTAATAAATTACATGAGTTGATGCTCGATGGTACTCTGATCCCATATAAAGAAACAATTAAACACATCGTTTACAACTTATCAACGTCATACTCTGTAATTGCAAAAAATCAAATGATGGCGTCATCGGATGTTTAGGCCATGCGATACTCTTGGTCGGTCTTCGTTACAAATTCGGTTGCGACTCGTTAATCCCTCCCACTGGCGGATCCAGAGAGGGGAGGTTTAGGGGTGCGCATCCCGTCCCCCCTTTTTCAGACACCTTACATTTTAACTGCGCCCTCGGTCAATCAAAATGTGCACCCAACCCCATTCCCCCTTTTCAACATCCTGAGTCCGCCTCTGCCACCAGACGCTCAGAATCTTGACGTAGAATCCATTATGAAATCCTTCGTATAGTGTAGGCCTATACTGATTCAGAAATGCTTTGTTTGACCTGTCTCGCTCTTATTTCTGAAGATGCAATTACATACATAAATACACAATACTTGTCACGTTGCCTGTTAGACTAACATATAGTGTATGAAATCTGTTATTACGCAATGCATTTCTCTCCTCTAAAAGTGTTTTCACCGGGACAGAAATGTCTATACCTGTTTTAAAATAATATTGGTTTTGGTTTAATATACACACATTCCACAGTCACTACGTGGGACTAGTTGTCTGTGGATATGTGGTTTTCAGTTGAAGGAAACATCAACATATCATATCATAGTCCCTGAACCATATTATTTCCCCTTCCGTCCTACATTTACTCTACTTGCTAAGCTCTACGTGAAGCAAGTCTAGATTTTCCACATGTTCTGAATCTCGTATCTCCTTGGGGCTCACATTGAATTTAAAATTATATTTTTTCAGAGACTAAGCGTTAGTCTACATATCAGTGGTATTTCTACGTTTAACCTTGGACTACATTTACGTCTTGTCAATCACTGACATCGGTGTTGATTTCACTAACGCGGTCAATATGCCTTCAAGGGTATCAATTATCCTACTGAATGCTACAAGCAACACCCATGTTATCAATAATGATTAAATCAATGTTACATCTCTTGTTTCCATTAACGAATACCCAAAGAAAACTGTATTTATAGAAACTCCCGCTTCCATAACAACGATTCTCTCCAAACACACCGCAGTTAGACGCTTCCGGGTCCGGCGTTTATAATTACCTCAACTATTTTGAAAAAATGTCTGAACAAATACGGAGAGCAGAGACAGTTTCTAAATGGGTATGTGTAATGGCCGCCTCATCTGTTTGCAATGGACCTGCCTGTGCGCGTCCAGCGTGTTTAGAGCCTCGGTGTGAAGTCAGTCTCGTGCCGGGGATGACACGACGTGCCTAAACCTTCATCTTCAAAGTGAGAAGGTGTGAATTACGCGAATCAGACGGTCCGACAGCGTTCGTTTCCTTTACCGCCACGACAAGCCTCAACTTTGCCGTGCAATTTCACACTAACAATAAGCAAAATAGGACCCTTGTTTACTTTATCCACAATTCTCAAGGGTGACAGAAAAGGTGAGTTCTGGGCAAATAAAAAGGACATGGCGCCAGAGCCTCGATGTGACTTATCTTCTCGAGGAGAAATCTCGTCTCGTTAAGCACGTGCCACGAGACTATTTTTTTTCGAAGACTAAACGGTTGGATTTCCACTATCAATGTTTCCTGGTCAGTTCGGGATATAAGGCATGCGTACTGGTCATGGTAATATCGAGAATGTATTGAGCCGTGTTCGGGACTAGCCTGAAGGCGTAGGTCTACTGTTCGATATGACGTTTGCGTGGTTTTTGGTTTGGGTGGACAATGGTATCTAATGTCGATCATGGGAACACTGAGAATGGATTGTCCACTATTTGAGGTTACTACAGCAGCAGGAACGGCAATGTGACAACAGCTTCCGTGAACTTCGTTGTTCAGAAATTGATCAGCCAAAATGCTTACGTCGGCAAAACAGGAGCGCTTAATTGTTTTCTGTTTGTGTGTTTGTTAAAGACAATCGGAGACAATCGGCCGTCGCTGGTCACACAATGCACAGGCTAAAATGATCTTTGTTGGTATATTTTCATCCCAATACGTACTGAAACAATGAAAGTATATTCTCTGAATACATACATTATTATTGATAGATAACGATCAAAAGTGACCTTAAACGTGTGTAGTTGTCTTCGGAAAAAGCATTGTCCATTTATACCGAACATTTATGTCCTTCTAAAGACTCTCGCCAAGATGAATGTCGTACTTTGCCTATATAGACAAAATCCCTTTGGGATAATATATCTCAGACACCTGAAATGTGAACTTAAATTGAACACTTCATTGTCAAATATCTAAAACTCACAAAATAACTACGTTCTCTTGCTCACTGTCTCAGAATGTCTCACAGTCCCTGATCCATATTACTTTCACTTCCGCCCAGCCCTTACTGTAATGTTATAGTCGTAACTAAACCAAGTCTAGGTTATCCACAGGTTCATTCCCATCTCACAGGGGCTCCTTTTCAATTTAAGTGTAGTCGCTTGTTTCTATCAAAATCATATATTTTAGAGACAAAGCGTCAGTCGAATTGTTGTGAATGGCACTGAATGCCTAATGTAGTCTGACACCCGAACACAAACGTAAACTGGTACAGTTTATTCTCAAAACAAATTCCACCAACGTTGGCACATGTGCACAAAAGTATGTACATCACACAAGTGTGAACCACGCGCCTCGTGCAAACAGGCAATTGTAATATCGGCCACGAGGCCCACATAACGGAAATAAACATCTGTTCTGTTGAACACATTTGCCTGAACATAATGTACCCCCTTTGGCTGTGAACGATTAACGCTAACTTAAGAATGTCATGGAAACAGACCAAGGCCAAGTTCCACAACATGATTCCAGATCAACAACCATCGAAAGTATATGTTAAGGTATTGCTTTGGTCGACGTAACGTTAAAATCGGTCATTGAACGAGGCCTCGATCCTCATGAAATCTATGTATATCAAACCCTGTTATTAAAACCTTACATTCTTGAGGGAGAATTGTGGTTTGTATTGAGGTACAATATTTTTCAGATTAATGCCAGTAAGCAAACTCTGCACACAATGACGAGGAACATTTGTTCAAAGTCTTACCCAAAGACTTTTTTGACACAATTTATTAAGCATCTCATCACACCTACACGTTATTTCCATAAGACATAAGATATTAGCAGCTGATAGACGATCTCGCAAATATCTTTATTACACTTTGACCTTACGCTGAGTTCACAATTGCCTTCTAACTGCTGTAGGAAACAATACAGCCCCGGATAGATAAAACTGCCGCCATTGTTGACATTTCTCTTTGTCCCGGGGTTAATAAGCTTACTCGCGAGTCCACTCGCGTTTTACCCTACAACCGGAAGTATCAGATAGAAGTGCGCGTGCACAATCCGTTTTAGTTCGTTTTAGGACCCTTGACCCTATTTACAATTTGTATTTTCAGTCTGCTTCGTCACGGCACTGTTGCCCGCGTTAGCAGATTTACATCTTAAATATGGAGTCAATACTGGGATTTATGTTAATTCCTCATTCTAAGCAGATTATGGTAAACTACAAAAGTTAACAAATTGCCCAGACTGGACAAGGATTAAAGTGCTGACTACAAATTGAGGGATTGTCGGATTACTTGCAAATTTAACCGTTGTACTTGATCTAAATTATAAGCACATTGCCATATAAGAATCTAGACGTGTTTCTGCATGTTAAATCAGAGCCCACGCCAGACGTATCAGAATCAGTTTTAAGCTGTAACTAAGGTGTGGTCGTCTGCTTTTGAGAAGCAGTCATTTCACTGTATCCAAGTCCGTGTTATCTGGCCAGGAACACTCTATCATCCAAGTATCATCACTGCGGTAAAGACGACATGACGGACACGTGTACTGTTCATGTGTATAAGATAGGGGCCAGGGAGACCGTTACGAAGCGACCTACGTGTGGCGTATCTTCAGATTAAAGTAGCTCAATCACTGAAGAAATACTGAGGAAACAGATACACCTAGCTCTGTCTGCACATATGTATTTGGCGGTTGCGCATCCCAAACCGACAACAGTCGTGATGTAATATACGTTGCAATAACACACTAGGCTCTGTCTAAACATGTTGTATCTTGCGGTAGCGCATTCCAATAGCGACGTCAGTTAAAAGCAGACGTGATGTAATCCTATCCTTCACCAGTGCAGTCCAATAATAAACTAACTTGACTCTCTCTACATATACACATATTGACGTATCTTACGGACGAGACGCGACACAGAAGACAGTGACGAACCGTCAGCAACATGGCGAACATGTGCTTCTATGGTTGAGTCGTCTGCTTGACACAGGAGCTCACCTGGCCTAGACCGGGACGTATCAAACACATTATCAGCTGAAGAGGAACTTCGCAGAAATAAACAACATATAAACGTTGTTCTGTTTGCCAACCAACATAAGGTATTTCTGGGTAGATGTTAGCGTGTTTATATGTAACCGGCGACCCTGCACCCAGGGGAAGATAACACGTGTTATCTCCATCATTATATGTCCATCATCTAGCTCGTCTCTTGCAGACCCCAGAACGTCTATTAAAGCAATCACACCCATTCCATCCTGCATAGCTCTATCAGAATGTACTCAACACCTTCGCAGCTCTGTAAGCATGTACACAACCCCTTCTCAGTTCTGTAAGCCTGTACGTATCCCCTTCTCAGCTTTATTAGTCTATATTCAACCCCTTCTCAGCTCCAAAACTCAGGAGACTTGAGGGTTCCTTAATACTCCAGTATTCCGCTATTATAGAATTAGTTTTTTAAATCACAGCAGCTTCATTTCAGGGACAACATGCTAATCCATCATCTAATTTTAGCTGTAAAGCCATCGTGTGACTTTCTAATTTAAATCTAGTCCTATTTGTTTAAAACAAAACAAAAACAACAACAATGATGGATACCCCAATAATAAAATTCCCTTGGAATAGAAAATCTTCTTGAACTACTGAAGTTTTCAAAGATTTTTCAATTATCTTAAAGGATATTTTATTTATTGCCTAACTAACCTCAGACTAGTGGAGTAGGGTTGGTGTTAGGAACATCCTCGTCAACCATGTGCATGCACTGTTTAGCTCCAGTCATCCGACCAGTCGTACCTCTTACGTGGCAAGCCCGTGAAGATTCCGGGGTAGAAAAGGTCTTCAGCAACCCATGCTTGCCGTAAAAGGCGACTATGCTTGTCGTAAAAGGCGACTAACGGGATCGGGTGGTCAGGCTCGCTGACTTGGTTGATGCATGTCATCGATCTCAATTGCGTGGATCGATGCTCATGATATTAATTACTGGATTGTCTGGTCCAGACTCGATTATTTACAGACCGCCGTCATATGGCTGGGATATTGCTGAGTGCAGCGTTAAACAACAAGCCAACCAATCTTACGTGGCAATGATGACCTTTTATATCAAATGGTGACTGTTTGTATACTGACAGTCGTCATCCTGTAACAGGTTCAAGGAGAGTCCTTGACTACCTCCACCATGATCTACCTGTCCAACGAAGATCAAAGACACCGCCAACAGCAAACCGACACAGTAAAACCTGTTACATGAACCGATTAACCAATTTCTCGCCAACGACATGACATCGGTTGTCTTTCAACTGATCCACGTATCCTATAGATCATCGTAGATGTACCCCCCGCGGACATGCCCCACCCCCGGGCACGACTCACCCGAACGCTCCATATCGACGATGCCCTAATTAGGGGAGGGACGGTATTGTGTTTTAGTTTAATAATTTCCCCAGCATCTGGTGCGGGTGGCGAAATCAAGTGGGAGGGGTACAACAACTTGTCACGTGACAGGACAGCGTTAGATTGAACAATCAAGCACCTGTGACAGTAAACTTCAAAGAGAGAATTCTTTGTTAACATTGCCCAATTGTAATCGACCCCCACTGAAATCAAGCGTGAAATTAAAAACAGATGGTTAAATTTCAATTGTTAATCAGACGTCATCCAAGATTCATTATTTCTATCCAAATATTATTTTTTCAATAAGCGCGTAACAATTTTGTATTTACCTTAAAAATATAACGTTTGAAACAGACAGCCATGTTGATTATTTGAAAAATAATAAAATGATTGTACGTCCTGTTTAAGATTTTTGTCTATATCTGCAGGTAGAAAGATACTATCTAAAAAGAAATAGAATACTCCGAAAAGAAATAAAAAAATAAAAAAAGAAAGAAAGATACACGGACTTGATATTACCACGTTTACTGGTCACCAAGTGCAATATTTTCACCAAATTCCTTCTCTTCAACGTGTTCAATTGCTCAGAAGACCAAGTATGAAAGTGTCCCGGTATATTATTTAGCGAGGGCGAGTTCCTTCGAGTGTCTATTGTTCATGCCTGTCTGCCTGAGCCCCTTTCACGGCTGGAGGGACATAAATGTCCCCTTGACCATCTTTAAATCAAGCGAATATCATAACCACAGCAGACTGGACAATGTCCACTGAGCGTCCAAACAAAGCGGACAGTGGGGAGAATGGGTGTACGTTCGATGACAGATTAGTGTCAAGTCCGTTTCAGTGTGGAACGCCATGTCGGGTATCTACGATTCTGTTGATCTACGGGTGCTCGACTGATAATGCTTTATTTACATCAATTGACCACTCCGCTGACCAACACTAGCCAAACAGACCACAGAGAACCACTTTGGAAGATCAGGGAAGCCCTTCTTGAACGCCATTCGTGATGGCCATACTGTGAACGATGTGAAGGAACAATAGACTCACTGAATCTATGTACACATGTAGGCACAGGTACAAATACAATATCAACAATGATCACGATAAATCTATTGATTTTGAGAATCTTACAATATAGCTTCCGTGCTTCCGTTGCTATTCATTTGACAATGTGCATGGTGATCCTTTTCTGTTGAAGACTATGTCGGTCAAATCATTTCAAACAGTTCATTAAAAGCTCCCCAAAACATTATAATACACTACAACTTTCAACAAACTAAGTTCAAAGCTACCCTTGGGGTAGTAAACTTTCTCTGACCCCATTGTTTTGATGTTTTTTCTTCAAAGAGAACTTGCCAAATTAGTTTAAGTGACGTTAAACCTATAACTGCAACATGGAAATTAATTGTCCGTGTTTTAAATGCTTCCTTGTTTTCCCTCCCAGTTTAGCATGTCGGGTTTGTACCTGAGATCACGTTCCTGGCCAAAAACTGAGGGACACGGTTGTTTTACCTGCTAATGACCTTTTGTCGGCGAACTTCAAAGGCGCAGGTAAATATACCATGGTCCAGCTAAATTTGTCCCTCTCTCACGCTATAACCAACCAGATAATTGAACAAATGTTTTTTTGGAACAAATGGTCTAAAAACATTCAAATACACTGCAAAAATAGTGCATTTATGTAATATCACATACATAACAGATATATTAGATTGGCTTTTTTAACTGTGAACATCAGAACACAGACAGAGGCAGAGTGGTCTATTGTACCTAATAACATATGCAAATATAGCATATATAATATCGTGCAAGTTACCCTCATAAAGGAGGGTTTGAGTCTGTCACGTCTCCGGGCGTGACAATGTGACCGCCGCTGATATCTACACATTCCTGCACAGACAAAGATAAAATAATTGAACATGAAGCGAGAATGGCACGTTCTGTGCCCAGATCCTCCCCCAGAACAGCAAGGCTGTGATAGGTCTGGTTCCGTACTTCATCAAATTCTAACTAGATAACCCCTCAGTGTTTGACTTATAAACCCGACCTCGATCGCACAGAATGAGTCAGTGACTCGTGGAACATAATACTACAAAATATCCATTATCGGACCATTGTGGACATGCAAATACCCTGAAATAATCAAGCACTGCGGATTCAATTTGGTGGATATCACATATCATACGAACAAACATCAATACGCATCCCCTACCGACGTCGTCAGGTGCACAATGGCTGGAACCACGCCCTACGATATCGCTCCCTTGCTGTCGGAGATATATAGTCCGCTGGCCATTTGTCAGCTGACCCTTGGTCATTAATAACGGTCCTATTTAAATGAGAACAACTCATTTTAGATCCTGATACCATTGTCAACAATAAACCAACCCCTCCCTTGCTCCTTCATTGTCCTCTACCTACAAATCGTCCCTGGGGTCGACCCCTCCCAAAGTTCCATCCACTGTTTAATCCGCTTTAGATATTTTCTCGGGGAAATTATAGTCTCTTTGCTTCTAAAACTTAACGCCTGGTTCCCTTTCAATAATCTGCATTCCGGGGAGAATGTCTCATTGTCGTCTGCTCGTGTTTTTGGTTGCTAGTTGGTCATCCTCCACCTCGAGTCAGGTCCCGAACAATGGTTTCGCTCCTGGCCCAGTGTTTTGTAGCCAGACAGACAATGGGGGGAAAGGGGTCGGCGTCCTGCGCGGCTCCCTAGGGTGCCGACGTCAGCGTTTGTACATCGACCCAACTACAAAGATGCAGACGAGATGGGGGACAGGATAATCTCCTTTATCAAGTCTTCCTCCGTTCCCCTTCTTGCTTCATTAGGTAGGAAGGATAGAACTGAATTCCAGCCCCGCTGATTACTAATGCTAATTTAATAGAGGTAAGGAGCTTCCCTTATAGTGTTCATTTTGTTACGTCAATTTATTTCAAGCATGCTGATGTGAGAATCTTGCACCATCACAATTATGAAACTGACTGACGTGCTGCGTCACACATTATTTGAAGGGCCAGTGCTGACGGATGACTTAGGACATTCGCCCAAGGGTATTTTTCTGACAGTCTCAAGTGACCCAACGTCCGGTCAAGACTTGACGCACTTGACCAAACAGGTTGAATATTCCCCTGGCACATTCCTCTGCAAAAGTCCAAGCTGTCTTTCTAGCATTTGCATGCCAAGAAAGCAGACGACAAGAAAAGCAGACGACATATTTATGGTCGTCCGCTGTCATACATGGAGGGCGGATAGCGATGGAATCTGACCCCGCTGACATCAGAATTCCATCCAATCAAGGGTTACCAAGGAGTCCATGGAAAACGCTACCTGACACCCTCAAAACTGATCCCCGCTGCTACCGTGTCACGGCCGCCATGACACGTCTGCGACGCGTAACAACACCTGTTTTATACAGTCATGGGGATCTGTTTCCCAGAATGACCAAGTGTCTCTTCATTTAGAGTTAGTCATACATAAACAGTGCGCATCAGAGGAGATTATTTCAGATAATTCAGCTCCTAGATCGGAAGATCATTTACCTCAACCCCCGAGATATTCCGCTGATAACCTTGTCTTACCTGGAAGATATGGTCCTAGATAGTGCCTGCCATATTCAAACCTAATGCGCCCGATTACCCACAAAGAAGGTACTTCAGGGCCTAGTTAAGAATCAAGAATCAAGAATTTTTATTGTACGGAACACCCTCGTAGGGCAGGGTACAAACTAACTACATATGGAATAAATATAACTATCAACATGAGAGGTATATATACATAATGTACATTATATATATAAATATTACATATTATTTCATTCATAGTGTATAAACATTTATATATATATATATATATATATCATGAGGTGGCTGGCAGCGTGTACTTTAATGATGCTGATACTGTACAGATAAGACATAATAATAGTCATAAGGTCATATCTTGATGTTGTCTATAAGAGAGGTTCTTTTAATAAACATGTCGGAGATAGTTTGTGAAACATATTTTGCACTTTCAGGACAGGGGTTCAGGATATTTGCTAGGATTTTATTATCATTTTTGCAGGTTTGGAGGTCTAGTGTTCGAAGAAGTATCTGCCTTTCGTTCTGATAATTTGGACAGTACAAAAGGAAGTGTTTCTCATCTTCTATCTTATTTAGGTTACATAATTTACATATTCTCTGGTCGACAGGCGTGTTAGTGTATCGGCCTCTTTCAATCTCCAGATTATGGCAACTGAGTCTTAATTTGGTTAAAGCTAATCTATGATCTTTACATTTTACAGCTGAGACATACTTCTTAAGTTCAAATTTATCTTTAATAAGTCCTAGATGCCTAAGTTTGTGGGAGTTATCAGTGTTTACTTGGTCACTTTCAATGAGAAATATATTTCTAAATTTTGTTTGAAGAGCTTCATAGAATTTTGAGCAAGGGGCATTTTCACTGTTGGATTTTGGAAGTAGGTGTGCCATCATATATTTGATCGAGGATGTCCAGGATATTTTTTGTGAGGCCAAGAGAATATCCTCCTGGTATGCATCGAATAAGAGCCTGTCGCCTTCCAAGCCTCTCAGGCGCTGGTAATATCTAAACATGGACATATATATTTGTAAAGTAAGAGGGTACATTCCTAATTCACTGAGGCATCCAATATTACTCGACTTTTTTGGTACTCCTAGAATCTGTTTTGCTATTTTGATAGTGATCTCATTACATAGTTGTTTTGACCAGTTATGATACATTTCATGTGAGGGTCTTAGAAGGCTGCAGCCCCATACCTCGGCTCCATATGACGCAATGGGTACAATTAAGACATTATACAAGCGAATGAGAATGTCTGCTGGGAGATGAGAAGTTGATTTCAGTGAACTTTTGATCTTATACCATGCTCGCATGGCCTTTCCTCTCAGTGTATTGACAGCGGCCTTAAAAGATCCAGTCCTCATTAGTACTACTCCAAGATAGGAGTAGGAGTCCACTACCTCAACGATTTGATGGCCCAATTTAAATTAGTTATGAATGACAAATTGATGTCTTATGTTGCCGTGTGGTGAATGTATGTTTTGAACAACAATTATCTGTCTCGTCGACTTAACAAATAATGACCATTCCCCATTACTGAGATTATGAGCGACTGAGCCTTGAGTGAGTGAGTCAATGTTGTTTTAAAACCCCGGATGTCTTGATTTCACCTACAAACAGCTGTCCATTTCTTCCAAAAAAAATTATCAAATATCTGACCTCCCTGATATCACCACTTGTTTACAAAAGTCAATCTACCCGTGTCTCACCCAATCATAATAAACCTGATTCAACACCATTCCAAACATAGAACATACTTTCGCCTTCATTGATACCAACAATGTCGTCAACTCATGAGTAATATCAGCAAGAAAAACACTGTGCATGTGTGCGCATGGAGTACACGTCAAAAGTGTTTACCCGACCCCAGGGGGTCAAGCGTTAAGTGGCTATTCACCACCCCCCGAGATTGGTCTTGGCATGTGGAAGGGAGACGTGCGTATTGTTCTCGGGCAGTGGGTAGCCGTAAGCTCTGACCTGCCCTTCAAGGTCCCGTACGTCTCTACATAGTAAATCCTCTATTTCTAAGCTTAGGGCCTTCAGTATGGTCTGTACCCCATTGGGACATGAATGGCTATCGTCATGATTGTATTTATGTCCAATACATAGGTATATACATACCCAGAGGCAATTCCGGGTGTATCGAACAGTTAAAACTGATGTTTCCGCTTGACGACGTTCATATCAATATTGGGATTCCATAACATGATTTGCGAACTCTTGCCTCGTTCTTCCATTAATAATTCGTTTTGGTCATAGTGACATTTAATGGTTTCTTTCGTAAAGACGTTTATCCTACCTTACGCTTAGTCTCTGAAAACATAATTTTTTTATGGAAACAAACAACGCCATTTAAATTTAAAAGGTGACGTGAGTGAGAAGAACTTGCTTCATTTAGGGCTATAGCATGTCAGTTAGGGCTGGGATGGGCTGGTATGAAGGGAAGATAATACGGTTCAGGCCTAGGGAATGTGAGACAGACTGGTCCTACCTGGTCCCTTGTCAGTACTGCAATGTTATTATACAGTAAACTACGGTTATAACGAACACGCTTATAACGAACTGACGGATATAACGAACTTACTTTTTGGTCCCTAAAATTTGCTGTAGTTATGCTGTATATTTGCCTATAACGAACTACGGTTATAACGAACTAAAATTAGTGGTCCCTTTGAGTTCGTTATAACCGTAGTTTATTGTAGTTTATTCTCGTGAATATCCTTTTATGTTATTTTTATCATTTTCCACAGAATATTCGTGTATGTTTATTAAGTGTTTATCTAGTCTAGATTTGTTATCTTTCAATATTGTATCTTATTAACCTGTATCCCCATGAATGAGCTACAGCTATCAACATGGGGTCACAGTCAGCCATCGTTTCCTCCCATCTATTCACCACCATCTGACCAGGTTAATGAGCTCTATACATCGTCCGCCATTGCTCGACCGGGCTTCATTCATCGTTCACAAATTACACAAGTGATTGACGGAAACGCGCCAGGTGATTTTTTTACGATCTAAGGCTAGCCTACACTTTGGTTGTCAATACTCCTGTCACGTGACCCGTAGGAAAAGACATGATAAGTGTCAGCGTACAAGATTTTTGACAGCATACACATAGGTCTTCCTGAACAGCCATGTTTTCCCAGGGTTCCTCATTCTCTCTTCCGGGTGTACACCTGTGCCTGTCAAGTCAGCGCAATAACGGCAACACGTGTCCATAGTTTGTTATTTTAACCGGGCATGATAAATATTAACATTACATTCTGAATCAGACAGGTGATCCAGCTAGATAGATTGATTTTGAAAGCTTGAAATGGATAAAACTAACTCCATCTGGCAACACGTGCAACAGCTGGTCACAAATTCACATGTTTTGCGTATACTTCCGACATTGTATTGGTGTCACGTTTCAAATAAAATTTCATGTGAAGTAAACAAGAGCATCAAATTTGAAGATAAAAAAACCCAAAACATTTATCTTCTTTTAATTAGGCGGAATTAATATGCCGATGGACAAAAATAAGGGAACATATATCAACGAGTACTATTAGGAACTACAACGAGTGTGAGTTTGGTTAACGCCGCTTTGAACAATATTTCATTAATATCACAGCGTGATATAGGAGGGAAGTGTTGCAGACATTGGCCAGCATGTGAAACCTTAAGAAACACGTGAGGTACTGACAAATTTAGAAACATTATCAGTGATAACCGGAACTATTAACGACTCATGCCCTGAAAACCCGTATCTTTTGTGTTCACATTGTCAGCTGACGCCCTGTGGTACCCCGGGCAGAATAGGTGTCCAGTGGCACATGCTTGTGGTAAGAGCTCGTGAAGATCTGGAGGTCCCAGTGAGTGACTGGGGTCGGTAGCCTAGTGGTTAATGCGTTCGCTCGTCAAGCTGAAGGCCCGGGTTCGATTTCCCACAAAGGTACAATGTGTGAAGCCCATATCTGGTGTCCCCCGCCGTGATATTGCTGGAATATTGCTAAAAGCGGCGTAAAACCATGCTCACCCATCCCTTGTTTAACAATCATTTGTCATACTGTGGGCGTACATATACATTATCATGCCAAAAACGTTACTTTAGGCACTGCCCTCTTTCCGTCGGTATTCTACACAGCAGTGTATCCTCCAGTGGGGTGGCCCCCCTTGTTTGATAATGAGATCTGTTTATGAATAAATTCTAATGACGGCTTATCGGGTTACCGGGCTATTTGTGAAGCAAACATTGCTAGTTAGTAAACAACCATTAACTGAACTCTCCAGATGCACGGCACCGCCTGTAACAGGCCTGACAGGGTCCACTGATGAAATCACTAGGGGTTCCACATTCACCTTAACCATTGTCTTTTACGAACGCCGGGCCACGCGGGGAGGACACACACAGGGTGGGTCGGCTTTCACCTGTATTATCTACCAGGACATGCCTATTATTGTTTATCAAGGTATACACCTTTACCGGACCCCCACCATTGTAAGCCCATGCGCTATTAAAGTATAAGTTCCCAGACAACCCCTGCGGACGGTGAAGCCCATTAACGGCATTCGTCTGACGGTCCTCTATGATGGTTCATTATACGAGGTCAATCGTTAGTCAAGGTCACGATTAAGGGCTTGAGTGGGCATTAATGTAGATATATTTTAAGGACATCCCTTAAATAACGAGCGAGATATGGTCTTTGATGTTGAGTCAAAAAGTTCTACCTTCATCCCATATCGATGATATGAGATTTATTGTGAGGATTCCATGAATCATATTGCCTTAATTACTCGACTTTCAGAATAAAATATAACACGCTGGGTTTAGTTTCGAACGGACAAAATGTCTATCAGATGACATTAAACGAACAGTGGTTGAGGCAGACTTGCCGCCACTAGAAACATACAAAGTTGTACCAGTGAATAAGGATGTCCTTGATATTATCATTCATCATTACTATCATCAACGGTTTATTGATATTCATGACAAAACATCACTTGTATTCTGGTCTGTATACAGAAACAAATAATGGTCGTAAGGGGCGGTGAGGTAGCAAAGTGGTCAGCGCGTTGGTCTGTCACGTCGTAGGCCCTGTTTCGATTTCCCACATGGCTACAATGTGTAACATACTGCAAGAATATTGGCTAAGACGATAACTTTTCTTAAAAAACAAAACCTTTTTTGTTTGCAGGTATGTTTCAATCATGTTCTTCTGACAGTCTTAACATACTCTGTTGCTTTCCAAAGTCTACAGAGAATCTAAGGGTGGAGAACCCAAGGCTATCGGCATGAAATGCCAACAAAATACACGACTGGGGACTTATAAGACTAACATTTAGTTTATGAAAACGTGTTTTTAATATATAGTAAACTACGGATATAACGAACTCAAAGGGACCACTAATGTTAGTTCGTAAATACCGTAGTTCGTAATAAGCATGTATACAGCATATATACAACAAATGGCTAATGACTAAAAAATAAGTTCGTTACATCTGTCAGTTCGTTATAAGCGTGTGCGTTACAAACGTAGTTACTGTAATGGTATTTTTTCTTCAAAAGAACCTTTCCTCTTCTGCTGTTTCAGGAAACTAGACTTGGTTTAGTCTGATCAAGAATTGCCCAGGTTATATATATATATATATATATATATATATATATATATATCATGGCGCAGGTTTAAAGACTTGTGTTAGGCTAAAATACACAAGGCAGGCGTACAACACACAACACGAGATAACAATGGGGCTCTCTTTAGTGTAAGCCTCTTTAATGATACACTTGTTTACAACGCCTGGTTATCAAGGAGGTGGTTCGTCTAATGATGGGAAACTACACAATCATAATTTCACTGAATTATTTTTAGTCCAAATAACACCACGTTCTCACGGTACTGGCAAAAACTGGCATTTTGTCCACAGAAAAGGAGATAACATTTAATGACTGTTCACTTCGACCTGACATTTTACAACACATATGGTTAACCTTTAAGACTTTCCAAGAGAGTAGATATCTCTATTGGAGGGTTGAGTGTTAAGGTGTGTCACGAAGGCAGCGTTGCGTTACTTTACTGTTCAGTCTAGGAGATAAATATCTGGCAATTACCGTCACCGTAACCCATGACCCGGTACCATCCAATCGGTGTCATCCAATCGGTGTGTCTGTCTAAAGCCACGTGGTGCCGAGGTTAAACATTATAGAAGTATTGAAACGTTTACTGTGTATTATGTAGTTAATTGAAAGTGTTAACATTGTTATTATACAAAAAAACATAATAGGACAAAACTATTCTATATATATCGTCGAGGAGTCGAAATAGCTTTGATAGCTTTTCATAGCCAAATCAATTGAAAATAGCTCAGGCGAGGCATGTTTTGGAAACAATTTGAACATCAATACCTGCACTCTCAACGACGCGGAACTTCGGTATGTTGAACAGCAAGTACTGACGGTCTACGAGGTAAAACCCTGCCGGGAGTCTTTGTACTATGTATGATTCAGGTTTAAAACCTCTTGGTGTTTCGTGACGTGTACCCGCCTACCCTCATGTTAACAATCTACCCTAATAACGTAATTGACTGTCTGATCAATTTATTTGATACATTGAATTTCGTTTGTACATTCCTGTAACGACAACGACTCTATAGTGTATGCATTTTCGGCCTTTGGCTATATGGTGAATAAAATCGGTCTGTCTGTCAAACAAACCTATACACGAGACGAGATTACCATTTAGATCGGAATCACGGGGTGTTGACAGATTGAAGATCCATGACACTGGTAAACGTCGGAGACTTGCATCACTTCGGGCTTTCCTCCCACATCAAGCTGATACGCCTGAATATAACTGGAATACTGTTCAAAGCGGCGTTAAATCAACTCACAACAATATTTAGGAAATTGATACCAATCTTACCTAGAAACATCTAAAAGCATGCTAACTACCCGTATCCATGTAAACCCGATGGCATTAGTGGTACGCGATAGAATTACCCTAACCTGCGATTTTGAGCTAAATCTTCGCACGGATACCGCTTTCATAACACCAAGGCCTAAGTAATCATTAAGTATTCGACAAGACTAAAGTGAAGAATGGCCTGAGATTTGGTCACTCAAAGGTACTAAGCGTTCTAGCCACAGCGTAAGGAGGGGGCGTTTCATGGTCAGCGTTCCACCTGGTAGCCGGTGGTCAGCCCCACCCCTATAATTTATTACCCCCGGGTGTGAGGAGGGGTGATGTGTTATCTCGGGGGTGCTGATAGTGCCAAGTGCCATGGCGGTTCCCAAACTTAACCAAGCCGTGTTTACAAGAGAGGTGATATTCAAGTAGCTACAGCTGATTAAATAGCTAGTGGTCATGGTTTTAACATTATTTCAGCAATATCACGACAGGGGACACCAAGATCGGGTCCGACATATTGCACATACGTAGTAATTACCTTTCATGTCTATAATTATATTTACTCCAATGTAGCGAGTTTGTACCCTGTTCTATACGGGTGTTCTGAACAATACAATTCTTGACTTTTGTAGTTGGGGGCTCCCTGTTATGAGGAAAACATGAACTTAAGAATTAAAAAAATATTTCTTCTTCTTTTTAAAATCATTTCATACAGGTATAGTCTTTCAAAAGCCAATGTTATATTTGTTTGTGTCAAATATACACATTCATGATTGTATACAAGATTTTTGCGCTAAGGGTGAGTGAGTTAAATCTTTACGTCGCATCGGCATTATTTCAGCCACATAGCGACTTTGCGTTATGACATCTTTTTATCGATGTTCTTGAATTAGGGTCCCGTTCCTTGAAGCCATCAAGGCGCTACGCTACGACTGTCGCAAGTCTATTTTAAAGCATGGGAGTAGACTAGCATTTAGGCCCAGAGATAAATATACCGTATTAAAAAATAATATATCTACAAAATAAAATCCAAATGGAGCCCAGAACAATGCTTAATTTCAAGCTGAAGCAATCTAGACTTGCCAAATCATTTCAATTGAGTTCATTTTTGAATTTATTCTCTTGTGTCTCTAGTAGTTAAGATCACATAGCGCTACGGCCGCTTTGTGGAACGGGTCGCATACAGTCGTATAGCATTAATACTATGCTAGCTTTGTTAGCAGGGCAGTGACGAAGAAAACATTACCCTAAGGGTAATTTGTTAACAAAAGGTACACATCATTTTGAACGAAACGCAATGTTTTCAAAAGCATTAATTCAATTAGGTAGGTAATTTAGTTGACCCAGGCCCTACGTTCCCGCTCCTATCCTTTATTTCTTTCCAGCATTGTGTTTACCACAGGCTCACATCCGCGTGTTGGTTCACTGACGCCTGAGAAGCGATTGTTAATGACACCACTGTTTGGCGACAAACACAGAGCCACGTGGCTTGCAGCATTTAGCAACACACGGCACACAAAAACTGTACCAGTTCAATCCCCAAACGTCTCCGTGTTAGCAAAAACTACCTTGTGGTAAAACGTGAAAACCCTTGGCATATGCTGGCTCTCTGTGATGGACGCTTTGCAAAGGTTGGGATTCACCCACCGAGAAATTATGCATGGCTTCCTTTCATTCTCTGCGGTTTATGACACCAAGGATTTGGTTGAGGAGCTCCATTTATGCATTTTGTTCACAGGGGATCGTGTTTACATATCTATTTTCACTAGAATTTGAAATTTGAATTGGGACACGTAAGAATGTAAGCGTGTGTAGTGACCCTTTGTTTGTGAGAACACAGAGAAATATAGAACAAGATTCTCTATTAGGCCTCGTTCCACAAACCGATTTTAACATAACGACGATCGTAACTCCCATTCTTTAAGTCGTGGAGCTGGTATCGTTTGGTGAAACGAGGCCAGGTTAATATTGTTGAATAGGTGGCATTTTGGATGTCACTTGGGATCATAGCAAGCGTACATAGATACTTGAGCAGAAGCTAGGATGACCCCTTCAGCTTCCCGCATCCGTTGAATGTGACCTTATTTTATTTCTAATTCGTGCAGCTACATATTCATACCATCCTCTCCTCGCTTCCCACCCCTATCATGAAAACCCCATACTATCCTCCACCCACACCCCACCCCTATCATGAAAACCTCATACTATCCTCCACCCACACTCCACCCCTATCATGCTCATTTTCATTTCTGGACCCCCTGCTCTCGCCATTATTACAATGATGCCTTAGACCCCTGTCCCCTTATTCCATTACCTGAGCCTCCCAAGTGACCCTTCGCGTTCCTGCAATGACCCCCGTGTCCGCCTCTCTCCCCAGACGGAAGGGGGGAACAATGGGAGGACGCTGCTCACGTGAGGTCCCCCGCACTGACCGCTCCTGATGAGAGCCAGACGGGGAAAACAACACGTGTTATCTCTCCAAGCAGTGCCCACGTTTTTTGGGAGAAGCCTCTCATTTTTTACAACCCCTGAGAATAACATTGTGTGCACATGTTTTGGAACCGACTCAGATTCGTTGTATAGGAATTTTAATCAACTCAGAGCACAAATCCGATTCAGAAAATGAAAAGTCGAATTTGTAAACTCTCATCAAAATAATGCACAAGCGCTCGTGTCTTTAAACGTACGATCAGCGACTTTGTTCAACCCAACAGTTGTCTCTCTATTGGCCTACGTTAGCGGTGTCGTGATGTACAACACATTCTACATTATATATACTCATCATAATAGTACAATTCCAAATCGATACGATGTATATGTAAACATTTACCCAGTACAGTCGCCATAGTAACTTCCCTTGGTTACGTCAGTGACGTTATCGAGGGTCAAGGTCATCTTTGTTGACTGTAGAAACTGCACTACCCTGTTATCATATGTCAGTATCAGATACGTGACGTCTGTTTCGGTGACTAGGGTGGGCATAATTCTGGATGTTTACCTGATGACTGGTTATTTAAACAAAACGAAAAGGTCCGATGACCTTCAAGACTTCAGAGCAGACGACTGCATCTCATTACATAATGTTGACCAATCAGGCGGTGAGCGGTCGCTCTGATGTGCAGATGTGTTCGTGATAACAGTGATAGGTAACCGGCTCGGGTGATGCAGCTAATATCACACCAGTATCAACTGATTTCCTTGTCATACTGATATCGACTCAATCTACCTTTTTCGTGCCCGGTAAAGTGGTTTGATTTCTGCCCGGATAAAGTATTCCTGTTGTCGTATTAGTAGTCGTGTAAAATTATTAGCCATTCGCTCACTCTTCCCTTCGACATGGGTTACATTTTTATAGAAATACTTCAGGTGTGCCGTAATTTGTTGAAAAAATAAAGCCATTTAACGACAATCAGTATGTATAGAAAAATAACACTTACATTCATACTGGCCTAAATAATATCTGTAATGTGTGTTAAACCGAGCGCGTATAGAACCAACATAAAACTAAACGTGACTCATGGAAAAATAATGCAACATAACAATAGAGCAGTAAAGCGTAGCCTGCATTGTCTATTCTATTCCACAAATATTAGTATTGCATGTTTTGTGGCAAAATGTTCACGGGGATTCGTCTGGTTGTTATCGCCGACTCAGCAATGTCATGATATGGTCGGCACCTTTGATAGCATCCCACGTCACGCTCAGCCCTGCTGGCGCTGTAAGTCGGTCATGCGGAACAATGCGCCAAATCTTCACGTCATTATACGTGTGTGAGTGATTATTGGGAGTAAACGACAATATGTTATTGAACATGAAATGACAGTGTGTTGTTTGTGTTTTGGAGTTGCAAGGTTCAAAGTGTTTTGATCGAATGTTTACCAAAGGAGTTATTAAAATTATGATGTATGTGAAATAGAAGGATCAGTAGTACAAGGACTACACACAAGAATGTACAGTTCACAGTCACATGAAAATAATAATAAAAAAAAAATAAATAATAATAATCATCATCATCATCATCATAATAATAATAATAGATTCTGCCAACGAAATATACATGCATTCAGCAACCATAACGATGATAACTCATTTATGTTGAACTGTTCCGTAAATTCATTGAAACATTACATGACTTATGATGAACATAAGGTTGGGAATAAATATAGAGGGATCGTGCCTTGTGCACCGACATTTGGAAAATTCTTAACCTGACTCCGTACGGAATGAGGAAATAAACAAAGTCAGCTTTCGGAGCAGGTGAGTCAACAGCACAAGAAACATAACGTGTGTTGAAATATTTGCACGGAGCAATGGACATGGAGCTTTCGGCCACTGCAGGACGTATGTTTAATTGCAAATACGGGAGAAGTCTCCCTGACGTATGTGAATCCTTGACGTATGCGTGGTTGGTGTTTTGGGGGATTTCTTCTTACCCTGGCGTGTGTATGAATCCTTGACGTATGCGTGGCTGGTGTTTGGGGGGGGGGGGGGGGGGGGGGATTTCACCTTACCCTGGCGTGTGTATGAATCCTTGACGTATGTGTAGCTGGCGTTTTGGGGATTCCACCTCAACCTTGACGTATTAGTGGCTGGCATTTCGGGTGGTGTGTGTGTGTGTGGGGGGGGGGGGGGGGGGGGGGGGGCTTACCCTGGCGTGAATCCTTGACATATGCGTGGCTGTAGTTTGGGGCTTTCTATCTCACTCTTGAAATATCTGTGGTTGGCGTTTTGGGGGATCCAACCTTCCGCGGGTGTGTGTGAATCCTTGACGTATGAGTGACAGACCTTATGGGATTCCACCTTACCCCTGACGTAGGTATGGCTCGTGTTATGGAGAATCCATGCATCTTTACCCATGTGTACGTGCGTACTGTACGTGTATGTGATCATGTACGTGGTCATAAGTAGGTTGGTTGATTGCTTAGCGCCGCACTCAGCATAATTCCAGCTATATGACGGCGGTGTGTAAATAATCGAGTCTGGACCAGACAATCCAGTGATTAATATCATGGGCATCGATCCACGCAATTGGGATACGATGACATGTATCAACCAAGTCAGCGAGCCTGATCACCCGATCCCGTTAGTCGCCTTTAACGACAGGCATAGTCGCCTTTAACGACAGGCATAGTCGCCTTTTACGGCAAGCATGGGTTGCTGAAGACCTATTCTACCCCGGATCTTCACGGGTCTCATAAGACTCACGGGTCTCATAAGACGTTGTAAAATTCACCTACTTGTGTACATCGGTAGTTTACATCTGTACATGTACGGGATATAAGAAATCATGCAAAGCAAACATTTCACCTACCTCTGGGCTCCAGAGGGAAGACGCGGTCACGTTGGGAACGGGTTTGGTTTTGCTGCGCCATCGTTTGGGGAGGATCTTTCGTCGGCCTGGTGACGGCGACTTGGCCTTGAGCATACCGGGGGAGGCTGTAGAAGGGGAGGGGGAGCAATTAGACGCTGCACTAGAGTAGGGGGAATTACGGAACCCAAAGTCATCACCATCCTCATCATCACTATAACAACTAACATTCTCTGTCCCGTCAGCCTGAAGATCGGGGAGAGATCTGCTTCGTTTTCGTCTCACATTCCCTTCTTCCCCGCAATCAGTCTCTACGCCCTTAGGGGCACGCGCGAGTCCGAATGTTTCCGCGACTTTCCGCAGCGCATTTGTCTTTTTACGTTGTAACGTTTCCACACTAGTATCATTTTCCACAGACTGGTGCCTTGAAACCATCGGGGGTCGAGTCTGCGTTAGCATATGATTAGCCCTGGGGTTTGGGTACAGTTCACGGTTTATATACCCAGGGTTGTAGCTATGTCTATGGCGGTTCGTCTGTATTGTGTGATATCCCCGAGGGGAGGGGGTGCCACTGGCCCGTGGGGAGGGGGGTACCACTAGCCCGTGGGGTAGTAGGGCCACTCCCCCGTGGGGTTGTTGGTGCACTACCACGAGGGTTGTAGTTATAGTCCAAGGTCACATATTCTTCCTCTCCATCCGAGATAGACGCCCCTCTGTCCCCACCCCGGGGGTCCGACACCCAGAGAGGCACCCCACTGTCTTCTCGTACTCTCAGATCTGTCACGGACTGAGACACCAGGCGACAGTTGTCACGGGGGTCGGGATCAGGGCCATTCCCAATCAAAAAACTAAGTTTCACAGCACTGGAGTTCCAAGGATCAACATGCATCTTTGACGGAGAATAAACCATTCTTTCATATGCACTAGCTTCTCTATGTCCGTATCGTTGTTCAAGACGCGACGAAGTGTCGTAATGTTTATATCCATTTGGAATATGAAGTCGTGGACGATTGGACATCACTAGTCCTGGTACAACCACCATACCGTGGGGTAAGAAGTCCAATCGCTCCTTTGAACTACCGAAACTTGCCGTGATCACAGGACAGTGTACGGGGCCATCAACTGTCATAATACATCGTACAACACATGTGCTATAACGCCGATATCCACCTGCACATACTCCACATGAAAACACGCAACACGACTGTCGCTCACTCGGGTAGTAAAACTGCTAGTATTTGACTCAAACTCGGTCAGTCTCCCAGCAGACTTGAGTGTACAGAAGCGTAGAGTCCCACTTCAATTGTGAACCTCTACGCTGGCGATCTACTACAGCGTGAGGGGGGCGGGGCTTGTTAGATTACTTCTCCGCCGTACGCATTCTGATTGGCTTGTCAGCACACGAAAAGAATGTCAATCATTCGCGTCCCTTTCACGGCAAATACCAGCTTGCTCTCTCCTGCTGGCTGCGTATTAGGTATATTTAGTTAAGGGATTAAAGAGGTTTACGAAAAAGCTAAGAATCTATTACTTGGGTCGGATGCTGGTTAGATCTGGCGTCAAAACACCAAATTAATAGTTATTGATTCATTTGCTGGTTAAGTCCAGCTTAACACAGCGAAAATCGCCACTGGGCTGAGCGGTATCCGTGGTTGACAGATAAACAAACTTTGGTAAGACAATAAATTCCTACATTTAAGAACAGGTGGTAAACAAAGCTTGGACAATAGATGATCATATTACACGACTAAGGAATTCGATGATTGTGGGTGTGGGGCGACTGAGTCGCATCAACCTCACGCTGACATCCGTCAGTGGAACATGTTACGACGGAATACACAGAAAAGTATCACATACGCTGAAATATTTACATATAATAGTCATAAAGCCCAGTATAGCAGCGTTAAGTCGTACACAGTTTCTATTACACAGGTGTAAATAGCGCCTAATCCCCCATGGGATACGCGGGTCTTAGTACGTCCAGTTCACTATGTCAGGTCTTATTTAGTGCACAGGTGAATACGTTTCCTTATCTTCCAGGGATTACAGTGGGTAAAAGTAAAAAGTGTGTTTTGAAAAATAAGCTGGATTTTATGTCCATGAACGTTTCATTTCAAAACAGCAACACGAAGAGAACATAATACATTCGTAGAAACACAGCTTGCTGATGTTGTCAATTTTTCACAACTTTTTCCGCATGGGAATCTAAAGTTGAAATGAAATTGTCTGCTTTTTACTATCAAACACTCTTACCGGGGGTATTTGATAGTTTATAGGTAAATCATCTTATTGTTATCAGAGCTTCAGGATGTGTAACATTGGGGAGACTGGTGAGCCTTAAGATATAGAAGAGCAAACGTTATTGTAGTAGACGAGGTCTCTCTTTTAAAGTAGAATATACGGGCGGAGCCAGTATACATGACTGTGTCGTACAACTGTCGATGGATTTTTCAACTTCTTTATTTTTTTATTAATAATATAATACTTTTATCAATCAAGTGCCACTTACAGATGGTATATGGAGAAAGGTATAATTTACAAGTGTTATTACAGACACTCGAAGGCCGGGGTATATGCTAATCAGACACCTTAATTATAATTACAAGTCCTAATCAATAATTAGATCCCAATTAGTCGTGCTAATCGCTCCTGCACCATCGTTCACAGGTGGAATCCGCTTTCAAAGATTACAAAAAGCTCGTCGGTAACACGAGCGTGTGGATATAATACTTTAAAAATTTAAACAATGATTAAATCGCCCTCAAATATGTAGATAATTGCCACTAATCTAATTTCAAACAGAAAATTAGGGGCATGTTTTTTTAGCAAAGTACTTGTGTGTTTCGGCTCAGGAATTTATACCTTCAAAGATACATTAATTAATGCACGTGTGTAGATGAAATTAAACGTTTAAGTTCATATACTTATTATAAGGCTGAATTAAATTACTTAGTTACTTTCAAGTTACATATACATAAAATTTAATAAAATCTAAAACAGGGAAAGAAATACAAATTGAATCCAAGGATTATAAATCGATGGATTGAAAGGCGACCATAAGGATGATTAAAGTTATGAAATATGGTTGGTCCTTATCAACAGCATTTGAAGCCAATTACGAGAATATTAAAAAAGAAACGTTCCCGTGTTGCAGGATGGCAAATTACTGGACACTGACGTGAGTAACCGAACGATTTGTAGTTGTCTTTTGGTGACATCTAAAGTATTTGGGAACGTTGGCATTTCATGCATGGCTAATGGCTAATGAAGATAAGTTGAGACTTGAGTTCAGAATCAAGCTTATGTCCACCGCTACCGTCAAGGGGAGATAACCGTTGGAGGTGTCGTGGTCTTTCCAAAGAAGCAAAGGATCTTTTGTTTCATTACGCGTTTGCGAAAATACAGATTCCTACTTTCCTCTAGTAAATGTTGTCATTTATGTTCCGCGAACTGATTTAAACCACATTTATGTTGGAAACAACCATACCATTGCCGGTCAAAGCTATACAAATATACACTATAATATACTATAGGCCCACGCCTCCCCAGTATATCTGATCATGTCTGATGGAGACCGCATCCGTGGTGTAGTGGATAGAGCGTCTTCTCGGAAAACGGAAAGTCGGTGGTTCGGTCCCCGATCGCGTCACATAACGAAAGACGTTAAAAGATGGTACTTGTTGTAACCTTGCCTGGCGCTCGGCATTGCGGCGATAAAACAATGACTGGTCGGCTCCAGTCAGTATATTTTGTCTGAGGGGGGGTATCCCATTTAAATTTCGGCATGGTATCCCAGTGGACTAGCACAAACAGCCACTCACACGTCACTATATATAAGTACAATAATCTTGAACGTGACGTCACAAACCCTAATTCACCTCACCTCAGTTCATGTCTCATGTTTCGGAGTTCAAATACAATAGTTACATATACCCCATAAGAAAAAATCATTTGGTTTGAAGAAGAGTGATGACTTTGCAAAACATATATTCTAGTTGTACATACCACTGAAAGAAACGTAATGATAATTAGCGTTATCAATCAAATGCGTCACAACTGTTCCATGCGCATTGCGAACATCATCATACTTAACTCACACACAGGCCAGATAAAAACTGCCAGGCAAAAGAAAGTATAAACTTGAAAACTGGATTTGACAAAAAAAATAAAAATGTTAGCAAAACGTTATTAGGCTGAAAACAGTCGCAGACCACTACAAACTTGAGGTCCAAACACAACTATACCCGAATCAAATACATCATCGTCCAGTTTGTTTCATTTTTAGCCACAATTAGACATGGGTGTATATTTTTTTTTGTTTCCCGGTAGTTAAGGACTATATGTACATGTTATAAGCTGTCTAACCATTGGGACGTCTAACTAATGGGAGGACACCGACCATGCACCATAACAATCGTCAGTCATGCAAAGTATATAATCATGAAATGTGAACAATATACATTTCGTGTTTAACACAATATTAATGCCTTAATTATTATCAACATGCATGCACATATATTATACCGTTGGCTACACTGAAGTACTTTGACATTACTGAAGTATTGATCGTTATGAATGCTATTCTAACTGGTGGGCGGACAGTTGTATATATCTATTTATGAGATACGTAAACAATACGACAAACATGTGTCATGTTACTGGCAAGTTGCCAACAGGTAATCCCGAGCGGACAATCGCGCCATATATCAAATTGCAATGAACTTCACATTTGATAGCACTGATATAACATGAAAATGCTAAATATGGCCACAGAACATCTGGTTGATTGACATAGGGTTAATTGTACTCACCTCAGTCGCAAGATATATGTGTTTTTTTAATCATTAGCCTAAATGAAGGGGTCGGGGGCATGTCCGTTAATAATTTGCGTAACATATGTAAGTGGCAGTGAACGCCATTAATGTTCAATTAAAAGATGTATGGTTTTTTAACGTGATGCGTTCACCTGCAATTTAAAGTGATACTTAACATTTATACCTGACGTGTTTTCATAATTTGTCTCTGTCATGATGTAGCGTTCTGGAACGAATGTCCTTATTATCAATTGGTTTGGTTGGTTTGTAGTTTAACGCCGCACTCAGCAATATTCCAGCTATATGACGGCAGTCTGTAAACCATCGAGTCTGGACAAGACAATCCAGTGATTAATATCATGAGCATCGATCCACGCAATTGGGATCGGTGACATGCATCAACCAAGTCAGCGAGCCTGACCACCCCATCCCGTTAGTCGCCTTTTACGACAAGCATGGGTTGCTGAAGATCTATTCTACCCCGGAATCTTCCCGGGTCCCTTATTATTAAAAACTAAACACTTGACAACTCATGACTTTTACCCCTGCATTGTGTGAGTACCATTTGATGGTTAGTGACGACAAGTATTAACGCATCTAAACTATATGTTAAAGAACATTTTAGAAGCTGTAAGATCAATGAAGATAAAGTTTATTTTTAAATTACATTTATTTTCTTTCAGTATGCGATGGCAATTCTGTCGTCATTGGTCTAAATTGTGCAGCAATTATTGTGTTTTTCACATCTAATTAATCGATTTTCAATATATTTCACGCAATTAAGTTGACATAGTCACTCTGAAAAATCACCCACCAAACATCACACATGAACTTGTCTATTTCAGCGCTGTCAATCAAAGACAATAGCTGGATTAACACTTTCCGAGCCAAGTCCTCAAGCAGGCGCCGCCGGGTCTAGCTATCGACACTTGTTGCTAATTGTCACGCTCTGCAAGTGTAGGTGTCAAGCGTCAGGCTACCGTATACAGTAGCTGCATTGTTTTACTTATCTAGACGGTGTAACAAATACACCACCCAGTTACCGTATCTGCCCAGTAATTGCACACCTGTTGACATTGGACGGAAAGTGCATTTGTTTCTGTTGCAGTTGTGCTCGCTCGGTACAATGAGGATTCGTTGGCCAGGGGTGTGATTGTGAGTCATTGCCCGTATGCTATCAACCACTAGTATGACTGGCCCAGACCGTGATATAACTGGAATATTGCATACTGAGTGTGACGTAAACAAGCAAAACCTCAAATATAATAACTGACTTGTATAAAGCATGTGATATAATTCAGAAGTATATTGTATAAATGAATAACCATTTTGCAGAGATGTTTAATATATAATAATATTTCTTTTCATTTGTATAACATAAACACATATTAGCATGTGTCTGCACATACATATTCATACGCCTTTTCATTAAAAATCCTTTCGGCAACTGATACCAAATACCAAAAATCCATGCCATATTTTTGTTTCACCTCAACATGAATATTAAAGTAGCAACACACACGCTACAAAGCACGCACGGCGACACACTGAAAAAGAAACGGGTTAAATAACCACCATACAACAAAACCAGTACAGGTACAGTATTTAGTACTATTTACACCCGATTTATGATTTGTGTACAGAAATATCCACATTTATTGGTAGTATTAACATTTATGGTTCAAAATTTGGAATAAAAAACTGAATTTTGAATCATATTACTCGACCATATCAACTTATATCGCGGTCATATTTTAAACACTGATGGAAGTGCAATTCTACTGGTTCATACTTGTTTGACGAGATACCATAGGGTTTTCCATCTTCTCAGATGCTTCCTACCAAACCATTCCCACATTAAAATCGCATAAATCTATATCAAAAGAGCAACTCTCCACACCGCCGGTGGCTATTCGTCACACCCGACAAAAAGAACCTTGGAACCACGGAACATAAACATGCGTGAGCACGCGACATGCCCAAGACCACATCGTGCTTCCTTGAATGGGATTTCGTTGACATATGTATTCCTACTCGTGTTACACTTCCGTTTCAATAGGCAGCATTCATATTTAACAAACCACGAGCGTGTCTTTTTGGAGAGGATGCGCACTCGTCCACTGCGCATGCGTTAACGATCTTCTTTTCGGAGGTTGGAACCGATGAGGATCAGTTATTAATTTCCTTCCAAGACCCACCGCTCGCTACGCGCCATCGAGAAATCGTTAACGTAGACGAGCGTTGTTTCTATTTTGTTTCTAGATAAACAATTCCGTTACACATCACAAGACAGCCATTAATCGTGAACTCGCGAACGCTGTTTCACCATTGTTCCTGTAAACTTGAGGGAATACATTTGTACATCATAACCCAGAGACCTAACGTAGACATATTTTCCCACATTCATTAGTACTGAATCGATACCTATATTGATCTCTAGTGTTTATAGATACCGGAGAGAGGTATAGATTTAACGATGCTTATATTTAGCTGTAGATACAACTAACGACTTGGACAAAAGAAATCGATGAGGGATATATAGTATAGTGTATTTTGTTTGTTGTGGAACGTCGCACTCGGCAATATTCCTCCTATTTGACGCCAGCCTGTAACTAATCAAGCCTGGACCAGACAATCCAGTGATTGGTATTAAAAGTGACTATCTATGCTGTACGATGACACACTATCAACCAGGGCACTGTTCCATAAAGCGATCTTAGCGTTACGACTATCGTAAGCCAGTGTTAAAGTATGGGAGTTACGATCACCTTAGCGCTAAGATGGCTTTGTGGAACAGGGCCCAGGGTACGGCGAATGACCATTAAGTCGCCCCTTCAGACAATCGAGGTTCATTGGGGAGGCATTCTAACCCGGCATCTCCACGTGGTAATTTGTTTGTTTGTTTGTTTGTTGTTTAACGCTGCACTCAGCAATAT
The DNA here is from genome assembly GCF_023055435.1 of Haliotis rufescens. Lineage (NCBI taxonomy): Eukaryota > Metazoa > Mollusca > Gastropoda > Lepetellida > Haliotidae > Haliotis > Haliotis rufescens. The sequence goes on along the minus strand of NW_025964361.1, from coordinate 39,116,117 downwards.
TCCAGCTATATGACGTCGATCTATAAATAATCGAGTCTGGACCAGACAATCCAGTGATTGACATCATGAACATCTATAAACACACGTCTGTGCTGATCACATGGTTAACTGTGCGCCTAACGAAGACGGATATAACGAAATGACGGTTATAACGAAGACAAATCTAGCGAGCGAGTTTGGTTTGACGCCGCTTTGAACAGTATTCAAGTTATATCACGGTGTGTCAGCTTGATGTGGGAGGAAAACCCGAAGTGATGCAGATCTCAGAGGTTTACCACTCGGTGAAACACACGGGCACGGGTATTGTACAGACAAACCTAAAAATATAATCGGGGCGAACCGGGATTCGAACCCATGATCATAGAGGAACGCAACTCTGCACAGCGAATTGCGGAACATTCGACAACTGGGCCATCCGTGTCCCATGAAGTAAAATCGAACTCCAAAGGAGTAACAATAAGCTCTATTGTTCAATAAGTTGCGAATAACTTCGGATGTATCGAATTGTGTGGCACCGAAGTTCCTTACATATCAGGAGTTGACTTCTATTGCGACATTTCGACTTATTTTGTGCATAGTTGTATCAAACGATTTCGTTAAAACGAAGAGCGAATTTCGGTCACGTCACTTCATGATATCCCGTGTGACTGAAAATATGTTTAATGTTTATACTGCTTGTGATTGTTATTTTCCTGTTATCACCCGCTGATGCTGTTGTTTAACGCACTCATGTTATGAGCTTATCACCTAAATGAGGCTTGTGTATTCTACCATGATGATAACGTGTTTGATATGACATTCTCGAACAATCAGTGAATTTAATCAACATTCTATTATAGAATGATAGAGGAATAATACACACGACATGATATAATAAATACCACACGAATTTTGAGTTCAGCGATAAATTTGATGAGTTAACTTGAAAATGATTACCGTTCTTAGAATTGCTAACTAGTGTATAGTTAGTCGCTGTGGTTGTGTATGGAATTACAATACTCTCTTTGCGCGAACTGTATTGAGACACTTAGCAAATGTACTACAGGATAGAATTAACATATTGATGTCATTACATGTTCAGATGATTCACAAATCTGACACCCGTGAAATTCCAGGTTAGAATAGGTCTTCAAGAACCAATGTCTTGTAAGAGGCGCCTATGCTTGTCGTAAGAAGCGACTGACGGGATCGGGTGGTCAGACTCGCTGACTTGGTTGATGCATGTCATCGTGTTACAATTGCGTAGATTGATGCTCATGATGTCAATAACTGGGTTGTCTGGTCCAGACTTGATTATTTAAAACCGCCATCATATAACTTCTTTGATAGGCATTTAGAAGTTGGAGTACTAAGTAAGGATAAGATTTATGGATGAACAATTTCTTTATTACAATCAAGAGCGGCGTTTCGGTGTTGGTTCTAACACCGTTATCAAGCAAGCGATAACGGTGTTAGAACCTACACCGAAACGTCGATCTTAATTGTAAAAAAGAAGTTTTTCATCCATAAATCTTATCCTTACGCCAGCATATAGCAGGAATATTGCTGAGTTCGGCGTTAAGCAAGGAACAAACAAAATCATAAATTTACTTGGCCATAGTTATATGCCGCTCGTCGATAATCTTACAATATACAACAGAATATGGAAAATCATATATACAGAAATGCGGCGGTATCAAATAATCCTTGTATGCCTCCTGAACAACGCTACACACCATGGCGTCCTCTCAGGAAAACAAACGCCGTCAGAGTATAATAATTTACACTGTGGCAATTCCTGTGATCTGGCCAAACATAAAAGTAATCACAAAACAATCCGTGGAATGTGAAGAAGATGCAAATAAACAAACAAACGCTTGTATCTCCCGACATCCGGGTTATAGTCGGGCCCGTATTCAAGAATAACGCCCGTTTGACGAGGCTGATCAAAAGGACCACTTAGTATTACAAGACATAAATTCGTCAGCTTCAACTGTAAACGGAAAAAAAGTAGGTGTCCCCGACATGGGACGGTAGCCAGGGTCATCCCACCGTCTCACCTGTAAACGCGTCCATCACTATGTCAATTATGTTGATTTTCACACGAGATAAGGCATATTTTCATATTTCATACCCAGTATTCACACTTTTTCAGAGTTTATCAGCTAATGGCGGGCCGGCTTTGATCACTGGACCTAAAAAACTGTCAAATCGGTCATCTTTGTCACGTTAATAACAGTTGATCGTGCAAGTATCAGGCATGGCCTTGACAGGTTGGTTGGCATGTTGAAATATACATATTATTCATGGCATTTGGACATTTAGAATAATATTCATTCGCAATTCATTGATCTACTTATCAAATTAATTGTGGCAGTATTCGACAGTGTCCTTTCTGTAGTTGTGTAGAAACCGAAGCCATAATATGTTTTTTTTCCATCTAACTTAGATATTAAACCACAGGACAGTCATATACTATTGACTAAATTCACGTCATCGCCAGAACAGTTAATTTACTTTCTTGCACTGCATGTGAATGAAATGTTTACCAGGTGCCGTAATGTATTTTACCGTGTCTCATAAGCCTATTTGTCCTGGATGATAGTACACTTTGAATGTAATTGTTTTATTATTTTTGCCTATTACGTGACACTTAAATAAACTAATTCTGCATGCCTGTCATTAAAGGAGATCTATGCTCTGTCAGTTTGATTCCAAGTAATTCTAAACCCACTGTTGCTTCACTGCTTGCTCAAATTGTAGTGTTCTTATCAATGTAGCAGTTAATAAAAACCCTAAATACACACAGCATGTTCACTGATATAACACCAATTAAATCATTCGGGCTTCCAACTGTGAGTGGGTGAGTGTTTTACACGGCTTTTAACAATATTCCAGCAATGTCACGACGTCGACACCAGAATTAGGCTTCACACATTGTACCCATGTAGGTTTGGTTTGTTTGTTTGTTGTTTAACGCCGCACTCAGCAATATGACGAAGGTCTGTAAATAATCGAGTCTGGACCAGACAATCCAGTGATTAATATCATGAGCATCGATCCACGCAATTGAGATCGATTACATGCATCAACCAAGTCAGCAAGCCTTACCACCCGATCCCGTTAGTCGCCTTTTACGACAAGCATACTCGCCTTTTACGGCAAGCATGGGTTGCTGAAGACCTATTCTACCCCGGATCTTCACAGGTCACCCATGTAGGGAATCGATCGAACTCGGGCCCTCCGAGTGATGAGCGAACGCTTAACCACCCGACCGGTCCCCATAATCAAATAGAGGCAGTTTAGAAATCACAATGTATGCATGATATTCAAATCCTATTGGGCAGCAGTATGTAAGTAAAAAACACAAAAATAACCATTTTATTTTGCTTGTTTGTTGCTTAACGCCGAACTCAACATTAGTCCAGCTATATGACGGCGGTCTGTATATACTCGAATCTGGACCAGACAATCCGGTGATTGACATCATGAGTATCGATCCACGATGACATGCAAAGGTCAGCGAGCATGACCACCCGATCCATGTATTCCCTCGTGCGCTAAGCGTAGCGGGTTGTCGAGGACCAATGTTCTCACCCGGAATCCCCACTGGTAACATCCCCGTATGGTTCCACTGGTAACATCCCCGTATGGTTCCACTGGTAACATCCCCGTATGGTTCCACTGGTAACATCCCCGTATGGTTCCACTGGTGACATCCCCGTATGGTTTTAATGTGTGAAAATAGAAACATCTTGTTTACTGTTGGTGTCTAAATAGAAAAATTGTGTTTACTGTTACTGTTGTCAACACACTGAACAGTGCCCCCGTTACGGCACAACCGCGCTCTCATGCACTAGCTATATTTGTATTTAACTCTGATGCATGACGTCGCAGACAAAGAGAAGTCTTCATTCAATTCATCGATCAATCGCCAAATCATGAATTTGAATATAAACTGTGAAATCTGAACCTTTGTTTTTAATCCTATTTCTTTCTTATCCCAAGATCCAGTTATGTTGACGATGAATGTTTTTTTCAGATTTTGGTTATAACGATTGTTGGAAATGAACTTTAATGGTTGAGGTTTTTTTTAATCACAATCGCTGTGAAAGGCTAGGCCAATAAGAGTTATGTCCCTTTTTAAACCTGGTTTATATTTTAAGGTGCTTCTTTTTATCTATAAATTTTAACACGAACTTGATACACATTTCTGACGATTTGTTTTAGAACTAAAACATATATGTTGTTACATTTGTTTATTTCTTTTCTTCGTTCATAATAAATAATATTGATTTATCACATACACAGTGAGTAAGTGAGAGATTTGCGTCACTTTAGAGAGATCCCCATCATGCGTCGGGGACATACAGGCTCGTGTCGACTAACGCGAAGTCTATATAATATTGACAGAAACAAACAATTCCATTTAAATTGAAAAGGAGCCCCGGAAAATCTAGACTTGCTTCATTTTGGGCTGTTTTATCACAGTGAGGGTCAGGCGGAAGGGAAAATAATAGGGTTCAGGGACCGAGTTACTCAGGTCCGTGTCACAAAGCGAATTAACGTTACGACTGCATGTCTTAACTGAATACAGTAAACTACGTTTATAACGAACTGACGGATATAACGAACTTATTTCTTAGTCCCGGCCATGTGTTGTATATATGCTGTATACATGCTTATAACGAACTACGGTTATTACGAACTAACATTAGTGGTCCCTTTGAGTTCGTTATATCCGTAGTTTATTGTACTCACTACTCAAACACATATATTTGCGAAAGTCGTATATAGCTAACTTGCCGGGGATCAGATTAATCGTTACTATGCTGGAATCGAAACCAGTCTTCCACATGTCAAGGAAAGGCTGAATTCACAAAACTACCCAACCGTCCCCGATACTAACAGAAATTCCCAACACCGAGTATCAACCCGACAAATTGGCCCCTTCACGTTGACAATAAAATGGCAACGATGAATAATAGTTAAGACGGTTTTGATGAAATGGGAGATGTCAATGATGACGCAGTGAAACAGAACGTAAGACCCGGCCCTTGAAATTAAGCTCAAGCAGACACCTACTTACACAGACAAAGGTGTACATATTTCCAATTATTGACATCTAATTGGCGAACCCGAGACGCTGCCAAGGTGTGACCGACTGTGATTCACCTTGATTTATTGCCGGGCCAATTACACCCACACGAATGGTGACCTTGGCTCCATGAAAACACCATAAATGTCCCACAATAAACATGGAACGCGCAAGGAACAAATCATTGTCACTTTCTAGTGGTAACCCCCCTTGTCAGTCTTGCACAACCTCTTCATGTCACAGTAGGGAACCGTATTAAGCATTCCCAGCTATCTAGTCGGGGGCGTCTCCAGGTTGTTCCTCTGTCATTGTGTGACAAGTCCCTGTCATTAAAGGGAGATTACCGGGATGAAGGTGGATTCCAATATGGCGTAACATCTCGCGAGAACTTACGTAAAAGCCTGCCGGCAAATATTGACACCATTTTGTTACAAATTATTTCAAGAAATTTACCAGTCGATTAATTTTGAATGCCTGTTGTTAGGTTGTTCGATTTGACACGAAACGTGTCCAACCAGTGTCCTAAGCCCATAAAAGGCTGTGAAAGTGTTAAACGCGAAGTTAGCGGAAAAGAAAACGACATCACGTGCACATTCGCTCAACTGCGTCAGCGAATCTGGTGGAATGAATACTACCAGTCAACGACCGCAGGGAGGATGGCGATTCCTTGTAAATACTTCTGAAAAGTACACCCAGGAAAAGTAGACATTAACAATTACTAATTCTGTCACTGCACTTATGTTTTATTATGTTCTTCGTATATGCTGGGATAGGAAGGCGACCGTTACGAGTTTACCAAGACGGAAGTCTATTTAGTTCAACATATTTTCGTTGCACGTGTAATTTGGCGCTAAAACGTCTGGTAGTGTATCGGATGTCAAAACATTCACTCAGAAAGTTAAACGATCAAGTGTTTCCTTTTACAGTTTAGAAAATATGTTTTCCTCGGCAAATTCTAAAGCAACGGAAGTAAATTCCAGTTCAGATATAAACTTAACTATCTACAAGTCCTATATTAGTATTGTACAAATATTTCAAATTCCTTGGATGCTGTTAAAACACTTATGTAAAAAAAAACAAGTACATTTTCATGCTCTTGAAATATATATCAGGGGCATTAAAAGCTTTCTTTTGCTTAAGCAAATGTTGATTTAACAACTTGCTCCGAAACCGCGATAATCTTTAAAAAAAAATGCCTCATAAATTCATTTATACAAATGAAGTTCTCTTCCAGACGTCCAATAAATTTAACATTCTTTTCATAAACTTACAGGAATAGTCCATTTAGTGTCGACAATTGAAGTAGATTTTTTCACAATATAGTCAGTGTATCGGATACTCACTTAAGGTTAGAATGGCGTGTTGTATGGATTTTTAAAAGGGTAAGGAAAAAGTTGAAACGAAAACAAAAACGTTTCTCGGTTAATCAATTGCCAGCCTTTCCCCACTGTAGAGTACATTAGAGGAGCTTGGGGTACTGTGACGGAGAAGAAGGGGGGGGGGGGGGTGATTATGCTACCTTATGTTATAATCAATGGGACCCCCAACCCCATTAGAATGGCACTGGCAGACTGGTGGGTTGGACGAGTTTGACAGGAATGTATCTAGGAATGGAGCCACATTTTAAACATAAACCTGGCCACTGTGGATGCTTGGTAAGTCTTTTTGTACTTTTATTTTTAATGAACAGCAAAACGAAATATTTTTTCACGATGTGCACATGGAGACCAGGTGTGTGTGTGTGTGTGTGTGTGTGTGTGTGTGTGTGTGTGCTGTGTTTGAGGCAATTCTTTAAAAAGTACAAGATTTTTTCTCTGAGAGGTGACACATTTGTCATAATGGTAGGGCCATTATCAACTGAGCCTGTCTGCATTAAGTCCCAAAACGCACATGTAAAGCATCTGGTCATCAACGATTATCCACAGTATTCTCCATCGTATCATGATAAACAACATCGACCAGTGACGTCACCAGCTCCATCCTCTCGTAGGGACCGACAATCTGATATTCTGATAGGGTCTGATATAGGGTGGCTGGTGGTATCGTTTTATTTTATATATTCTTTATACTTTTATATTTAAAACCACGAGCCTGATTTGTTTTTAAGAAAACACCTTGAAACAATGTAGTTTTTATGACAGTCAATGTCTTTTTATTTTCAAAGGTCTGAAGTATAATCATGTAAGAAAATATGATTTGGCAAGTCTAGATTGCCTCATCTCTAGGCTGAAAAATAAGGATTGTTATGGGCTCCATTTGGATTTTATTTAGTTTATTTTGAAGTTATCCATTTTTAAAGATGATAACTTTATTTCTGGGACAAAATGTCGGCCTACGTCTTTCCGTACGAATGAGGAGTTAACTGATGTCACCTATGTGCACAGCGTATGAGTAGAACAATCCCCAAGTGCAATATGGTTAAGACGAACCAACTGATAGCGATGAAGGTGTGCTGAGCTATGCAGGTTGTGGTGGTGTACAGGTTCTCACAATACCAACAAACTCAAGGCGAGACTGCTACACTAGGCCATGGCTTACCATGGATTCTTTACCAACACGTGCACTCCAGTATTTAGACGGTAGGGAGTGCTGTACATTTACTAGAACACTGTGAAGGTCGGTGATAATTTTTCACCACCGTTTAAACGATGTATTGAGTATTCATAATATTCCCGCTAATAACTGACAGGTAAGAAAACACATTCATAGCTGAAAAACGTAATTATAAAAAATGAGTAAAATTATGTTGTTTTACGTCGAGTGAGTGAGTGAGTATGGTTTTACGCCGCTTTTAGCAATATTCCAGCAATATCACGGCGGGGGACACCAGAAATGGACTTCACACATTGTACCCATGTCAGGAATCGAACCCGGGTCTTCGGCGTGACGAGCGAACGCTTTAACCACTAGGCTACCCGACCGCCCCTGTTTTACGTCGAAGCCTGCACTATTTAAGTCATGCCACGATGGCCATGAAAATGAATTACGATTACACCACCCGATCTCCATTTCAGTCGGAGCCCCCTCCGTGGTCTAGTGGATAGAGCGTCTGCCCGGACGGGGCCGTGGGGGAACCTGGTGGTTAAAGCGTTCGCTCGTCACGCCACAGACTCGGGCTCGATTCCCCACATGGGTACTATGCGTGAAGCCCATTTCTGGTGTCCCCCGCCGTGATATTGCTGAAATATTACAAAAAGCGGCGGAAACCATACTCACTCACTCTGCCCGGAGAGAGGAAGGTTGGTGGTTAAAACCCCGGCCGCGTCATACCGAAATACGTTAAAAGATGGTATTTGTTGTTACCCTGTCTGGCGTTCACCACTAAAGGGTAAAACGAGGACGGGTCGGCTGGGAGTCAGTATACTGTGTCTATGTGTGCTTTCCATGTTAAACTTCGGCATGGTATCTCAGTGGGCTAGCACTATAAAACCGGCATTAGTCTGAGGTACAAGCAGCCATACACACACGTGCATGCACGTAGCTATAAGTGCAATAATCTTGACGCGACGTTAAACCACATTTCACCTGACCTCATTTCTGTCGGGTCATACACCAAGTACTCTGAACCTAAATGTAGATTAACAGTTTCGTACACGAATCAGTATATCATGAGGCCTCAAACAAAACACAAAGCCCAAGAAAGATTAACAAACGAATTCAATGAATGGAACAGCAACTGACCATAATTGTAAACTGGGTTCTTTCTTAGGGTAATGTGTCGTTGACGCAACACAGACGCAATGCCACCCAAATGTCATCGTGCCTACTGTTTCGATCTATACATTAACTAAATGAAGCGTAACATCAAAATAGCGTTGTTTGTGTGGTTCTATATCCTGTTGGCATGGCAAGTTTAATGTACGGACACGATTAGATGATGATATTAAACGTCACCTCTCCAACCACACCTCTAGCCCTGGTCAGACATATTGGCGTCAACATCAGTGTCCGCCATGTTTATTCCCATCTCATTAGGACCCAGGTCGACTTGGGGCATTCAGAAGGGCACGCATGACATTGACGGAAAAGCAGAAACAAACAAGCCTCGACAGAATTGGAAAGTACACTTCCCCTGCATGGAGGTGACTGTAAACAGATAATCTTCATTTGATGCGCATGTACCTATATGTGTGACGATACTTTACGGAGGATCTTTAAGGCGGAGATAGATCAGGTCAAATAGCGTGAGTGAGTGTGGTTTTACGTCGCTGGTAGCAATTTTCCAGCAATATCACGGGCAATATCAAATGGGCTTGATACATTGTACCCATGTCGGGTTTTGAACCCGGGCCTTCAGCATGACGAGCGAACGCTTTAACAGCTTGGGTACCCCACGGCCCCGGGATAAATGGAGGCACATTCGATCACATTTTGTCAGCTATTGCTCAGGCTACATTATTGTCTCGTGTATTGGCTACAATTATTAAGCAGAGATAATTTCTGTTTCACATATGACGACACGTGGGGATTCCAGGTTAGAATTGCTCCCAAACAAGGCTGTTCTGGTGGGGGGGGGGGGGGGGGGGGGGGCATTGTCGTTGTCTTGGTTGTTTGCGTGTCATCGTACTCCGGTCGCATTCATCGTTTCTCACAATATCTACCACTGGATTCTCCAGTCTCCATTATTTACAGTAGCCGTCGTATAGCTCGAGTAATGCTGAGTACGGCGTTAAACAACAAATACTAATCACTTACGACACATTATTTTACCATTAGACATAGAATGATGAGCCGTGGTTGGTTGGCTGGCTTTTTAACGCCGCACTCAGCAATATTCAAGCTATATGATGGCGGTCTGTAACTAATCCAGTCTGGACCAGACAACCCAGTGATGAACCGTGGAGCACAGCCCCCCCCCCCCCCCCTCCTCTGTAAGTTTATATCCAAACGTCCTACGGCACTTAGTGGTGGGAGGGACAGACTGGAGACGCGCAGTATTGAAATATTGTTATACCGAAATATCACCTCCCTAAAGCAAACCGTTTAAATAATTTGGCCCCAAAGTCAACCACAACAGTCCTGCATATGAACCTAGTATTCACATACACCCAATATTACAAGTTTACACAATATTAATAACTTAACTATACTATTACTTTGAAGTCATTTTAAAAATTAAACATAATGACTAATAATGTTTCTCGTAAAGGCAATCATCTTAATGTTAGAGAAGGTCCTTGTTACAGCTTCATTGTTCCATTAAAATCATTTATGAGTACATATGCATTTGAATAACATATGCATACCAATATATGATAAACGTAAGACCATATGCATTTAAAAGTGAAAATGATCTATGAATAACTTACACAGCCTTTACAATTAAAATTGAAAAAATGAATATGTGGAAAAATATCTTTAAGTGACATTTCAAAGACTGTATCAATGAAGAAAGGGTTGACTTGCTCCAAAAAGGTACAAGCACCTGTCGCATTGAAAGAATGAAAAGGTTGAAATGTGTAAGTCAAATCTGTCTTCATGAAACAACAATATTTAACAGTTTCGTAGACGAAAGAGTAAATTTCAATTACCGGTGTCTGTTAATTGTAGAATCATGAAAGGCCTGCATGTGTTTTCTAATCCCTCGTCACCTTCTTATGAGCGTTCCCGCCACAACCTCCCCTGCCAGTGAGCGCCTCGCTTTGCCCAATCCATTCCGTGTTTACATTATTATATCTTACTCAAGGTAACGAGGAGGAAAGCACTGCAGTAAAAAATTCTGCGGAATTCTAATTCTGACGGCCATGGGGCCCTGAGTTCGGTCCGAATTCCAACGCAAGGTATACATAATGTAGGTATGGGTGTTCACGGATCAGGGTTAGGCAGTGCGAGGCGCCAAAACGCAACAGCTTCGTTGGTGACCTCACTTCATAACATCTGCGATAGTGACGATATTGTGGCCCGCTGCCAACGCTTTCAGTATATACGTCTTGATGGGAAATACAGACAGTTACTTAGCATCTTAGGAGGAAGCCAGTCAAAGACAGTAATCTGTATAACAGAAAGACAACCTACTCACAAGCCATGAAGGTATATTTGCATGTCGATGACTCAGTTTCAATGTATTACTTGAGATCATCACGTTATTGATGCCAAAGACAAATATGTCATGAGTACATCTTGCCTTGCATTTAACACCAGTGCATCGCATGTGCACACTCACTGTGCATTGCCTCATGCGTTGTTTACCAGTGTGTGAAATTCGTTTCAGACGACAGGTCACAGACTTGGAATCCCACAAAAAATAAGTAATTCTTAATTATCTTCCGTTGTTAATGGGATGTTTTTTCAAACGCGTCACCCATAGCATGCTCAGTGCGCTGAGTGCGCGCGACTGCACTTATGACCCGAAAGAACACCACAAGGGAGATTACTCTGGGAAGATATTGATCGCCGATGACTTTTTATTTCAAAAGAATCTTGATATTTCTCTCTGAGCAAGAAACCTGCCCCAACCCAAACTAAGCTAATGTCAATTTTTAAGCATGCTCGTGTGGCATGTGAAGATCCGGGTTAGAATAGGTCTTCAGCAACCCATGCTTGCCATACCAGACGACCATGCTTGTAAGAGGCGACTAACGGGATCGGGTGGTCAGGCTTGCCGACTTGGTTGATGCATGTCATTGTATCCCAATGGCGTAGATGAATGCCAAATTGTTTAAACGTTTTGCTTTATGGAGGTGATATTTCGGTATAACAATATTTCAATACTGCGCGTCTCCAGTCTGTCCCTCCCACCACTAAGTTCCGTAGGGCGTTTGGAAATAAACTTACAAAGAGGCTGTGCTCAACGGTTCACCACTGGATTGTCTGGTCCAGACTCGATTATTTACAGACCGCCGTCATATGGCTGGAATACTGGTGAGTGCGGCGTTACACAAACATTACAAATGGGATTTTCGGACGATACAAATTATTAATTAAAAAAAGTTCCAAGCATTATTTTTAGCGACGATAAATGACAATAATTAAAATACAACAAAAACACGAAGTTATTTATCTGGACCTGTAATGACGTACATGGTGCCCAAAAGAAAATAACAGGATCTACCACGTATGTGTTTGCTGCTCGCCCACTCATTTCTCAAGGTAGAATGTGATGTAAACAACCTGGCAAAAGAAAGTATAAAGGTATTCACTCGACCAAAACATCACAAACGTTTTCAATACGTCACTTGAAAACAGTCGCCGAAACACTGCAAACTTTAGGTTAAAAACACAGCTATGATACCCGTATCAGTGAGCGAGTATGGTTTTACACATTGTACCCATGTCGGGAATCGAACCAGGTTCTTCGGCGTGACGAGTGAACGCTTTAACCACTAGGCTACCCGACCGCCCATCACTCACCAGAAATGTATCAATGAAGCAAAAACTAAAATATACACAAGCACATGCACCCTAAAGATTATTGGTGAGGTGAGGTGAAATGGGGTTCAACGTCGCGTCGAAGATTATTGCATTTACAGCGACGTGCATGCATGTGCGTGTGTGGCTGCTTGTACTAGTCCGGACTGATGCCGATTTATACTGCTAGCCCACTAACATGAATACCCCACTCAGACACAGTATACTCCGAGCCGACCAGTCCTTGTTTTAGTTCCTTTATGCCGAGCACCAGACAAGGTAACAACAAGTACCATCTTTTAACGCGGCCGGGGATCGAACCCGGACCCTGCGGGCGGACGCTCTACCACTAGGCCACGGAGGCGGTCCATAAAGATAATAAACAACATTGCCACATTGCCATCCATAAACTGCCCAAGTTTCACCGTCCATCCAGTGACCAATACTTTAATCAAGTGACGTTAACAATGAAATGCACACGTCTATTCTCGTCAATGAGAAGATCCGAGTGCAACGGGAGCATGAAATGAATAAATAGCCTGCATTTTTTATTTCACCATTAGGTAACGATTCCTGCTTACCAGGCATTCAGCAAAAACACCAAACACGCCCTCAAATTGCACGTGCATTTCACGACAGACGTTGAACCGTTTCCAAGTACTAGTTGCATTCCCGGAAGCAGTATTGCAGAAATAAGTATTGTAAACTCATTGAAATATTTTTGTTTATTTGCGTAAGCTGGGCTTCCTTCATGAACCCCACAGAAGCTAGGAGTGAAATGAACAAGCGCTGCCTCTCTGTGAAATCTAGTATGGCCGGAAAGGTAGGCTGAAATGTTGTTTGAACGACGAATGCGCACGGCTGATATACCAATGAGTTTAACACGATTTTGTTCTGCTATTTCGTCGAAATCTTGAGGATATGATTACATTTCCCCTAAAATAGCATCACCATGCCCCGTGAAGAATTTCACATGCAGGTATGGATGTAGAGTGGTGAATCAGGCCTATTTATGTGACAAAAGTGTTTTTAAATATGTAAATTCAAACGTCAGTGCTGTCGAAACATATTCCATTGGGCGTAAAAGGCAACACATTGATTAATGGGCGTAAACGACAAAATATGTTATCACATATTTAAAATATTAACCTTAAAACAGGAAGAGGATTCTTTCAAGGCACGTAATGAAATATCTCAAATATTTTGTTTAAAACAGGAAAAAGCATCGTCAATTCAAAGGCGTATACGTCTTTGGTCATTTGCAGGAAAAGAAGAATTCTTGGGCGATATTTAAAAAGAAACGATTCCGAAGATTGCATGAGATACAGATATCAAACTATCTTCATTTAGCAGTGTTTCTGTCACAACAGATGATGAAGGTTCAGACATAAATTATGATTCAACAATAATTTTAGGGTTTTCAGAGTAAATAATCTAAAAATGTATCTTTTGAAACACGAAACAGTCCCGATGTTTACACATGCGTGGCAAAGAATTGTGTGTGTGTGTATGTGTTGCAAACTAACTCCTTAAAAAGTTCTGTTGAATAAATTTCTTAAAAATACATGCAGATAATCTGATATGGTTGAAGGTTCGGTAAAACTGTGCGGGGGTATCTTGACAATAACGTTGTTCAGCGACCATATACCGATATATGGTCTCTCCGTTGTTCCACGCACAATTCACTCCTATATCGGAAAAGCATATGGAGACATCATGTAAATGCGGTTAGAGCTATTTTGGGATGCATTACATTGGCTTACACAACGACACGTGCTCCAACATGATCACCAGGGAGTTGAGAATGATAACTGGAATGCAAACGGATCCACTGGTCGGGGAACAAATATAACCGCATTTGAGCAGATACTAGTACCTGGATAACTGCGGTATAATAATAATCATAATAATCATAATAATCATATGATCACCAGGGAGTTGAGAATGATAACTGGAATGCAAACGGATCCACTGGTCGGGGAACAAATATAACCGCATTTGAGCAGATACTAGTACCTGGATAACTGCGGTATAATAATAATAATAATAATAATAATAATAATAATAATAATAATCATATGATCACCAGGGAGTTGAGAATGATAACTGGAATGCAAACGGATCCACTGGTCGGGGAACAAATATAACCGCATTTGAGCAGATACTAGTACCTGGATAACTGCGGTGTAATAATAATAATAATAATAATAATAATAATAATAAATTTAATAATACTGAAGGCTTTCTGTTTGCTGCTCAGGACCAGTCACTTCCCACTCGAAACCGTCAATGTGTGATTTTGCATCAAAATGTAATTATGAAATGTAGATGATGTAATGAATTTAATGAGACTGTCCAACACATTGTCAGTGGATGCCCAGCTTTGACACAAACACAGTATCTTAAGCGACATGATGGAGTGGCTCGATCTTTTTATTACCGTCTTCGCCATGCTTGTGGTTTTGACACAGATGTCCACCCATGGTACGAGCCAGAATATGTGGAGGGCGTCATGGAAAATGATAAATACAAAATTCTTTGGAATAGGCCCGTACACAGCCTCAGACGTATCCAGGCCAGCAAAGCTAATCTTGTCCTTTTTGATAAATCCAATGAAATCATTTATATTATTTAATTTTCTGTCCCTTTTGACACCAATGTGATTGACAAGATTTAGGAAAAACATGGCAAATATGCAGAACTCGCTTTTGAAATGTCACGCTTTCATCCCAAGTAACAAGTTTTCCGACTCCCCATTGTTCTCGGTGCCTTAGGTTTGGTACCTCCCAATCTGTTGACTGACATTGGGAGAGTACCTGGGTTTGCTACCAGGAATACAGCCCTTCTGACAATCTGGGTAATGCAGAAGGCTGTAGTGTTGGGGAGTCTTCACATTCTCCAAAAAGTTCTCGGTGGGTTTGACTAGGCAGCGCTAGTTTGGGCTGCGTGTAGAGGGGGCAAGGGCCCTGAGCAGATGATGAGCCTAACCAGCCTGACTATGCCAGGATCACCCTCTTTGCTGCATTTTTTATTCTAATCTGTACATAATAATAATAATTCTCGGGATGCGCTGTTGCAGCAGATATTTTAACCTGGCAGTCATACAACTAATCATATCATAAACACTTATGTCGCAGCTATGTCTTATTTCTTTATTTCACTGCAGTAACACTAAGTATGATAATATCAACCAAATGTTAAACAAAAATATCATGTGCAAAATCATTCAGAACAATGACAGGGCGAAGATGTTTAACGAGGGCTTGTCACCAAAAAAAGTCTGGTACCGGTAAAGCGCATCGTCATGTGGATGTGTCGTACAGAAGATACTATCTTGAAGCCAAGCCTTATGAGTTACCATCTGCTGTATAGCACCCCTTCAAACAAATGTTAACATTCTTCCTGTCATAGTCCTGACAATATTGATCTATGGTGTAATATAGTGCATTTCAACTCCCAAAACTCCGATGCACTGCGTTTGTATAAAGAAGAAATGAGTGTTGATGGTGGTGCGGTGTGTTGAGTTTGGGAGGGTTAAACAGTGCGCTGCATCAGAGTTCACATCAAACAGTTTTGTGTAGTGATTATTGTAGCAAAGGTACTCCAGACAGGGTTGGTGGGTGCGAAGTGCATCCGACGTTCCTGGTGCAGTAATTGCCATAATAACCCATGGACCACATAATTTAGACATGAAAGTCTTCTACTGTGTGTTTATGATCCTACTTGATAGTGATAACATGATGCAACGTCTAGGTCTGGGTAAATATATTTTGTTTATATGTTAATTATAATGTAATTACATATTTATGCATTATTTAGTATGGAAATACATGTTTTTTATTTTTCTGTAAGTGTTTTCAGGTAAATCGTATGTAATAAAATCCCCCAATCTGGACGGTACAATCCCGAACGTAATCGCTAGGTATCACAGGGTTGCACAGTTCTTCCATTGTAATTGTAATGTCTTACTTACGCTTTAACTTTTAATAGGTTGGGCGGTGGGGTAGCCGAGCGGTTAAAGCGTTCCCTCGTCACGCCGAAGGTCCGGGTTCGATTCCCCACGTGGGTACAATGTTTGAAGCCCATTTCTGGTGTCCCCGGCCGTGATATTGCTGGAATATTGCTAAAAGCGGCGAAAACCATACTCACTCGCTCACTTTTAATCGGTTGGTGACATAATTATTATTTTACCAAGGCCACGCAAAGTTTACTGAGAAAATAATATTCCTCATTGATAACATCTTTGTAAAATTTGGGGGTAAGACATTTAGGTATGATTTAGAAATCCCAATGGGCACCAATTGTGCTCCCCTTCTTGCGGATATTTCTTTATGCAAATGAATCGGAATTTCTTCTCAATGCGCGTCATACGACTCATGCTCAGAAGCTGTTTGCTCAAGGTTACAACATTGAAGACCTCCCTGAAGCTTCAAAGGTTTTATGGCAGACATGTGGAGGACATATCCAATTTTACGCATCAGTGACAAAATGCTGTCCGATGCAATTCCCTATTTTGTTTTGTGAACAATTGACTTGCCTTTGCATGTGTTTGTGTCGAGCGTCACCGGTTGGGCAGGATACGCTCACCTTTTCGCGAACACCTGGTATCATCATTATTGATAGTGATTTATAAACACATATAGTCGGAATCGTACAATCGACTCTGCTTTTAGAAGAGATCTCTTATGAATAAAGAAAGGGTTTTGTACCTTTTATTTACAAACAACCATCAATACACGGTTATTTTCAGGAGGTTCAGTCTCTGTATTGGAACTTAATATTCCGAAGCTCGCAGATAAATGTATCAACTTTTTGGAAGGCATTTTCAACCTTATAACAATAACTGTGCATGTTCCAGGTAATTAATGCTATCACTATATATACAAAACGAAATATTAAAAGCAGAAAGTCTAAATAGGAGTACAGTTGAAAACAAAACTGCGGTTGTTTCCAGCGCTCTAGCGTTTTTATTGGAGTCTGCAGCAGCGTCGTGTCATAACACTGGGGCAAGTTGATGCCAGGAGTTAGACTGTTTCAAAACCAACTTTTATCCACATGTCTGCAAGAGGCTAACAATTGGCTGATTATGGAGAATATCACACGGAAGCTCATTGTTGTCTGTATAAGACTGCCACAGAGTCTAATTATACAATACAGCACACTCGGCGCATTTCTACGGAGGTGTTCCCGGTACACGGCACCGAGTACGACGAACCTAATTAGGAACAGAGATGGGAAACTGTTCCTGGCATTGAGCGGTGCACCCGAATACACCCTTCTCCTCATAGTATAGTAAGTGAGCGAGTTTGGTTTTCCGCCGCATTGAACGTTATTTCAGTTATAGCACAGCGTGTTTGATTAATAGGGAAGGAAAGACAGAACTGGCGCAGAAGTGGTGCAGGTCTTAAACAATTATCAAATGGTGAAACCCACGGGAATTATATGGGAATCAAACCCACGATCACAGTTTTCTGGCACGCACTAAGGGGCACAACTCTGCAGAGCGAATTTCGGCGTCTTGGACTACTGTGCTACCTGTAACCTCCCCGTGTTTGCAGCGAGTTTTGATTTAACGTGGCTTTCAACAAAAGTTCAGTTATATTGCCCAATGTGACGCATGTTATAAAGTTTACCACTTTGGTGAAACCCACGACCATAAGACTGACAGACAAGTTGTCAAGAGGCCAAAAGATAACAAAAAGAAGTGTTTCTTATCCTCGTGCGGGTCAATTTTCCCCCAGGTTCCGAATTCAGCCATAATTTTCCGCATCTTAGATTTAAGGCTTCAATCGTCTAACTTTCCTTTACTATGTCACCGACCATGTTGGAATTAAATACGCACTCTTATTTTAGTGTCTCTTATTGTTTTCTTTCAATCGTTATTTGAAAACAAGACCATGTACACACAAATGTGGATAAAAGGGGAGAAAATGAGTGAAAAACCTCCTTGTCATCTTGCCATTTTAATAATCTGAAATTGCTGAAAAAAAAAATTTCTGCGTGGCCTCATCGGGAGAACCTGATATTTAAGACGACCAGCGGATCCTGTCACCTGTTGGAATCAAGTATTCAACTCGACGGGCAAATTGCATCAACGTGATTTGTGAGAAAGCAGTATAGCTGAGACAGGTCACGGTATTGATGACACGGGTAGAAACGATTTATTTACAATGTCCTATGACATATAGTCCGTAAATCCGCACTGGTTATTCTCTAATTCTATTACCATAAATGTCTTTGGTCCCGATCCACAAAGAGTTCGTAGCGCTACGACGTTCGTAAGCCTATGACAAACTATACAGTTACGATGATCGTAACGCTACTAACGGTTTGTGGATGGGGGCCCTGGACCCTTTCCCTATCAATGGTTCGGTCCGAGGGTATTTATTTCAATAGAATGGTAACATAAACACTGGATAATCGAGAATGGTGTGTGAGGTTACAGATATTGAATCAAATTGTCAGGAATATTGTCAGATCCGAATTGATCCGAAGTCCAGGTTTGTCTTCACTGTTCAGGTGAGCTAACATAGGCCTATGCTGAACCACTACTTATAGACAAGCAGTGGTACCTTGATGTCGAAATACCATTAATCATGTTATATATGGGGAAAGGTGCACCTGCTACAGATCTAGTGCACTTTTAAAGATCGCTTTGGAATTTGAGATTAGGGAAGATTGTTTTATGAATGTCAGATTGTGTTATGAATGTCAGATTGTGTTATGAATGTCGGATCATTTCTTTGCTATGTTGTTTTGCACTTTAGTGCTACCCTGCGCGTGCGTGCCCCATGTGGGTGCGGGGCTCAGATGAATGCACGTGCATCGGGGTCGAAAGCGACCCCACACGGGTAAAGTGAAAGTACCAGTGAGGTAGACATACATACATCTCATCTGACGTGGATTCATTGGATGTACATTCATGTTGTGTTGCGACTGAGTGCAGTATGTACTAACTATAGAACACAGGGCATTGGGTATACCTAACAAAGGATAAACCGAGAAATGCATGCACCACGCTCTGTTTGAGGTCGTTGCTCACGGTGAGACTGGACCACGAGTACGCTAAGGACGGGATCGTAGCAGGAAAACATCCAGCATATATACCCCAGGGGTGGATTCAGCTTTGTGAAGAAGGGGTGCACAGCTTGTTTGATAAGGGAGGGTGGAGTGAGGGTAGACTAACGCTTAGTCTCTCAAAATATATAATTTTCATAGAAATATACCACTATATTCAAATTGAAAAGTCGCCCAGAGACACAGAGAGAGAGAGAGAGAGAGAGAGGATAACATCATGTCATTCGCCTTTGAGAAAAAAACCCAATAAAATATGGTTTTATCCTTACTTCCTAAAGGCAAATAATATGTAAATCGCATCGACGGCTCACAAGTGTTACATCATTATGTACTTATATCAGTATATCCGTCAAGCATGACAGTACCCTTTTCAGTAAACTCGTCCTGATTCACAAATTGCCGGTTTAACAAAGTATTGTTTCTTAATACAACATGGTAACTCATTGATAATAACCTTACATAACATTGACGGTCATCTGCAAGAACTTATGTCTCGTCATTGAATCCGTTTAGCCGGACACAGCCGTTCACAGTAAACTATGATTAACACATTTTCGGTTCCACAAATCATTGTTGTTACTATACTATTTTTTGTAAACACACACTGAGAAAACTTCGGGAAGTGAATTCGCCGGACTAATGGGATCCAGTTTAACGAGATTTCACTGTATAACGCCGCTTTTAACAGTATTCCAGTTATATCACGGTGTGTCAGGTTAATGTGGGAGGAAAGCCCGAATTGATGCAGGTCTCAGACGTTTACCACTTCGGTGAAACCCACGAGCACGGGTATGGTGCTGACAAACCTAGAAACATAATCGGGGCGAACCGGGATTCGAACCTACAAACATAGGTTTCTGGCGTGCCCAAGGGACGCAACTCTGCACAGCGAATCGCGGCGCCTTAGACGACTGGGCCACCCGTGCCCCCCACTGTATAACAAACAAAAACAGTGTTGGATTTGTTTTGTTTTTTCCTATACCCTAAGACGTAAAGTACATATGGCAGTGCACCATGGTGTGGGTGAGGTGGGGTGAGGTAAGGTGAGGTGAGGTCATTCCACTTATATGGCGACGCGCATGCACGGGTGTGTATGGTTGTGTGTACTAGTCCAGACTAATGCCGGTTTTCTAGTGCTAGCACTCTGAGATACATGCCGCAGTTTAACATGAATACTCCACTCATATAAGGTATACTGACTCCGAGCCGACCAGTCCTTGTTTTATCCCCTATAGCCGAGCGCAAGGCATGGTAACAACAAGTACCATCTTTTAACGTCTTTTGGTATGACGATGCTAGGGGATCGAACCACCGACCTTCCGCTCTCCAGATAGACAGTGCACCATAAACAAATATACTTCTTGTTACACAGTGTTGGATACAGATTTAATGATGTAGATCATAAAATTACCACGAAGTTTACTGCAAACATTTCCGAACCTTCGCTATCTAAAGTTTTTTCTACGTTTAAGCAAGTGCATTATACGTTATACGTCCGACATGGTTTTAAAGCATGCACCCTGCCACCTCATAATGATCTATGCGCGTTTCACTGACGGGTAAATGCGTCTGGGAATATGCCATGTTTATATACAGTTCCAAGGTCAAGGTTGCGTTATCACAATGCCACGTTCTCTCTCAGACTATCGTCGGAACGTAGCAGAACTAATAAGAAGGATTGGCCCACCAAACCTTTTTTGTGATGTTTCTTTTATGTATGGTGATTCTTTAACGAGAGTGGCTAATGTTTTTTTATGACATTTTTAAAGCCGTGTCTAATAAAACATGCACATCGCCGTAAAGAAGAAAATAAAACAGTTGTTAAAACCTGTTAACGTAATTCTGGTGATGAGTTTTGGGGGTAATATTACCAACAGCGATATGACAAAAGCCAGAACAAAAGGTAACGTTTACCCCTGCCAGGTGAATCATGAAATCTCCCAAGCCAGTGTTATGTACATACAACCGATGGGTACCACGTGTCGATACACTCACAGCATATTCAGTTTCAAACAGCCCGGTCGTTCTCTGCACCACATGACCCCTAACCTACCGGGTCTACACCGACGAAGGTCTATAGTACACTATCTTCTATAGCAGTAGACGTAGGCACGGAATAGTGAAATATCTTACCTTCATTGAGATATGACTATATCATCCCAAATGTAAGCAGTATCTGAGTACAGAGTGGTTCATTTATTGAGGTGTATATGATATATACCTTCTTTCAAATTGGGTTAATAGCAATGCAGGATATACATTTTAGCAGTGATAAAGATATGTAGGATTTAGACATTTCGCCTTGGAATACTACCATGGAATCGGAACATTACCTTCTAACATGGCTAGACCCTTCCCCCGGCTGGTGCATGGCTAGACCCTTCCCCCGGCTGGTGCATGGCTAGACCCTTCCCCCGGCTGGTGCATGGCTAGACCCTTCCCCCGGCTGGTGCATGGCTAGACCCTTCCCCCGGCTGGTGCACGGAAGGCTAGACCCTTCCCCCGGCTGGTGCACGGAAGGCTAGACCCTTCCCCCGGCTGGTGCATGGCTAGACCCTTCCCCCGGCTGGTGCATGGCTAGACCCTTCCCCCGGCAGGTGCATGGCTAGACCCTTCCCCCGGCTGGTGCATGGCTAGACCCTTCCCCCGGCTGGTGCACGGAAGGCTAGACCCTTCCCCCGGCTGGTGCATGGCTAGACCCTTCCCCCGGCTGGTGCATGGCTAGACCCTTCCCCCGGCTGGTGCATGGCTAGACCCTTCCCCCGGCTGGTGCATGAAAGGCTAGACTAACATTCAGTCCAAAAAATAAAGTTATCTCATTTAAAAATATATATCTGCAAAAAAAAGAGTTAAATTCATATGGAACCTAGGACAATTTCAGGGACTAACCAAATCTGTTAGGCTCTTATCTAGACTTGCTTAATCATTCTAGACTTGAGTTGGATTCATTTTGTAATGTATTCTCTAAGAATCTGGGAGACATACTACACGAAGGCCCTGCAAGGGAGTTTATTGGCTTTAATTATCCCGAATGTGTGTTTCTCTGCGAGCGTGCGTGCGTGTGTGCGTGCGGTTTGTTCTTTAACGCCGCGTTCAGCAAAATGCAGACTATATAATGGTTGTCTATTAATATTGGTCACCCCAGTGATTGACATGAAGAGCACTGATCCACGCAATTGTGATACGGTGACATGTCATCAACCTCGCTAAAATGACCAGCTAACTCAGCAACCACCTGTCCTGCTCACCCTCCTTATACTACCTCATGCACCCGCTCACTGATTAGTTAGGTGCATGAAAACCATGGCTCAATATTACCATATTTCAATAATCTGCAGTACGCCAGGTACAGTCATATTCAAGCTGATTAAACAGTAATACAAATGTATTAAACATGTTGTTATGAATTAAAAAGGATATCAACGATGGGGCAAGTGGGAATAAAACCTATATATCGTAACAACGTGTAATGAACAACAGGGTGTAAACGCACATATCGTCCAGGTGCTGTATGTTTCGTTAACTGCTTTTAGGCCTATTTCAGAGTTGAAACAAATAGTTTTAACGTAGAGACTATAACTATTTTCTCCTTCAAAACTTTCCGTTGGGATCTAAATGTTTCCGGATCAGTCCTACCATTCATTTCAAGGCCACGGTGAGGTATTACATATAGGAGTGGTTGTAAGGAATGTAGCATCTGGCATTCACATGTAGTTATGATGATTAGCACTCGAGGGCGTAATTATCCCCCAGGGGGAAGGGGTGGGGAGAAAGGCATGACACATATGTCTTACCTGTGATGTTAAAAGACGATGTTTACCTCTATAGTGCACTCATCTCCATGTCAATTGTGTTGTCGAAATCAGTACCCATGAAGATTGAATTTCAAGGCAAAAATGCTAAAATGTGGTACTAAAAAAACCTGATTGCTTGTAAATATGTTGAGAAGGTTGTTTGAGACGGTGTTTGATCGTTCAATCATCATTATTAACTATGTCTGCAATTAACATTCCATTTCAGTGTCGTTCCACTGTACTTGACTACATACTTCGTACCTGGGTGTGCTGCCATATCGACAACACCCTGCAACTGCCCGCACACCATATATGGTGGCCAGTCATTCTCGAAGTGTCACTTAGAGCAAGTGTTTAGGTGTTAGCAAAAACTCGTACTGAGGTTCACGCTTTCAGCACGTCCATAAATAGTTGTGTGGTAGATAGATGTACTTAGTATCTTCGAATCAAAAACGGAAATGCCATTCGTCACTACTCGTATCTTTCCGTAACCTACCTCGGTTTGTTCCGGAATGGCACGAGTTGGTCACGAATGATGCATGCCGTCTCATTGTTGGAGAGAATATTGAAGGAATAACGTTTTGGGAGTCTAAACTAGCATTATTAATACCAAATAATAATACTATTTCCTGACATCTAGAAAAGAAAATCAACCATTTAATCACCAGCAGCAGTCATTAACAGCTAAACCAATTAATAAATTATATATCTAAACCTAATTAACAAGACTCAAATTTTTCAGGCCTTGCAAAAAAACAAACAACAACAACAACCTACAAACAAACTGGGAACACTCGTGGTAATAGTGAGTCTGGATTAACGCCGCGTTTAGCAATATTCCAGCAATATCACGGCGGGGGACACCAGAAATGATCTTCACATATTGTGGGTCTTCGAATCCGGGTCTTCGGCGTGACGTGCGAATTCGTTAACCCCGAGCTACCCCACCGCCCCTCGTGCTGATATTGATATTGTCAATTATATATAAGTTTAATATAGCCAACATTGCTAGGCATTGTAAAACATAGAATTGAAATTGGCAAAACTATAAAATCTTTGAAAGGTTAAACCAAATAAACATCAGGTTGCGGTTGTACAAAACAACAAAAACCTTAGCACTACGACAGTCGTAAGTCTATGTTAAGGTATGGGAGTAACGGTCACCTCGGCGCTAAGATCGCTTTGAACAACGGCACTCTGAACTGTATATCCTCGTTAAACTCCCATACTTTATCATGGACTTACGAAAGTCGTAGCACAAAGATGGTTTCTTGGATGGGGCGCTGAAACACACCATAACCGTGACCTTTCATGCACGTACATTAGTAAGCTAATCTACTAATTGGCTTTTAAATATAACTTTGTATTTATGACGCACTCGTATATTTATCAACTTGTTCTCGTCTTTATATAGGTGAAATAGTTCCGATGCGATGTTAAATTTTACTGACTCAACGCGATGTTAGAGCTCATTTCACCTCACCTCACTACATCTCACCTCACCTCACTACAGTGGATCGATGCTCATGATATCGATCACTGGATTGTCTGGTCCAGACTCAATTATTTACAGACCGCCGTCATATGGCTGGAATATTGCGGAGTGCGGCGTTAAACAACAAACCAACCAACCAACCAACCACGTCACTACGAAGTGGAAGAGTCACTTTAAGAAATACAACCTCTTGAAAGTGACTCAACTTGGACTGCCTGTCCAGTGAATCCACCACAACGACTGCACCGTTGCGTGCAAGGTGCGCCTGCGTGGTAATTGTTAGTCCTATTAACTCCATACATATATTTTACTGACACTGACTCAGACACATCCTGTTGACAATGTTTACAAGGTACGGGGTTATCGGAGGAACCCGTCACCTGTAACAACGTAGAACAGTTTATATTCCCGTCAGAATTAGTGTTGTTTCAGACTCTACACCAGGCAAGCTGCCCAAGGTCGAATACCTGCTCAAACAGTTACATTTTTATTTCGTCAGCACAAACATTCCTTTCTAATAAACAAGCGAGTGATTGGGTTTTGTTTGTTGGTAAGATTTACTTCCCGAGATACACACAACACATTGTTAATTATGATTTTTAGTTTTTTGTTGATTATGTAGCACTGCTATTTACCATATTTTTTATCCGTTTGTTCTCGATTCCTTAATTTGGTTCATTGACAAAGCTGTTTCTGCCACAGAGGACTAAACAAGTGGCATGGTTGCACGGGTTGAATCGGTTTTGATATAACATACAGTATAACAGTCTCTGAACCATTTAATTTCCCCCTTTCGCCCACTCCTTGGTGGGCCCTATATAGGCCTAAACGAAGCAAGTCTAGATTTTACTCTGAAACTCCCATCTCACTGGTGTTTCTTTTCAATAGAAATGTAGTTGCTTGTTTCTATTACCATTCTATATTTTCAGAGACTAAGCGTGAGTCTATATAACATGCAACAGTACACGAATTCATGACACCTTTTTTTTTTTAAATGGATAGCTACTTCCTTTATTCTATTAGGGCGGTCGGGTAGCCTAGTGATTAAAGCCTTCGCTCGTCACGCTGAAAACACGGGTTCGATTCCCGACATGGGTACAATATGTGAAGCCCATTTCTGGTGTCCCCCGCTGTGATATTGCTGGAATATTGCTAAAAGCGGCGTAAAACCAAACTCACTCACTCACCTTTATTCTATTAAACAAAGTGTCATATATTCATGTTCTCCCAACTTCTAAATGCCTATAAAAGACTTCATGCTGCGGAACAATTTCAAAAGGAATGAGGTGTGCGCTATTTGGTTCTGGTAGTAAAACGTGTATGTGAAATGTATATGACACGAACAGATAGACAGTCGTTCGGACAACCACACGATCTAGTCTGGAACATATATGGACGGTCACACTGACAACCACATCACAATCAGTGCTCGTCGGTTTCACGTCTGAGACCTGCATCACTTCGGGATTTCCTCCCACATCAAGCTGATACGCCGTGATATAACTGGAATACTGTTCGAAGCGGCGTAAAACCTAACTCACGCACAACACGATCTAGCCATGAACCGATAGGCGGTCGCACTCAATGAACCGGGAAGAGAAGAAAAAACAAAATGGCGGCCATTAGCATCTGCTGGCCTTCGACCACACTGCCTCCAGATGCACGACAAGCTATGGGGTATGCTGCCTGTGAGCCACATATATCTTTGTTTGCTTTCTTACAAAACACCCAAGTTCCTGAATCCTTTAGGACAAGTGCCCCATCTCCAAGCTAACCTCGGTACATCGTAAGAAGATAACGGCGGACAGAGGCTCAGATTATACTCTCGATGTATCCCAACGGTATCAGTGGTGTGGCTCGGGGTGCTAGTCCCGGGCATGCGCTGTAGCTGTAACAACGCTCAGGCCTCCATAAGATGGAACGAGTGTCAGGTCATAGTGTACCGTCGGTGAAGAATGCTTTTGAAAGTTGTTACACTGTTGTTATTGGCAGGAAATTCCTCAAATATATTCCATGTAATGTGTTGTGTTGGATCCACGACTCACCGAGCAAGGTTTTATCTATATTGCTCAAGATTTGGCATGTACTATGTGCAAATTCGACCAAAAAGAATGGATAAACTATATTGGGTGATTGGGTGATGGGGGCAGTCAGCAATATTACTACCACAGCCTTCGACTCCACTCTAGTTCGCTAGTCCGCTAGGGCAAGCTACCCGTGATGATCCGGGGTAGAATAGGTCTTAAGCAACCCATGCTTGCCGTAAAAGGCGACTATGCTGGTCGTAAGAGGCGACTAACGGGATCGGGTGGTCAGGCTTGTTGACTTGATTGAAGCAGGTCATCGATCCCAATTTCAAGGACCGATGCTCGTGATATCATTCACTGGATTGTCTGGTCCAGTCTCGATTATTTACAGATTGCCGTCATATAGCTGGAATATTGCTATGTGCGGCGTAAAACAACAAACCAACCAACGCTAGGGCAAGCAAAACTCCAGTGATGGTAGTCCTCATAGACTAGTATTTGAGAGCTTTAATTCTGAACCAATTCTCAATGCGTCAATTTTGCTACAAATTGGAACTGAATACGTAAAACTAATAGAAAAATTTGAACATAGTAAATATTTTTGTCTTGTTCAAGCAGGACTAGCTACAGGATCTGAGGACTGGTGAAAAATGTCTTCACCACTGCTCATAGTGGTGTGTTTGTCCGGACCATGGCCCCGTTCCACAGAGCAATCTTATCGCTACGATTGTCGTAAGTCTGTGTTAAAGTATGGGAGTTACGATCACCTTAGCGCTAAGATCACTTTGTGGAACGGGGCCCTGATCTCTGAAACAAACAGGTACTCTTTCTTGAAAATTTGCAGACACAAACACCAGGTTGTCAACTGGTGCCGTTTGGGATTTTCCAAACAAGTTAGACTTAGCAGAAACGGAGGTATGTGTCGTTTCCTGAGCAGAACTAAAAAAATATTCAACAGTTTGTCATCCAAACTTGGTACATGTATTAATCAAGGGCTGAAGTGGTGCGATTAGCTATTAAGGAATTTAAAACAAATTATTTTTTTCCTGTACCCATGGCAACAAGTTTAACTTTGGCTCTGTTGATTGTGGTGTGTTTGTCAGGACCATATCTCTAAAACTAAAAGGTATCCATCCATTCATGATACTTTGCACACACAAAGACCTGGTTGTCAAATGGTGCCTTTTGCTACTAAGGAATTTACTTTGTTTCCGCTTCCATGGCAACAAGTTTGACTTTCACTCTGTTCATAGTGGTGTGCATTTCCGGACCATATCTCTAAAACTTATCGGTATTCTTTCATGGAACTGTGCTCACGCAAAGACCAGGTTGTCAACTGGTGCCATTTGCTATTTGGTGAGTTTTAGAAGTCATGTGTTTTTAATTTCCGTGGCAGTAAGTTTGACTTTGACACTGTTCATATTGATGTGTACGTACATAGAAATACAAAGTTACTCAATAACTCAATAACTTCTCTTGATTACGGTCAGAGAGATTAGATAGAAATTCTCTCATCAAGTTGGACTTAAAGCAACAGTGAGATGATTTGTTCTTTCGAATTTGTGGGGGGCGGGGGGATTTGTCATCTTCTGACGACTCTTGATATTCTGGCGAATGCATAACTTAACAACAATCAAATCTTTCTTTCAACATCAAAAACAACCTACTAAAATAGACGCGCGCCCTCCAGGCTGTCTCTGAGGGTGACAGGGTTTCCCCATTCAAAAGTAATATATTCTCATAAAGAAATATTCTCAATAGAAAATGCACTGGATTTTCTTTGAAGTACAGTTATAATGTCAACGTATAAAACAAAACACATGTGAATACTTTAGTGGCATGTTAATTGACAAAGTTTTGGCTTACGAGTGAGTGAGTGAGTGAGTGAGTGAGGCTTCCCGACCGCCCTTTCTGGCTTGCGCACTTAAGACCCGTGAAGATCCGGGGTAGAATAGGTCTTCAGCAACCCATACTTGCCGTAAATGGCGACTATGCTTGTCGTAAGAGGTGACTAACGGGATCGGATGGTCAGGCTCGCTGACTTGGTTGATGCAGGTCATCGATCCCAATTGCGTGGATCGATGCTCATGATATTAATCAATGTATTGTCTGGTCCTGACTCGATTATTTACAGACCGCCGTCATTAGCTGGAATATTGCTGAGTGCGTCGTAAAACAACAAACCAACCAACTTACGAACGCAAAGTTTCCCGCGAATGGATCATTTGCATTCATAACTAATAGTGCACAACCCCCTACCAACATCGTTAAGATTTACACTTCAGTTTTATAAATGTGTTACGCCAGAACACCATTTTCAGACGGGTTCAATGAACAGCTGATGAGAACGTCTACAAACACACTGACGTCAAACTATTTTACACAAAGCGTTCCAATGGCGTCTCCTGCGGTGGAATAATTGGAACGCTTTGTGGACCATGCTATTTATAAACAACACGATTTCCAAAACACGCACCATTTTCTCCCCCTTGGTGATAATATTTAACCTCATCATATACTCGTCAGTGGGGCAAGTAAGCAAATGCCACCATCTGGAAGTGTCAGCGCATGCTCAGTGCGCGCGCGCGTGACGTAAACATTGAGAAATGACGTCATAGTTCGTGCTTTGTCGTCCATGTGTGATTGGCGTCTGCTATACGAGCGATAGATCCAAGAATACAAGGCCTGCATAGCGCGCTGCTTATCAACATGCTGGAACCGGATCACGGCTGGAGAAGGGTTTATGGCCTGTTGAAACGCACCCCCCGCAGAGGGGGATAAACCTGCATATCAGGCACCTCTCATCCCGGAAGAAGGTGAATTCGTCAGCTATAAATCACGAATGAGATAAGTAATAAGCTTTTTTAAGGAGAGCAGATTTAAAATGAATAACCTTTCTGATACCCAGTAGGGGGCCCGAGCGCTTAAGGCACCAATATTCGCTATGCAGAGTGGCGTCCCTTAGACGAACCAGGATCCTGTACTTAAGTCCGAATCCCAGAATTGGTTGACTTGATTCTTGGTTTGTTAGGTTCATACCCGCTCGTCGGTTACACCAAAGTGGTAACTTTGGATTTGATAATTCATATGATATTGTTTACTGAACTTAAAATGTATCTATACAATGTTTTACTTACAAAGAAAACCGGTATATGACTGATTATTTGCCAAATGCAGACTGCAAATCGACATCAACAGGAAACGATCGCGTCAAAATATGCCGAGAGTTATCCCCCTTTTCACCTACGGTCGCCGACCTGGACACAGTATTTCAACGTTCTTGCTGCCCTGTTTTATGTAAAAATTAGGATATTTCCCCACATTAGATTATTCTATACCTCTGATATGTTCATATACAATCATTTCACGTTACAATACAGCTTAAATAAATTCTTTTACAATTTGTTCTAGGTCAAATGTTATATTGACTGGGACTCTGGGTAGAATAGGTCTTCAGCAACCTATGCTTGCGGTAAAAGGCGACTGTGCTTGTCGTAAGAGGCGACTAACGGGATCGGGTGGTCAGGCTCGCTGACTTGGTTAATTGATGCATGTCATCGATCCCAGTTGCGTGGATCGATGCTCATGATATTAATCACTGGAAAGTCTGGTCCATACTCGATTATTTACAGACCGCCGTCATTTAGCTGGAATATTGCTGAGTGCGGCGTTAAACAACAAACAAACTAACCAACCAAAACTATATTGACTGGACTAAAACGACAAAGAGCTGCATATCTTCGGGCTTTCCATACAAAGCCGACACGCTTGATGTAAGGTAACTGAAATACTGTTCAAAGCGGCGTCTTATTCAAACTCACTCGTCCAATGTTCCATTTCCGCTGTTCACATGCAGTTCCCTTGACATATTGTGTATTTTATTGCTGTCCTACCCTAAATGATGAGCTTTCTTCGCACATTAAGACGTTATGCTGTAACAAAAATCCTGTTTAAGAAAACTCACTCTCCCAATACAAACCGTTACCAATTAAGATTCCAATGCTACGCAAACGCACCTGTACATGTTCTGTACAACGTGGCTATGTCTAACAGAACTCAATACATGTGCAAGTGACGCACGCACCTTTCACCAAGAATCCGGAAACCACATACACATGTATGTAATCTCTAGGTAACGACAACACACCAACACTTAATCTTGAGTGCCATATTTCCTCTAATACACGCCGCATCAAAACCAACGAATTCAGGCCGGTGCTCGATCCATAAGGCGTTTCTAATGTTACCCCATTCGTAAATCTATGTTAAACTAAAATAAAGAGTACGTTAGTCGTAGCGCAACGAAACAGGGCCTCGATTCTCTAATAATGCTAAAAGCTACTACCAAGGTTGTGGACTATCTGTTTATGGATCCATGACGAAATTAGATGCCGGTTCTTCAATCAGCCTGGTTCTTCAACACGCCAGGGGCGGTGGAGTAGCCAAGTGGTTAAAGCGTTCGATCGTCATGCCGAAGACCTGGGTTCGATTCCCCACATGGGTACAATGTGTGAAGCCCTTTTCTGGTTTCCCCCGCCGTGATATTGGTGGAATATTGCTAAAAGCGGCGTAAAACCATACTCACTAACTAACGCCAGGGTCCCGTTTCACAAAGCGATCGCAGCGTTACGATTGTCGTATAGTTAAACAAAGATTAAGACAGTCGTAGCGCTATGATTGCTTCATGAAACGTGGCCCTGGGACCGGTTCTACAAAGCGATCTGAGCACTGAGACGACCATAACTCCCATACATTAACGTGGACTTCCGACAGTCGTAACGTTCACATAGCTTAGTAGCACGGGAGACAGGCCTTCATCTCCTTAAAAATATACACCAGGGTAGTCTTTTAGAAGTAATACGGTATATTGAAAACACGAACCTGACGAATGCGTTTCAAACCATACAGGCACATCGATACCAGCTCCGTCCGACACTGACTGGGATACAGTCTAGTATCAAATTGCTGTTGAAGCCCTTATTGACGATGGTTCACAGACGGTATTGCGCAGTTTGCGGCGAGAATTTACGTCTTGTTTACGTTCGGGAAGCATTTCCTAATTGTCGGCCATCTTGAACTCGTTATGACACAAGTGACTAAAGTGTTTATGTTTTAATATGGAACACTTGTGTTAAACGACATTTCCACACATGGCAATGGTAATGGATTGAAATTGTAGTGCGTACAACGGTCAAGTACAAAATGAAACATCAGCATTTTCGCAGCTCATATACGTGTCCCTTCTGCTGATGCCACGTTCTTTTTTTCGAGTGCGTGCTTAGAAAATGGCGTCTTTGGACGAGGTATTCTTGGTTTATAGGTTTGAATGACAGAACTAGTTGCTTTATCAAAATGAAAAAGTTTTGTATCTTGGTATATTTTTTCATATACCCCCGTTTCTGTTCCAGTCGACTGATAATAAGGTGGTAACGATGGTGTTTGTTTGTTAACGCCGCACTCAGCAATATTCTGGGGACAGCTATTGCTGGCGGTATGTAAATAATCGAGTCTGGACCAGACAATCCAGTGATTGACATAATGACCATCCATCTAAGCAACTGGGATGCATCTGCCAAGTCATCGAGCCTCTTACAAACGAGTTCTAACCAGTATATTCACGATCTTTCTTTATTTGCTGAGTATTCTGTAAAACAAGCTGAAATGTCTTCACGAATCTTAACATACACACATTAATCAAAGATTATCTTTCCCATATTTTTTTCAAATCCATAAGATTTGTCGTTTTTCAGGTTTCCCAATAAAACTTATAATAACACACGCACGCACGCATACACACACGCATCTTCAAAACCAATCAATCAATCTCAGCCCTGGAGAGTATGCAACTGCTTCTTGTCATTTATAATCTTCGAAATAAAAGAAGGTACTCTAGTTTCTTGGTATGATTATCCAATCTAGTGTAACGAAGGCGGCTCCGACTGGGAGGTGAGAGTGCTGTCCTTCGGTACAATCTGACACAAGCTCCAAACACCGATAGACCGTTCGCGGAGTTCTCGGATACAATATGGTGGCCATTTTCGTACCGAGACTAACATCAGCCTACAGTTCACTACATAATACATTTCTCTCTTCTAAAAAATATCTAACAGAATACAGCTAACTCAAGGCTGTTTTCACATTTTTAATTAGAGTAAGTGAGTGAGTTGGGTTTAACGCCGCTTTTAACAGTATTCCAGTTATATCATGGCGAGTCAGTTTAATGCGGGAGAAAAGCCCGAATTGATGCAGGTCTCAGACGTTTACCACTTTGGTGAAACCCACGAGCACGGGTATGGTGGTGACAAACCTAGAAACATAATCGGGGCGAACCGGGATTCGAACCCCAATCATAGGTTTCTGGCGTGCCCAAGGGACGCAAGTCTGCACACCGAATCGCGGCGCCTTAGACAACGGGGCCACCCGTGCCCCCTATTCAGTTAGATGAAGACATGTCGCAGTCAAAGGATCTCATAGGATGGGAATATTTGCTCCCTTTCACATACTTTTCTGATAGTATAAAATTTGAATTCTAAATAACAATTGCGTAACAGGGAGCATTATCTAAAACTTTCCCGTGCACGTTACCGTAATCGTGAACTGTGTTGAGTGAGTACAGACACTGCTCTGGTGGTTGGGGGAGATAATTCTGTCTTCAGACTCGGTGTGCTGTCGTCACATGGAATACCGGTTAGTGATCCCGATATACAACCTTATCCAGCAGATAACGTCCCGCTGTCTTCAGGTGAGGCAGTCTTGTCTTACTATATGCCCTCGTGTTTCCGGCAAGGCCAATCTAGCACGGGGCAGCCTTATCCACTGCCGCACGTTCAACATAGTTACACATTATGGGATTTTACCAGAGATGGCACCGGGATATTTTCATGATTTTTTTCATCTTTTGATTTGAAATATTCTTCTATTTTGATGCCAAACTAAAAAATGTAATTAAAAAGATAATGACCAAGGGAAATAGTTATATGGATATACAACTTCTTTATTACAATGACTGCCACGTTTCGGTGTAGATACTAACAGCGTTATCAAGCATCACTTGCTTGAATACTAGCTCCCTTGTTTATCATATAAACTTCAAATGTCACTTAAGAAGTTTAAAAAATATAATATTCCGGATCTTTTCTGTAACAATCATCCAAAATTCCTAGATAATGAATCGGTCTGAACCCCCGAAGTCTGGTGCATGTGTCAGTCTGGGCACGAGTGGTCCGAGTCTGTCGGGGCTTTGCAAGTTGGTGACCCGAACATGCTGAACTCAAGTTAGTAGAATTCATAAATATAAATAAATGTACCGTAGTTAGCAGAATAGTAAGCACTTTAACATATGTGGCGTCTCCTTGGCGAGTGACTTTGTTCGAAATGTGCCTCTGTTCACCCAGCAGTGAATGGGTACCCGGTAGGATGAGATGGCAATGTGGTTGTTAACCTAGCGCCTAACAGGCAGCTTGGGTTGTATACTCTCCAGGGAGCTGAGAATGATTCTTGAGTGCACACTGGTCCAGTGACCGGGGTAACAATAGCGCTTTGAGCATGCCCCCGAGTGGTGTGGAAATACGCGCAATAAACTTTGCTTATTATTTTTAAATGACGTGATTCAAATTTGCTATAGGACTCTGTTTTTCCAGCTTTGTTTCTACTAGAGTCTCATTCCATGGTGAGGGGCGGGCGGTCGGGTTCGATTCCCGACATGGGTAAAATGTGTGAAGCCCATTTCTGGTGTCCCCCGCCGTGATATTGCTGGAATATTGCTAAAAGCGGCGTAAAACCATACACACTCACTCTCTATTCCATGATGTGATCTTATCGCTACACTCTGTGGAAGAAGCAGAGTCAGAACGAATCTCCCAGATCCGAGCCATTCGTCACCACCCGCATCCCTCGTTTAGCTTTTCCCGAAATAACACGAATAATCACGAATTTTACCCTTCCAAAATAGTCATTTGGCCTGAGGAACATTTGATTTGAGAAATAAGTCACTCTCGGTTTGTGTACTCGAATTTAGGTTTTTCAGACGCGACTTCTTTATAACAACATGCTACAACACCCCGCTTTACACCATGTTCTTCCGTCTCGTCGCGGCTCACATGGTATAAAGTAAGTTGTTCGGATAATAGTTTCTCCCAAGACGTGACGTCATCAACGCTTAAGTAACGTAGGGAGAGACTGGGGGGACTCTAAATTGTTAACATGCACGGTCCAAACAAATGTGAAATGTCGAGTTCATTATGTGGTTCAAGTGTTATTAATGGACTCTTACAATTGCAATTCGTCTTGTGAGCCCAAACGGTTGGCAACACCTGAAAGCTATTCCCTTAGTGACGCACATGCCTGAGTTAATTATCAACGTTATCGTCGTTAGATCTAAATAGTTCGTGAAGAAATCTTTAATCAAATATCAAAAAGAGGTTTGCACGCGTTTTGCATGTTCTCCAGTAAAGTAATTATGTGTGTAATTAATTATGTATTATGTTTCTTGGTTTGTCAGCACCACGTCCGTGCTCGTGGGTTTTTCCAGAGTGGCAATCTTCTGAGACCTGCATCACTTCGGGCTTTTTTCTCCACATTGAGTTGACACGCCATGATATTCCTGTAATACTGTTCAAAGCGGCGTTAAACCTAACTCACGCTCAACATGATCTAGCCGTGAACCGATAGGCTAGAGTAACTGGAATACTGTTCAAAGCGGCGTTAAAACCAACTCACTTACCCACTCACTCCCTAAG